>NC_067248.2:263815841-264130841 GCF_019359855.2 Lolium perenne | reverse complement strand
GGCCGGCGGCGTTGCTGCAAGTGGGGCGAACTCCTGCTATGTCCGGCCGGCGGGGCTGCTACCAAAGGCCGGCGACGCTGCTGCAAGCGGCGGGGAAGCCATCTACGTCTGGCCGGCGGCTCTGTTTGCAAACGGCGGCGGCTGCTACGTTCGGCCAGTGGCGTTGCTACCAAAGGTCGGCGGCTCTGCTCCAAGCGGCGGCGGTGCCTGCTACGTCCGGCGGTCCGCCCGGAGCTCGCCCGCCTCGCCACGCGGTGCTCGCCCACCTTGACCCTGAGTTTCCCGAGACGATGCGGTCGGCACGCGGGGCCGGCGACGAGGACCAGGCCGCTGCTGCCTCTCAGCCTCCGCGACGCGTGCTCCATCTTCGAGCCCACCAGCCCCGTGCAGGTCGTCGACGCCATGGAGCCTGCTGCACAAGTCGGCGGTCGGCTGCAGGGGTCGGCGTTCCTGCAAGCGGCGCTCAGATTTGCGTCGATGGCGAGCTGCGCAGCCGCAAGCGGCGGCCGGACTCGCTACAAACAGCGGCCGGACTCGCTACAAGGGGCGGGCCGGACTTGCTACAAACGGCAGCCGGACTTGCTACAAGGGGCGGTCCGGACTTGCTACAAACGGCGGCCGGACTTGCTACCATGGCGTGGCGGCGTTGCTGCCAGCGCCCACCGGCGTTTGCTACCAAGGCACATGGAGGCTGCTACTTAGGCATATCTGTGTTGCTACCATCCACGGTCGAAGTTGCTGCAACCGCCCACCATGCAGCTGCTGCATCGGCGACGGCCGTGGCCGACGGAGGAGCGACGCCGGCGAGCATATGGAAGCAGGCACAGCGGTGAGGAGGATTGCTGTTTCGACGACGCCACGACGAGTTCTTCGGCGACCCACGGGGGTTCTCCGGCGAAGCCACGACGAGCTCTCCGGCGACCCACGGGGGTTCTTGACGACGACGTGGTGGGTGGACGTCGTGTGAGCGCGGCGTTGTCAGATCCCCATCGTGGGTGGTTTTCTCTTTTTTTTTTGTGTTTGCAAAGAAACGTTGACCTGTGTTGAACGGGTATGATCAAGCCATCGTACGGCTGCCGACCCGGGGGATCGGAGATTTGATCCCCCGGGGGACGCTCAGCACTCGCCCGCGAATCCCCCGGGGGAAGGAGAGCGTTTTCCTTAGGAAATCCTCAACTTCTCTAGGATGTTGCTCCTTGTTTTCTCTGGCATCGTTATTGTGAATTAAATCCATGTGCAGCACAAGGGATCGGGGCGGATCTGCTTAGTAAAAGTCATGTGCAGACCGGCGCTCTCCTTTTGGCCGAGGATGCTGGCTGGTGCAGACTAGTGGAAGTCTGACGTAGTTACTTGTGGTAGCTACAAATTTTTTTTTTTTTGACTTTGTTTAGATGATTTCTGGTTCAAATCGTATTGGATTTCCCTACTCCTGCATATATTGTTTGTTATATAGGCTATCGATCTGGATAGTGGTAGTGCTTGCAAGCTAGCACATTTACAGTTTGGTCATACTAACTGATCATTTCTATTATGTTTTTCACTAAGCTTTGCTTGCTAAAATGTTGTATCTATCCGTGGCCGCGACTGTTGGGCCATACTTCTGGCTCGGTAGCGCTCTCGCATCCAGCACGGGTTCAGCTGGTTTGGATGTGCCCCTGGAGCCTGCCACTGGTCTCCCTCGTCGATGGAATGTTCGTAGACATGTGGTGTTCTCCCTTGCCGGTAGGACATCTTTTCTCTGCGCAACACCGACATACTGAGACCGGTGTTGACAACAATCCTCGGATCTAACACCTAGGATTTCTGTGTTCTCTGTATGCATTTTCACTGTGGATAATTAGTTCATTGTCTACCATTTTGAACTCATTACGGGTATATTGCATTTTTTCCCCTTTATCTGCATGTGGTTGTACTTTGTTTCAATGTTGCAACGGTTTTTTATGCTCAAGCATAGATTTTTGGCAACCTGTAAGTGTCTCCTGATCTTGTTACCTGAGATTGTTTTTGAGTTTAGACTGTTTCTCCTCACCCCCTACCTTCTGATCCTATGCTACTGGTGCTAGTGGCGCTTTACTATTGATAATGATGTACATTGTCATGTGATGCTCTGGCTCCTGGTTTCAGATTTCCTAGGTGTTGACGATACTTGCTGTCACTTGCCGATTTTCTTATTTTAATGTGCGTTTACGCTGCTACATGTGTGTTGTCACTCTTCTTGATAGTTATCAAGTTGAGCTGCCGGGTTCCTAGTCAATGAGAAGGCTCCATCAGTAGCGTTAACCACACATGCCTTTATTTTTAAATATGCCAAGTAGTGGCTTTTGTCTTGACTTTAGCTATTTGTTGAATGTTGGTTTTGAGTTGGATGAGTGTTTTGGATAGAAATATGTGCCTTTCCAGTGGGCTTCCTTGGTTTACTTGACTTAATCAATGTCAACCTTAAACATGGAGTTCTAATATAAGGGGGTTTTGACTGTAATGTTACCGGTTGAAATTGTTGGAGCCGATATGGACTAGTGAATGAAAGTGTCTATGATATCTTCTGATTTAACACAATATATGTTTCATAACCCGAATCCTCTCTGTTGTAAACCATCTGGGGTTTGACCCTTTTTTTTCAATATATTCAGGTGGGGAACCTCTCCCCCCCGGTGACCATTCGAAAAAAAAATAACCTGAATCCTTTGGTCTAATTTAGGACTTTCCAGTACTAGTATATTTTATTTTACCTAATTCTAGAGGTGAAGCCCACTAGTTTCCGGTTCCTGTGGGTCCAGTTGCAGGGCTTCCATACTCCTCCCATACTGATTTCGAGAACTTCATTGAGCCGGTTTCTTCCACTAATCCCGAAGTGGAGCTTGGATCCAAAGATACTGTTTTTGAAGACCGAGTTTGACTTTTTTCCTTATTGATGCCTGTCCTGTTACTTATCTTAGTACGAATCTCGTTGAGTCTAGTGTTCTTGGGGGTTTGGTGCCATAGCTATGTAATTTTACTTAATACAGTGATAAAGTTGATATGTGTTGGTTATAAAGATTTAAAATATATTTACTCTCGTATATCCTAGTACTATTTGACTTTCTCTCAAGAAAATAAGTATTATTTGACTTTGTATGGTCGTGATTAGAAATTGCAACCTTGTATTTGATATGATGTTAAAAAACAATCCGGTACATGCTCACCTAGAAAGAAAGGACCATGTGATTTTTTACCAATGTTCTAGTCAGTTCTCTATGTGGTATGGCCCGTGGGGATGCTGATGTTCAACCTCTAACATAAGGCAGCAAACCAGGGGTTGAGTTTGGCTGGCACTTCAGCTATGGGTATAGTAGCCCATGCCAAATTTGCCAATGGCATACACATATGTGCCTTGCATTTGCTAATTCAACCATATAAGTTTATATTTTTGGATTAGTTCATGGATTAAGGACGCCACTTAATGTTTAAATGACTCATATTACTCCTCTCTGTTTTCCTTTAGATTGCCACCTTTTGGTCTTCTGTTTCTGCAGAACTTTGTTATTTTGTTTCTTTTGAATTCTGTTCTTCCAAATTATATCCATTAAATGTGTTTGATTGTGACTATTTTGTGCATGGATGCATGAAAGGATACACAATACCTTCGGTAGGTATATGACTAGATGCGGGGCTTATTACTGGTAAGCAGTTTGTGTGTTCATTAGAGGTTTGGTATGTGGTGGTGAAGTCTTGCTGGTTTAGTATCTTGTTATTTTCTTCAGTTTGATGAGGAGGGTAGCAGTTACTAGTTGGTGACAGCACTCCTTTCTTGCTTCCTTCTACTCCTTGATAGCTATCTTGTAAGGTGTTGGGTGTATTTTGGTATGCCGAGTGGCTTTTTCGTTGACAACACTCCTTTCTTGCTTCCTTATACTCCTTGATAGCTATCTTGTAAGCCGATGGGTGACGTTTGGTATGCCGAGTGGATTTGCTACGTATGTGGTTTAATGGTTGGATGCAATTGGTTTTCTTTTAGCATCTTGGAACAAATATGGTTTAGCTGGATTAAAACATGAAAGCTCCACGAACCTAAATAAGCTTCCTTTTGACTAATTATGATGCTTACCTTACTAGGTGGTTCTGAGTAGTATATTTCATATTTTAGGTTTAAATTTTGGTGTCGGCTAGCCCATGTACACCTAGATACATTTTAATATTGGTTAGATCTAAACATTCACTCGTGGTGTGCAATATTTGTTAGATGCATAAATACAACGTGCAACCGCTGCCCCTTTGTTCTTCATTGCAGATTAATATAACAAATTCGAAATACGTTATGTTTATATGAATCTGAATCAAGATTTGAGATCAAATTCTACTGATGTCTATTTCATTTTAATTGGGAAAGTGTAGCGTTATCTTAATGCATGAATCGGTCAGAACTGTTTGACAATAGTTATTTTATTGCCCAAGGATTCTATGTTCTCTTTATTTAGTTTACTTTAGGATTAGAATTTATCTATTAGTTCTTCTGTGTAGCATTTGAATTGGTGTAGGTTCTAGATTTCTTTCTTGCTTAGTTAGGATCTGATTTTTTTAGGCTGGATGTGAATAATCAAGTGAATAATCTAAGTTACATCTACTTAGTACATGTTCATGTCTAACTCTCAATTTTAGTATTGTTGTGGTGCTTGCTTACCTTATAAAGGAAGGATAGTTTTTATTTATGCTGAACCTTTTAAGACTTATAGTTAATGATAGAATGTTATGTGTGTAATGGTCATTGCTTTATTTTAAGAAAAAGAAAGTTTGAGCGGGAAGAGCTGTATTGTGTGCTGGCGGGTGGCGAACATGATACATGCCCTGCTCCCGCGGCCTTGACCGAGTACCCCTGCCTCGACCTAGCCGACGACCCAAGCATGACGCTGCTGCATGTCTTCACTGAGTGTGGTTCTGCCACAGTGAGGTATGCTTGCTGTGATTGAGGCTCCTGCACCAAGATTCTTTTTTGTTTACTACTTACTCTGATATGATATTTAGCATCTTTGATTATTTGTTGCGCTTGATTTCATATGTTTAAATCAATTGATACCTATGTCTTAATCTCTATTGCAGTGTTTATTTAAATGCAGCATAGCATTGCACGGTCTGTTTTGGGAATAAAGCAACTATTTTGGGAATAAAGCAACTATTTTGTACATGCTATTTCTGTCATTTTTATCTTTTGAATGGGATGTGCATCTTAAAGTATTAGTGGTCTTTGCTATTATACACTATCAGTGACCTTTACTTTACTGAATGGGATTGTAGGCTTTGCAAATTTTTGAAGATGGGATAGTAAAGTAACTGCTAGTTATAGGTCAGAAGTTTACATGTGTTGTCTTTATTCCAAAGTTGTTGTCGTTCTCTGAAGTATAAAACTTATTTTTATATTGCCATTTTGCGATTCCAAAGACAGGTTCATGTCTATGCAAATTTCCATGATGTGCGGCACCTTGTCTTTTTTTGTTTCTAGCTGGTTTGATTCACTTGCTGAATATACACTGGGTTATTTTTTCCAACGATGCAATTTATGTGCTGAGTTGCTTATGGTGTAGGTGCTACGTTTTGTGAAATATTCTACTATGATTTATTAAAAATTTAATCCTGACTTGTCTCTTTTGTTCTAGTTCTTTTCTTATCTTCAAAGCCCTGTTGTTCACAATAATTCCACATAGGTGACTTGTTGTTAATATAGCAAACATGTAGATGTACGAGAGTTGATGTGCTGTGTGGGTTAAGTCGGCCACTATTATTATTTTTTACTTTGCCAATTTCAGTGTACTGACCATATGTTGTTCTTTTTTATGAAGGGCAAGGACGAGAGGGAAGCTAGAACCAATAGCCATACTACTTGGAACCTGGATGACCCATGGACGGCCGAGACATGTGTGGTTCTCCTTCTTCGTTGATATCATCAATTGCGCGATGGTAAGCTTCATGTAGCTTTGGAAAGCTGAATTTGAACATCCCAGGCATGTTTGTTTGCATAAAATTATTTGTTTGCTGCAGCTACCCTATTACTAGGCCTTTGTTTCTGCTTGTTAGTAGTGTTAGTCCATATGGAGTCTCGATCTTTTACTATTTCAGAAAAACAAGTTGTGGTGCTTATAATAATAATTTCATCTATTTTACATGGTGCGAAATCTTGGTAACATGTAGATTTCCAAGTGTTGCCATGTTTGCATTTACTTGGTAGTGTGGCACTAGAAGTAATATGGTTATGTGGACATGTTTAAATCTTGTTCAGGTAAAGCAAAGCTTGTATTTGCATGTGAGATTGATTGATGTGATTCAGTATTTTTCTACCTATATTGGAAATGTACCGCCAATGCCCCCATTCACCTCGCCAATGGTCTGATCATATCACCTCCGACTGCACATAACCGAACTGAAACCGAAAACCGAACCGAAAAAAACCTAACCGAAACCGAATTTCAGTTTTTATGGTTTTATGGTTAGGTTTCAGTTAGCAAAAGTGCTAACCATATACACTTCAGTTAATTCAGTTAAAAACCGAAAAAACCATGGTTAACCGAAGAAAACCGAAGATCCCAATGAAACAAAGAATTTTTCTTTCTAAGCCCATCCCAAATTCACGTTAGACTTTTATATATCTTTGACGTGCATATTAGGCAAGAGAGCTACTCTAGATTTGTGGTCTGTACGTGCTAGTATACATAAGTTTGTGACAGATCGTGAGTTCTAGACTTCTAGTCCCCAATATTGATGCATTTATTTTTATTTTGGCCGCATTTTCATTACTTAGCATTTCTTTCTCCTGTAACACATTTAGTTTGGTATTAAAAAGTAGAAAAACCAAATATATGTCCATAAAAATGGATGTTATTCAAAAATTCGCGTCAACTTTGGTTAATTTGGTTATTACCGAAACCGAACCGAATTTATATGGTTATTACCGAAACCGAACCGTATTTTTATACGAAACCGTATTTACCGAAGTATTGAAACTGTATTTACCGAAAAACCGTATTAACCGAACCGAATTAACCATATTAACCGAACGCGCAGCCGGATTATCACCTATGTATATCGATGGATTGACATGCTCTGCAGATCTTGTTTTCATAAACTAGTTATTAGCTTTGTTGTTGTGCTGATTCTGATTATGAAATAATAAATAAGAGCAGAGTGTGTTGTACTTGACCATTTGTTGTTCTCTTCAAGGGCAAGAAGGAGGCAAGATGGGACCAGTAGCTGCACAACTTGGAATCTGGAGGACCTGGGGACGGACAACCCAGACAGTCTACATGCCTTTGTATCGCCATCTACCTTGCCAACTCTACCTAGCAGCTGATGATCAACAGTTGCACAATGGTAAGCTTTGTGCATACCCCATAAATGCCACTTTGAACCCGTGAGTTGTGTCGTATGTGCATGAAATCGTTTATTTGGTGCAGCTACCATCTTAACTCTGGTGGAATGCGTTTATAGATGATCTTAACTAGTGCCTTGTTTCTGCTTGTTATTAGTGTGAGTTTGTATGGCTGTATGGGGCCTCGATATGTTGCTGTTTCCAGAAATGAGAATTGAAACCGTGATGTTTGCAGTTGTAATTTCGTATAGGTGACATGGTGAAAATCTTGCTAACCTGTAGATGTGCAAGTGGTTTCATGTTTGCAGTTAGAACTCTACTGTAATTTTTGCCAAACAAATGATAGGGACGATTAAATTATTTCTAGTGTGGCACTAGAAGTACTCCCTCAGTCCCATGAAAATTGTTTGAGATTTGTCTAAATTTGGATGTATCTAGACACTAAGTAGCATCTAAATACATCAATTTTTTCACAAATCTCAGACCATTTTCCTCGGACGGAGGGTGTACTTTGGTTACACTGATAGGTTCAAATTTAGCTCAATTAGAGGAAAGCTAGTATTGGCGTGATTGTTGATTGTACACAATTATGTACATTGCATTTTTGGTTACATGTTTTTCTGTTTATGGCGATTTCCAAGGTTGTGTTGTGGATGGTGCTGGATATCTCCAATCTAGCAGTTTTATCTTAGTGTTGTGCATGGTCCTGGATATATTTAATTCATATCTTTGTTATTGTGCAATTTATGGTTATATAATCGATAAGAGCATAGTTTGTTGTGCGTTGTTTGTATTCAAGGGCAAGGGGAGGACTAAATGATAGGCAAGTGTGAACCAGTAGGTGCACTAGTAAGCTGGAGTTCCCAGGGATAACCGGGACATGTCTAGGTTCTTATTTTCTACTGATAAGCATTAATTGCGCAACGGTATGTGTCATGTAGCTTCTGAAAGCCTTTTATTTCTTCTAGAGCATGTCAATTTCTTGGGATAAACACCTAGGATTCTATAACTATTATTAATTGTGTTATATTATGTATCTTTTGCAGGATTTCTTATCACTGGAGTGTTGCGCTTGAGAGCATCTTCGTAGGAAAATAAGATTGTCGTATGGTGCCGTGGCTGCAATGCTTGGCCTCAGGTACAATCTGTCCGGTGATCTCCTAGTTCATCCTTCGATCTCCGGATCCCATGTGCTCTGTTCTGCCACGTTTATCTAACCGTTGAATGAGCGGATGATCTAATTATATTGGGGACATGAAATCACTCCTTTTTTTTGCAATATCAAGTGCACTTTAATATTGAATAGCCTTTTGAATTCTTATACATCCCAGCAATGTTTTGTTTGTATTATACATGTTGAATTAGCTCCAGTGAAGCCTGTTAATTGAGCTAAGCATACTGGCAGATCACACTTTTTTATACTTCTATTGTGTTATGTTCATTTGGTTGAACTGTAGTTAGTCTCTGTTGGAGATATGCCCAAGAGGCAATAATAAATTAGTTATTGTTATATCTTAGTGTGCATGATAAATGTTTACATCCCATGCTATAATTGTATCAACCGAAACATTGGTACATGTGTGTTATGTAAACAACAAGGAGTCCCTAGTAAGCCTCTTGTATAACTAGCTTGTTGATTAATGGATGGTCATGGTTTCGTGATCATGAACATTGGATGTTATTAATAACAAGGTTATGTCATTAGGTGAATGATATAATGGACACACACCCAAATGAGCGTAGCATAAGATCAAGTCATTAAGTTTCATTTGCTATAAGCTTTCGATACATAGTTGCCTAAGTCCTTCGACCATGAGATCATGTAAATCACTTACACCGGAAGGGTACTTTGATTACATCAAACGCCATTGCGTAAATGGGTGGTTATAAAGATAGGATTAAGTATTTGGAAAGTGTGAGTTGAGGCATATGGATCAATAGTGGGATTTGTCCATCCTGATGACGGATATATATACTCTGGGCCCTCTCGGTGGAATGTCGTCTGATTAGCTTGCAAGCATATGATTGGATCATAAGAGATGACATACCACGGTACGAGTAAAGAGTACTTGTCGGTAACGAGGTTGAACAAGGTATGGAGATACCGATGATCGAACCTCGGACAAGTAAAATATCGTGAGACAAAGGGAATCGGCATCGTATGTAAATGGTTCAATCGATCACTAAGTCATCGTTGAATATGTGCGAGCCATTATGGATCTCCAGATCCCGCTATTGGTTATTGCTCGGAGAGGAGTCTCGACCATGTCTGCATAGTTCGCGAACCGTAGGGTGACGCGCTTAAGGTTCGATGTCGCATAAGTAGATTCGGAATATGAGATGGAGACCGAAGTTTGTTCGGAGTCTCGGATGAGATCCAGGACATCACGAGGAGGTCCTAATGGTGGGAGAATAAGATTCATATATGGGAAGTCATTTTCAGGGTTACCGGAAAAGTTCAGGATTTTTCGGTATTGTACCGGAGGTTCTAGAAGGTTCCGGAGGGTACCATAGTGGGGCCCACCTATCCCGGACGACCAACATGGACCGGAGGGGTCGCATAGGCCCACATGGGCCATGCACACCAGCCCCCCCAAGGCCCATGTGGCTGTACCAAGTGGATAAGATCAAATCCCTTGAAAATAGGGACTTAACTTGGGGGGGAAGTTCCCCCCCTTGTTTTGGCCGACCCAAAGGCTTGGAGGAGGGGCCAAAGCAGCCCCCCCACGCCTATATAAGAGGGAGGGGAGGGCTGGGGCGCAGCACATCATTTCCCCAAGCCCTAGCCGCCCCTCTCTCCCTCCTCCTTCTTCCTGCGCAGGCTTGGCGAAGCCCTGCAGGAATTTCTCCTCCACCTCCACCACCACGCTGTCGTGCTGCTAGGATTCCGAGGGGATCTACCACACCTCCGCTGCCCGCTGGAACGGGGAGAGGATGGGCTTCATCGACACCGTACGCACGACCGAGTACGGAAGTGCTGCCGGATTGCGACTGGGACGATCGTCTACATCAACAACGAGATCTGATCTCGTAGGCTTTGGAAATCTTCAAGGGTTAGTATCGTATCAATCTCGTTGCTCCGATCTTGTAGATTAGATCTTGGGTGTTCCATAGATTAGATCTTGGATTTATTCGTCATGCGGTAGGAATTTTTTTGTTTTCTATGCTACGAACCCCATCAGTGGTATCAGAGCCATGTCTATGCATAGATCTGTTGCACGAGTAGAACACAATGGTTTTGTGGGCGTTGATGCTTTTGTTGTTTTAGTTTGTGTACTTTGCATCTTGCGGGATGGTGGGATGAAGCGGCCCGGGCTAACTTTACATGACCGCGTCTCATGAGACTTGCTCCACGCTTGACATGCAACTTGTATTGCATAAGTGGCTTTGCGGGTGTCTGTCTCTCCCACCATAGTGAAGATTCCAATTTGCACTTTCTATTGTCAACACTAGTATCACCGTTGTGGTTCATGTTTGTAGGTAGATTGGATCTTACTCGAAAACCCTAAACCACGTAAAATATGCAAACCAAATTAGAGGCGTCTAACTTGTTTTTGCAGGGTTTGGTGATGTGATATGGCCATGATGTGATGATGATTATATTTGATGTATGAGATGTTCATTATTGTATTATGGCAACCGGCAGGAGCCTAATGGTTGTCTTTAAATTTGTTAAGACCCGCGTGTCTATTCTTCATGTAATAGCTTTATTTCAAGTAGTTGTTATAGTAGCTATAAGTGATGGACAACCATGAAGCGGTGCCATGGACCTTGGTGCAATGCTGGTGATGATGGAGATCATGCTCGTGTGCTCTGGAGATGGAGATCAAAAGCACAAGAAGAAAGGCCATATCATATCACATATTATGAATTGCATGTGATGTTAATCCTTTATGCATCTTATCTTGCTTAGATCGCGACGGTAGCATTATAAGATGATCCCTCACATTAATATCAAGATAATAAAGTGTTCTTCCCTCGTATGCACCGTTGCTACAGTTCGTCGTTTTGAAGCATCTCGTGATGATCGGATGTGATAGATTCTACGTTCACATACAACGGGTGTAAGCCATGTTTGCACACGCGGAATACTTGGGTTTGCTTGGCGAGCCTAGCATGTACAGACATGGCCTCGGGACACAGGAAACCGAAAGGTTGAACACGAGTCATATGGATGATATGATCAACATGTTGATGTTCACCATTGAAGCTACATCATCTCACGTGATGATCGGTTTTGGTGTAGTGGATATGGATCGTGTGCCACTTAACAACCATGAGGGATGTTGTATTAAGTGGGAGTTCATTAGTAATTAGATTAAAACATGAACTAATTATCATGAACATAGTCTGAATAGTATTTTGAATTAAAGTTTGTAGAATTGGCATCCGTTTTCTACCATGCGCTAGTCTTGTAATTGAGATAGAAATACTGTTAAGTCTGACAAGTAACTTTACGGACTGGTACCGTATTGTTAAAGAATCAAGATATGATTAAGTCCTAATGCAAACTTTTAGTAAACCTCACATTGATGATTCAAAGAGCAATGGTTTCAATTAGTACAAAATCATCTTGTCTCCGTGAAACTTGAAGTTCAAATCCGTTTGAAAAGTAAGGAGCTGAAAATTTTGTTTTCGAAATAAGCGAGGTATGAGATATATGTGATATCTAAGACCTTATTGCAAGATGATAGAATATAATCTAGTGAGACTACATAAACTCATAAGTTTTATGGGAATGTACGAAGGTTGAAGACGCCAGGCGTCCCAATCCTCCAACTAAGTTGGGCACTAACGATATTCGCATATCCATGAAGTGATCGTCCTCAGTATGCACCGTTGCTAAGACTCGTCGTTTCGAAGCATCACGTGATGATCGGGTGTGATAGATTCTACGTGTGCATACAACGGGTGCAAGCCAGATTTGCACATGCGAATACTGAGGTTAAACTTTACGAGCCTAGCATGTACAGACATGGTCTCGGAAAGTCGTCATGATATGATGGATAAAATGATGAGTGAAATTGTTCATCATATTACAAAGTTGCTAATAGTGAAGTCTGGAACACTTGTCATATGATGATCAACTTCAAGGTAAGAACCTCAAGGTTATTGGTATTTGACCAATGGACCTAGAAGTTATTGAAGGTGAAGTGTTTTCTGAGAATAGGGAAAGCTAAAAGAGAAACCACAAAGATATTTTGGCAGAAAGAAAGAAAAAGACTAGAAAGTCTAGCTCAGGTGTATATAGATGATATACATGTTATGGATGTATTCCTTGTTTGGTCACATAATAAAATTCTTGGGTATTTGTACCAGATTGGTTGGTATGAGATGTCATACAATACAACGCAATACAAGAATACGATGGCCTAAGTGACTGATAAGGAATATGGTAATAATGCACGTCTGGAACATAATAAAGTGTTATTATGTCTGTCGTTGGCATTCTACCTAGCCCTTAGAGTTTATAATAAAGAACTTAATAAATTGTTATTTTGCTCTGGTCAAATGAAAACAATGAGTTTTTCAAATTATGACATTGCTCCATGTACGATGGATAAGTTATTATAAATCTTAATGGTGAAATACACATACATAACACTGACGCTAAAATGCCATAAGGCAAATGATTTGAATTCCACTCATTAGTGGAACCGCCATTTAGGTCATGTTAGAAAGGAACGCATGAAGGAACTCCATTTGAATGGAATTTTGGAGTCATATGATTTTTGAATCATTTGGCGCTTGCAAATCTCTTCTAAAAGGAAATGACTTAAATACCGTTCATAGGCCAAGAGTTGAACGGGCAACTAACTTAGTGGAAACATACATGATGATATATGTGGTTCACTGGGCATAGTTGTGTGCGGGAGATTCTTCTACTTCATGAAAACTTCTAACAATGAATTGAGTATATATATGTGGATATATTCGATAAGGAAGAGGTTTGAAACATTTGAATGGATTCAAATAAATTTCAGCATGAAGTGGAAATCATCGTAATAGAAAAGTCAAATATCTATGATTGGATCATAGTGGAAATATTTGAATTACGAGTTTTAGCGAACATATAAGAGAGTTATGAAGTTGTTCTACAACTCACGTTTCTTGGAGTATCATAGTGATGATGAAGTATCCGAGATACGTCTCCAAACCTTGTTGGATCAAAGATGAGATAAAATATTGATGCCATTATATTTTTATGGATTATGCTTTAGAGACTACCGCTTTTACACTAAATAGAGCATCATCATAATCCGTTGAAATGACACCATACGAGTTATGGCATGGGTATAAACCCTAATAGTCCTTTCTTAAATTTTGGTATGCATAGCATAAGTAAATAAGTTTACAACCAAAATCGGATGAATGTCTTTGTTGGTTATCCCAGAGAATTGATTGGGAATTCTTTCCACTATGGAGACAAAGATAAAAGTGTTTGTCGATGTTTCTTACTTATTTCAAAGAAATTGTTTCTAGCGAACTATTTGAGTGGGAGGACAATGGAACTTGATAAGGTTCATGAACACGAGCATGATGATCGAGTAGCACGGCATCGGAAATGGTTCCGGAAGTAGCTACGAAGATCATGGCTCCCATGTCTACAAAGTGTTATAGTCATGGAGATCAAAGTACTTATTGAACCTTGTAGGTATGGTTTACTTTATGATCAAATAAATGATTTGTGGACAAAGGATTGATTTTGAACAATAATAAACCAACTACATACAAAGAAGTTATGATGGGCCCTGACTCCGTTAAAATGGCTATGCGCCATGAAATCCAAGATAGGTGAATACTTTTGAAAGTAAATGGATCTATAACATAGATGGACTTGGATGGAATATCCTTAAAGAAGCTTGACTTATCGAAAAATTGTTTACGACAAAGTTCAAAGAGTTGACTACGATAAGATTAGATCTTCCGTGGCAATGCTTATAGTCTATGTGGATTATTCTAGTAATCGCTACATATTTCTTTTATGAGATATGATAGTAGGATGGCAGAAATACATTCCTTACCAGAAGTATGTATGAAGGATGTATACCAGATACAACCAAGAGTTTTGCTGGTCCTTGGAATACTAGATAGGTATACAAACTTCAATTGGATGAAGTGAGAATCACGGAGTTGGAATCTTCACCGGATGAAATAGTCAAAGAGTTTTTGATTTCATCAGAAACGATGAAGATGCTTGCATTTGCAAGAAATTAAGTGGGAGCGTTAAGACATATTTATAATACTTTATGTAGATGACATATCGTTGATTATAAATAATGTAATTATATAATTGATTAAAAAGGTTTCATTGAGAATTAACTTCAATGAAAGGATATGGAGTGAAATATATTTAGTGTCAAGATCTATGAAGATAGATTGAAACACATAATAAGTTTAAGTCAAAGTACATAGAATGGATATTGAAGTAGTTCAATATAGAAATATTAAGAAAAATGTTCTTGTCATGTGAAGGTTTAACAACACTTGAGTGTATCTGACACTCAATGAGTAAAAACACATGAGTGACTTTAGATCACGAATAATATGTACAAAGTCAGATGTCCTGTGCTCTAAAAGGGAGCATATACCAGAATGATTCATGTGATGATCATTGGACAACAGTAATAATATCCCTGAGTACTTTAGAAGAACCAAGGATATATATATATATAGTTTTTGTATGGGGTAATGACAAACAAATCCCTGTAAGGTGTTGCACCGATATTAGTTTGGTCACATATAAAAATATTTTTCAATCTCAATTAGGATAAGTGTTGATTAAAAGGTAGCGCAATGAGCTAGAAGAAGTCTTTGCTAGATTTAGAAGAGTTCTAAATAGTGTGACGGATTCTACAAACGAAGGCAGAATATGTCATTGTTTTGACAATGACTAAGAGTGTTAAGTCGAGGAGTTCTTTGAGAACTTGGTGTAGTTCCGATAGTGTCAGAACTTTGAAGCCATATTGTGTGTGACAATATTAGTGACTTATTTCAGACCGCGGAATTAAGGTTCCACCAGAAGACTGAACATATACGATTAATGCCGACTCATTTGGAAAATGAGTGATGCGTTGAGACGCAAATGAATTGCAAAATACATACGGTTCTGAGCATGTCAGATTCGTTGACTAAAACCTCTCCCGTAAGCAAAACATGATAAGCACCAGAAGGCCAAGGTGTTATATCTTTTCAAATGTAAACTAGATTATTGACTCTAGTGCAAGTGGGAGACTGTTGGAGATATGCCCAAGAGGCAATAATAAATTAGTTATTGTTATATCTTAGTGTGCATGATAAATGTTTACATCCCATGCTATAATTGTATCAACCGAAACATTGGTACATGTGTGTTATGTAAACAACAAGGAGTCCCTAGTAAGCCTCTTGTATAACTAGCTTGTTGATTAATGGATGATCATGGTTTCGTGATCATGAACATTGGATGTTATTAATAACAAGGTTATGTCATTAGGTGAATGATATAATGGACACACACCCAAATGAGCGTAGCATAAGATCAAGTCATTAAGTTTCATTTGCTATAAGCTTTCGATACATAGTTGCCTAAGTCCTTCGACCATGAGATCATGTAAATCACTTACATCGGAAGGGTACTTTGATTACATCAAACGCCATTGCGTAAATGGGTGGTTATAAAGATGGGATTAAGTATTTGGAAAGTGTGAGTTGAGGCATATGGATCAATAGTGGGATTTGTCCATCCTGATGACGGATAGATATACTCTGGGCCCTCTCGGTGGAATGTCGTCTGATTAGCTTGCAAGCATATGATTGGATCATAAGAGATGACATACCACGGTACGAGTAAAGAGTACTTGTCGGTAACGAGGTTGAACAAGGTATGGAGATACCGATGATCGAACCTCGGACAAGTAAAATATCGTGAGACAAAGGGAATCGGCATCGTATGTAAATGGTTCAATCGATCACTAAGTCATCGTTGAATATGTGCGAGCCATTATGGATCTCCAGATCCCGCTATTGGTTATTGCTCGGAGAGGAGTCTCGACCATGTCTCAGATAGTTCGCGAACCGTAGGGTGACGCGCTTAAGGTTCGATGTCGCATAAGTAGATTCGGAATATGAGATGGAGACCGAAGTTTGTTCGGAGTCTCGGATGAGATCCAGGACATCACGAGGAGGTCCGGAATGGTCCGGAGAATAAGATTCATATATGGGAAGTCATTTTCAGGGTTACCGGAAAAGTTCAGGATTTTTCGGTATTGTACCGGAGGTTCTAGAAGGTTCCGGAGGGTACCATAGTGGGGCCCACCTATCCCGGACGACCAACATGGACCGGAGGGGTCGCATAGGCCCACATGGGCCATGCACACCAGCCCCCCCAAGGCCCATGTGGCTGTACCAAGTGGATAAGATCAAATCCCTTGAAAATAGGGACTTAACTTGGGGGGGGAAGTTCCCCCCCTTGTTTTGGCCGACCCAAAGGCTTGGAGGAGGGGCCAAGGCAGCCCCCCCACGCCTATATAAGAGGGAGGGGAGGGCTGGGGCGCAGCACATCATTTCCCCAAGCCCTAGCCGCCCCTCTCTCCCTCCTCCTTCTTCCTGCGCAGGCTTGGCGAAGCCCTGCAGGAATTTCTCCTCCACCTCCACCACCACGCCGTCGTGCTGCTGGGATTCCGAGGGGATCTACCACACCTCCGCTGCCCGCTGGAACGGGGAGAGGATGGGCTTCATCGACACCGTACGCACGACCGAGTACGGAAGTGCTGCCGGATTGCAGCACTGGGGACGATCGTCTACATCAACAACGAGATCTGATCTCGTAGGCTTTGGAAATCTTCAAGGGTTAGTATCGTATCAATCTCGTTGCTCCGATCTTGTAGATTAGATCTTGGGTGTTCCATAGATTAGATCTTGGATTTATTCGTCTTGCGGTAGGAATTTTTTTGTTTTCTATGCTACGAACCCCATCAGTCTCCACTGTGCAAGTAGATGGAATCCAGAACATTGGTATCAGTTCTGCTGTTGGCATTACTGAATTGTGCGTGTTGTATTATGTGGTCGATGTTGAGTCGGAAAAATAAATGAAAGCCTTAAGGGGAAAACATATGATGGATTTAGTTCTGCACTTGAAAAAAATGTATTGATATTGCTTATTCTATTTTTGGATGTCGTTTCATCGAGTAGTACAACATCCATAATACAATGTCTAGGGGAGGTTAACACATACATACGTGCATGGTGTCCTTTTCTTTCTGTTTCATATTTGCTAGCAAGCAGTATATGCATTCACATGTTGTACAGAGGAATCACCACATTATGGGTATAAATAATCCAAGTATTGCCATGTAAATAAATTAGGATTCGTTTATGTATTCTATGTGCAATCTTATTGTTTTATTTCTAGAAGTTAACCTATGTCTTTCCCTCAGGACAAGTCTTGGTAGTGCTGTTGTGATGGGTCCAACTTCTGGTGCCTCATGTGCGGTTACAGGCCTTGCTGTCATTCAGCTCTATCCTTGCTAACTCGTGATGTCGGAAAGTGATGGCTTTCGTCTATGTCTCGGTGTTTTGGGTGAGCTCCTGCTTTACTGCTTATCTCCTCTAGGTTTTTGTCTGTAATCTGGCTTTGGCTGATGAGTACTGCTTTGGTTCCTTGTGTGTGATACTTAGGATTTGGTGAGGTGCATTTTAGTTGCTAGTCGTTGTTCACGTCGTAGTGTACTAATTGCATCTGCGAGTATATATTGTTATGTTGTTGCTGAGGTTAGAATTTGATGTTGGTAGTAGTTCTCTGACCTTTTACTTCTCTTTGCTCATATTAATGCTCTTGTGTATGTGTTGTTCAAAGGTGAAGTTGTTAATATTGATTAGTTGATCAATCAGTGTCTACACACGCCCAAATCGTCAGTTTTTGTGTTTAAATAATTATGCACTCGTGGATATGCATTGATTTTAATTAGTTTTCTTGTACCGATTTGATTGCTTTCTCAATGTTGATGAACTTGGCCTACTAGTGACTGATGAAGCAATGGTTGCTGCTGTGTACCAAACACCATTGTTTTCCTGCTTGTAGTAGCATCACTATCTCTCTAGGATATCTATCTAGATGTCTTTCCAGGATATGGTTAGTAGAGTTTATGAGTAGAGTTGCTTGTAAGTTGCAAGCTTGTAGCATCATGGTATACTGTTGGGATGCTTTATTTTAGCTTTGATTTGTGCAGTGTGAGAACTGTTCTTGGGAGTTTATATCGAGCGAGGTCTCATCAGGAAACCAAACCACCTTTCTCTTAGTAGTAGTTTGTAATGATGAAGCTTTGATTCATGCAGAAAATGTCTGCCATTGTAGAGATGCTAGAGTGCAAGGAAACCAAGGGTTTTGACAATTGTATTACTTAGGCGAGAATCTTCTTCCCCTTGTATCCTCTATGTGCTCTATTATAGCATGACTATTGAGGCTTGGGTATTTTGTGCTCCAGCCATCTAGGACTCGGTGGTCTTTTGAGAGACTGATATTAATATCATGTGCTGGTTGTTGGGTGCCCTCTTTGCAGTTTTATCTTTTGACACGCGGTATTAATATTGTGAGCCAGGTTTATTTCCTATATAGGTTGATCTGTCTTCTTCACCATGGAGATGGCTTAACTCGTAATTTAGGCCACTGCATACACAAATGTTATTCATATTGTTTTTTGGTTCTCAAATACTGACCCACTATAATAAATTATATAAAAATGGTATCGGTAATAAACATGTCTTGGTTCTGTTATCTGCAGGCTGCGCATGGTGTGGTGCAGAGGGTGGGCACGGACGACGTGGCTATCAACTACTCTCTACAAAAAAATTATTGCTGGAAGTTAACCTTTGTCATTCCCTCAGGACAAGTCTTGGTGTTGCAACTGTTCTCGTCGTAGCTTCCCGTGCCTCATGTGCGGTTGTAGGCCTTGCTGTTATTCAGCTCTGTCCTTGCTGACGTGTGATGTTGGCAAGCAATAGTCTTCCTCTACGTCTCTGTGTTTTGGGTGAGCTTCTGCTTTCTTGCTTATCTCCTCTAGGTTCTTGTTCTGTATTCTAGGCTTTGGCTGATGAGTACTACCTTGGTTCCTTGTTTGAGATATTTTGAATTCAGAGGAGTTCAATTTAGTTGCTAGTTGTTGTCCTGATCTTAGTGTGGGTATATTCAGCTTTTTCCTTGCTGACGTGTGATGTTGGCAAGCGATGGTCTTCCTCTACGTCTCCGTGTTTTGGGTGAGCTTCTGCTTTCCTGCTTATCTCCTCTAGGTTCTTGTTATGTATTGTAGGGTTTGGCTGGTGAGTACTGCCTTAGTTCCTTGTTTAAGATATTTAGAATTCATAGGGGGCTCAATTTAGTTGCTAGTTGTCGTCCTGATCTTAGTGTACTAATGCATCCTTGGGGTATATTGCTATGCTGCTGCTGAGGTTGGAATTTGCTGGTGTTAGTAGTATTCTCTAACTTTTTACATCTCTTCGGTCATAGTAATGCTTCTGTGCGTGTGTTGTAATGGTTAAGTTGTTAATCCTGCGTAGTTGATCAATCAGTATCTACACATGTCTAAATCCTTAGTTTTTTGTTTAAATAATTATCCACTCATTGATATGCACTGTTTGTTAATTATTTTTCATGTGTCAACTTGAATGCTTTCTCAATGATGATGAACTTGGCCTTCTACTGACTGATTAAGCAGTGGTTGCTGCTGGGTATCAAACAACAACGCTTTCCTGCTTGTAGTAGCATTGCTACCTCTCCAGGATATCTAGCTATCTCTCTAGGATATCCCGATTAGCAGTTCTAAGTTCATGAGTAGAGTTTCTTGTATATTGTAGGCTTGCAGAACCATGGTAATATTGTTGGGATGCTTTATTTTAGCTTTGCTTTATCTACTGTGAGAACTGGTAGTTTATATCCAGCGAGGTCTCATCAGGAAAATGTAGTTTTGATTCATGCAGTAAATGTTTGCCAATGCAGAGATGCTAGAGTGCAAGGAAACCAATGGTTTTAAAGGTATTACTTGATAATGATCTTCTCCCCATGTATCCTCTATATGCTCTGTTATAGCACGGTAATTGAGGCTTGGGCATTCTATGATCCGGCCATCTAGGACTCCATGGTCTTTTGATAGACTGGTATTAATAACGTGTGTTGGCTGTTGGGTGCCCTCTATGTAGTTTTATCTTTTGACATGTGGTATAAAAATTTATCTTGAAATACTCGATGCATGACCAGGTTTATTTCCTTTGTATAGGTGATCTTGGCTTCTTCAGTATGGAGATGATTTAACTCGTAACTTAGGTAGTAAACATGGCAATGATGTCAGGCTTTGATTCATGCAGAAAATATCTGTCATTGTAGAGATGCTAGAGTGCAAGGAAACCAAGGACTTTGACAATGGTATTACTTAGGTGAGAATCTTCTTCTCCCCTTGTATCCTCTATGTGCTCTGTTATAGCACAGCCATTGAGGCTTGGGTATTCTGTGCTCCAGCCATCTAGACTCGGTGGTCTTTTGAGAGACTGGTATTAATATCATGTGATGGCTGTTCGGTGTCATCTTTGTAGTTTTATCTCTTGACATGATGTGGTATTAATATTGTGAGCCAGGTTTATTCCCTTTATAGGCTGATCTGCCTTCTTCACTATGGAGATGATTTAGCTCATAATTTAGGCTTCTGCATACACAACTGTCAATCCTGTTGTTTTTTGGTTCTCAAATACTCACTCACTATAATAAATTATATAATATGGTATTGGTGATAAACATGTTAATGATGTCCTGGTTCTATTATCTGTAGGTTGCGCATGGTGTGGTGCAGGGGTTGGGCGAGGACGGCGTGGCTCTTAGTGACTCCGATGTTGATTGTTGACCGCAATTATGTGTTTAGTTCGGTTAGCCTCTGACCACTTCTGTCCGTTGTTGACTGTAGCCTGTTATTTATATAATAATAATGTCCCTACTGTTGTTGTAATATTCAGGGGAACTGTGTATGTCGTTATTTTTGTCGAGTTGAGTGGAACTTATAGTAATATGTGTAGTTATTTCCTTGAATTTGTGTTCAATGAAAATTAAACTTGTTTTGGCTTAATGGTAGGTTTAAATGTGACATGATTGAGTTGTGCTTTGGTTACTTGTATTACTAGCCATTTGGTATCTGGTGTGAATGTCCGAAAATCATTGGTGTTCATGCCGAAATTTTCAGTGTAACAAGTACCATGGCGTGGTTTTAAGCTGATGGATCAATCAGTTGCTCCTGCAATTTCAGAATAGTGAGGTGTCATCTGGATTACATGTACATGCAGAGCCATCTTTGGATTACTTATATTTTATATTTTCCCCATTGATTTGTTCTTTTTTTTGATGAATTGCCGCCTACACATTTGTTGAGCTACAGAACATGGGTATTTTTCATGGGTATTTTATGTACACATAAGAATTCCACCTGTATAAATGGATGGAAATTTTACTTGCTGTCTAATTTTCCTCTAGCTAGTTGATATATTAGTGTCAGGAACATCGATGTGGAAAGTCAGGGGCTAATGAAGCTTGTGACGTCCATTTATTACTTATGATGTATCAATTTGGTCGGCACTTTTTTGGTCTCACACTATAAGCTACATGTCTTGAATTGGGATGTTTTTTCTGTGCATTAGTAAGAATGAAATGGAATGTCAATAGGATGGACGACTGTAAATAACAATTTCCAAATAATATAGCAGGACATATGTAGTGGTTCTCATCCTGACTATATAACTATGACCGCTAAAGATTGATCAATTTGCAGATTATTAATTTGGAAAATCTACTATCAATTTAAAGAAAAATCTGGTGGAGTTTGTAGCAATATGGCAACACGAATAAGAAATATGTAGAAGGTCATGTTGTTCCTAATTCTCCAGCAAGCCATATAAATTTTATATTGAGCATGAAGAAGTATGTATGAAACGCAGAAGCAGAGAGCCGGAGCCGGTCCAGCTAAGCTAAGCTAAGGGAAGAAACCCAGGCGCTGTTCGTGCGTGATTTATTGATTGATTATCCTGGGTTCCACCCCACAATTAAGCAGGCCATTGATATCCTCCCTGCTGCTGCAATTATGGGAGGCCAACTGAGCAATTCGTGGATTACTAATCCCAACCGTTCATAGGATCAACCAAGAGGAAAAGGAGTAACGTTTGATCGAGATACCTCCTAATCCGATTAGAATTCCAACCTTGTTCCCTCCAAAACAAGCCTATAATTTACGAGGCCATGCCAAATCCGCGGGCGGCATCACGTGGATGACTTGTCACTTTGGCGAGGCCGAGGCCGAGATGCCGGCCACCCACGATTTATTGGTTGATTGAATTGGGTCACACTTGGTGTTTTTAATTTGCATGAGTAAGAACGGAATGGATATCCCTATTTGATCTGAATTTGAATAGAATACACGATTGTAAATAAAAAAATGCAAATAATTAAGCAGGACATATGTAGTGGTTATCGTCCTGACTATATAACTACTGCCATTAAAAACTGATCAGTTTGCAAATTATCAATATAAAAAACTATCAATTAAAGAAAACTCAGTAGAGTTTGTAGCAATATGACAACACGAATAAGTAATCTCTAGAACATCACCATGTTCCTACTTTCCAGTTAGCCATATCAATTTTATATTGAGCATGCAGACTCGTAGGTAGGTAATGCAAAGGGAGAAAGACCGTCCAACTTTGTTAAGTCAGAAACCGAGTAGTCGGTTGCCCGTTTTTTATTGGCTTATCTGGTTGCCTTGGATTCCACCTAAAAAATTAGGAGGACAATGATCTTTTCATGGCTGGTGCAATTATTGGAGGCCAACACAGCAATCCGTGGGACAGTCAATCCCATCCATTCATAGGAGCAGCCAAGAGAAGAAGAGAACCGTTTGATTGAAACCACGCCTGATTCATCCAAAATCTCAACCTCCGTTTCCTCCAAAACGAGTCTATAAATAGGAGGCCATGCCAAAACCGCGGGCGGCATCGCGTGCGTGACTTGTGACTTTGGACTTTAGCGAGGACGAGGCCGAGGCCACGGTACTCCGGATCATTCAAGCAGTAGAGCTTCCTGAACCTTTGGCGAGGTCGAGGTCGAGGCCATGGTGCTCTGGATGGCTTGGGCGGCTAGGGAGCAGTGGACACTCCGTCTTCGTCCAGGTGGCTAGCTGGTTGCAGCAGCAGGTGACTTCCCTGGACGAGGCCGAGGCCACGGTACTCCGGATCATTCAAGCGGTAGAGCTTCCTCAACGCTGCCGTGTGCATCCACACCATCAGATCCTCCTGCTCGCTCAGCTGCACGCCACCACAATCCCCATCAATTATCGTTGAGACTTGAGTGGAGGAAGATGAAAGTAACAAAAACTCTGAACTTTGCAGAGGCTGAGGCCACGGTGCTCCAGATCATTCAAGCGGCCAGGGAGCAGCAGTGGACACCTCTTCTTCATCTTGGTGGATCGATCCAGCAGCAGCGCATCAGCAGGTACTGTGACTCCCCTGGACTAGCTTTCTATGTTTCTATCTTTCTCTTGTGAATTTGGTTTCAAACGCTAGCTAGCGAGGCAAAGGGGAGGCCATGCTTCTCCGGATCGCTTGGGCTACACGGGTGCTCGTCACCGAGCTAGGAAGCGCGATTAACTCTAGGGTAGGGTGAGATGGAAACCCCGCATAAGCGCCAGTGCTAGCACAAACCCACTACCCTCATGTCCCTCGGCGACGAGATACTCGCCAAGATCCTCCGCCGCCTCACATCTCTGGCCTCGTTCGCCAGTGCCGCCTTCGCCTCTAAGCGGTTGCGCAACGTCATCTCCTCGAGCACCTACTCATCCGTCGTCGCCAGCCGCATCATCTCGCCGGCTCCGCTCGTCAGCTACTTCATATCGGTGATCGGCGGCGCCACCCCATCCTTCCACCGAGCGCTCCTCGGGTCCGACCACGACGTGCTGCCATGGACTCCTGCTCCTCACCAGCGACAGCTGCATGGCCATGTTCGACCCCCTCGCTGACACGCACTCTCCCATACCCCACTGCACGAGCAGGATCAGCCAATGCAAGTCGTCGTCGTTCCATTGCATCCTCCTGGCTAGCGCGGCCGCCGACGCGGCGTCGTTCCATGTGCTGTGCCTGGAGTGCACGAGCGGCGGCAGGGTGCGGCCGCATGTGTACAGCTCGCGCACTGGCGAGTGGCAGTCCCACCCGCTGGTGCCCAAAGAGATCTAGCCGCCGCGGAGGGTGGACCCGCACTCGAACCACAACCTGCCGATGCACGCCGGCGGCGGGCGTGTCTACTGGAGCACGCACGAGGCGGTGCTCACCTCGTTCGACGCCGGCTCCCTGGAGTTCTCCCACGTGCCCCTCCTAGGCGAGCTGAACCACCTATTATCACCTGCATACTGTAGAATAGCTACACCATTTTCCACCAAGTTATGAGCCAATCCTTTAAGTAAACCATTCATTTGTGCATTTTCAATCATTTTGGACAGACTATTAGCTGCCATATTGAACAAAAAGGGAGCAAAATGATCCCCTTGTCTCACTCCTTTGAAACTACCAAAATATGGGCCCATCATGTCATTAATTTTCACACTAAGAGTCCCTCTTGTAACTGCTTCTTTGATCCATAGTATCCACTTGTCACTAAAGCCTTTCTGTCTGCAGCAATCTAACAAAAAGTTCCAGTTCACCTTGTCACATGCTTTTTCAAAGTCAATTTTTAGCACAACACCTTGCTTTTTCCTGACTTTGGTTTCTCTAAGAGTTTCCTGCAGCAAAATCACTCCATCTGTAATGTATCTCCCTCTGATAAAAGCATTCTGGCAAGGATGAATTAGTTTCCCCATCACTGGCTCAACTCTAACAATCATTGCTTTAGTGAAAATCTTGAACAAGACTTGCAATAAGCAAATCGGCCTGTATTTCTGAATGATATCTGCATCCTCTCCCTTGTGAATGAGAGTAATAATCCCATAATTTATTCTCTCCAAGCTAAATTTGTGCTCATGGAAATCATTGAATAACTGCAACATATCTTGTTTGATGATATTCCAGCAGTGTTGATAGAATTCCACGGGGATTCCATCAGGGCCAGCAGCTTTATTTTTCTCCATCTGACAAATAATATCATGGATTTCTTCCTCAGTAAATTTTCTATCAAGGTTTGCCCTGTCTTCATCCTCCAATATTTCCTCTCTACCCCAGATATCATCTCTCAATCTGACACCAGCATCAATAGCCGGCCCAAAAAGCTCTTTGTAGAAACTAGTAGCATGTTCCAGCAAAGCAGGTGTCCCCTGTATATTGACAGAACCATTTTTCAAAGAGAACATTGTCATTTTCCTTTTTCTGCCATTTGCAATTCTGTGGAAATAACTGGTATTGTTGTCTCCTTGTAGCAGCCATTGCTCCTTAGATCTTTGCTGCCAAAAAGCCTCCTCCTTTTCAGCAGGTGTAGGAGTTCCACATAAGAGCAGTGGTACCCAGGCAGGAGTCTGGGGTGGGCTGCCAGACCTCGTCGAAGGCCTCCGGCGGAAGCTCTACCTTGACGAGTGCCATCTTGGGCTCCACCCTCTGTGTGCAGGCCCTCCACTTGGCGTTCACACCATCCTATGCCAATCCCACCTGAACCCTGCACGCCACCACCGCCGCCGTCGCCATGGGAATCCATCAGATGAGATCAACGGAGTGTACTAGATATTTTCTTTGTACAGTTCTAGTGAATCAGAGAGTACCAAAGGATGTGACGGGGGCCTGGTGCACGGAAACGCCCCTGCAGGACTTGATCGGGTATATTAGGATCGACGCCACCGTCGCCGCCAGCTTCGCTCCAGCCGCTGATCCCTCTCCGATGCCGGCGAGGAGGGAGGACAGGAAGGACGCCGCCTTCTCCATCGATCGGCGCGCGAACCAAAACAAGCAAAGAAGCATACGAGATAGAGTGGCTGGAAAGCTGACGGGCGGGCAACTCTCTGTTTGTCTTAGAGCATCGCCACTCGCCCTCCCTAAAGGCCCCCTATAGGCTTTCGGGGAGTGCCGGCGTCTAAATTCTTGCCCAGCTGCTACCCCAAAATTACTTTTTAGCTGGCACGGTCTAACTTTGCATCCGGCGCCCCTAGTCTGAACCCAGTAGAAAGGGAGCCTAGCGGGGGCACCGGCGCACAAGCGCCGGCAGGAAAGATGCGGGAAGAAGCCGTGGGAAATGCCTGCATGGCCGTGGACCCACCCCGTTAGCGTCCATCGAGTCATCTTCCTCATCGCCTTCCGCGCCCTGCCGAGTCGTTAGTGAGAGCGAGTGAGTGAGTGAGAGAGAGAGGGCGGTTACTCTAGTGGAGACCTTCACACGCGAGTAATTTCCTGTCTCCCACGATATGCAACTGGAAAATCCGTTTTACCAAAATATGGTGGCATTTTGTGTAGATACATTTTCATATAAAATCTTTTTCATCTGAGGTTGTATGTAATCGAAAAAGGCGTTTTACCGAAACATGGCGACATTTTGCAAGATATCTCGAAATTCATGTTTATTTATTTTCCTAACAACCATAGCACGTAACACATAGCCATCTCAAAAGATTTTATTTTTCAAAATTTATATCATTTTTTTACAAAACAGAAAAGGCGATCCACGGGGGTGGGGGTGGAATTTTTGGCGGTGGCGCATCATACCATAGCAATGGTGCATCCCTAAAGTAGTGCACCATTGGTAGTGGATAATAGTGGCGCCAATAGCTATATGTGTTACTTGGCGCTAGCTGTTTTCCTAGTAGTGGATGGTGCAGTGATGCTCTACCTATTTTTTATTGAGGGAAAGAACAAAGAGATAAGAAAAGAAATGATGTCATCTGACTAGTGGCCCACCTAAAATTTACAGGAAAACCCAGAATCATAACCAATTTATGTGTATCTCCTTTCACCATTACCGACTGCCACATCAGCCTGACAAAGGGACCTACACGTCAGTTTTGTGATTAAGCGAGCGTTAGATGCGAATCAGTGTTTTTGTTATGTATTAGCGCTGAAGTGGTGATTTTTTGAAACTCCAACATAAAGTGGTGGCCTTTTGGTACACATGTTTGAAGTGTGGTGGTTGTGTAATTTTCTCGAAAATAAAAGAAGGCTATTTCTCCATTGCATCATGTGTCTTTCCTTATCAACCCAATTTTCTACTAAAAAATTAATTGATTTCCTGCTAAAATAACAATAAGAGATAATGCATTGTATCATCTATATTTAATGTTTTTTTCTATATAAAGTGGTCTGCTACAGCTTCTCTCAAAGTGTACATGGCACACTCTGGGTTTTACCTTCAGATCCGTGCACTGTACTTTACATCAAACTACCAACTCACATGCTTATCTGCTATAACCAGGTTTAATCACCACCAATCCTCCATCAATTGGTGAAAAACGAAGAACAACCTGAGTAATAAGTAGCAAACAGAGTTTGGCTCTGGTGGTTAGGTCCCTTGTGGTGGAACCAGCCCACCCAGGTTCAAGTCCTAGACTTGACATGGGTGTTTGCATTTACCTGGATTTATTCCAGGATTTAACCGGCGCTATGCTTTCAGTGGTAGGTGACGTGCCCGTCAACAATGGCGCCAGTGGTGACTTCGTCAACCTCAAGATATGCCGGCTCAGTCCCTCGGAGGTGCTCATAGGGGTAGGGTGTGCGTGCGTGCGTTCATAGGGGTGTTTGTACGTGCGTGTTTGTGAGCGTCTGCGTTGTACTGTGTTCTCAAAAAAAAACCTGAGTAATAAGTAATAACCGATCAGCGGCCGATGTGGCTACCGCGTAGCAGAAGATGCTCCTCCCTCCTGCGCAAGATCCGGCGAGAAATTCAAGATTATCATCCATGAATCAGTGAGGACCGGCGTTCGCCGGGGAAGAGATAGAATAAGATGGAGCACGGACGACTCACATGGGGAAGACGAGGCAGAGCAGCGTGAGCAGCAGCGCGAGCGCGAAGCATGCCACACCGGTGACGACGTAGGCGCGGCCGAGGAAGGCGTTCCGCCCTCCGAGCAGCCCCGCGGTGGAAAGCACAACCGCCTTCGTCCCGGCGAAGCTGTAAGAGTTGTAGTTGTTCCGCACCTCCACGGCGAGTAGCTCGCCGGCGCCCAGGTCCGCCTCCACCCTCCCGTACAGCTTTCTGAACCTCGGCAACGCCGCCGTGCGCATCCACACCATCAGATCCTCCTGCTGGCTCAGCTGCACGCCACCAACCATCATCGTTGGGACTTGAGAGTAAGAAGATGGAAGTAAAAAAACATCCAAAAAGAATCTGCAGAGTTATTTACGGGTTTTGTCGGATCGAGCTGCCCGCCGCCGACGAGGCTGCCGTTCTGAAAGTTCTTGGGGAAGACGTGGTTGCCGAACACGTGGCCCCTGTCGCTCCGCCATGAGATCCCGGTCTTGATCACCGTCAGCGCCTCGGCGTGGGAGCCGCGACGACGGCGACGGGCGAAGCTGTAGGTGTCGTTGAAGAGGCTCCATGCCACGAGCCCGCAGGGGACGATTGGGCTGCCATTGGCGGCATAGGCTTCGGGCTTGCAGAACTCTGTAATGGCAGCTGCCTGCTTGGGGTCTCTCAGCTGCATGTCGCTGCGGCTCGTCGTGTACCTAAGTTTGTACCAAATTGTCAATCCTCAGGAATCAAAATTCGTTCGTTATTTGCATTTGTATGGATTTTTCGGTGAGATCAGTGTGGTAGAGAATTGGAGTACCTTCTGTGGTTTTGGTAGAACTTGTCAAGTTGATAATATATGAAGATTGGCCTCTTCATATCCCTGGGGACCTGCAATTAAATGAAAAAAAGATGTTACTAAAGAAACAATGAGTGGTTTACACATCGTATTGATTATACAGAGTTTTTTCCATTACCTTGAGAACAATTGTGCAGGTCTTATCTATTGACGCATTTTGGATGTAGGCGACTTTGTTGTGAAGCATGTTCCCTGGTACACATTTCGTGTCATATCGGTAAACTACTTCAACGACCTGCTTGAAAGCGGGATATTATTCCGAAGTTTGATGAAGCAAAAGGTTTAAGCTGAAGTACAGATTTCCATATAGAATAGCAGAAAGTACAATGAAAGAATATACCTTGTTTGAAGCTGCGATGCAAGCAAGGCCAATCGGAATGAAAACTAAGCCCACGAATGCAAGCACGGGAATGACCTGATTATCCAAAGTTAATTCAGAAAGTTCGAAGTCGGGAAACATAAAACATGGCGATAAAAGTTTCAAACAATGAGGTAAGGTGAAAGAACTGAGCTCACCATATGGGGTGACAGTATAGGCTTGCATGCTGGAAGTTGTTGCTGAGTAAATGCATGATCTTCGGAGTCAATAGAATGGTTGTGGATTAGTACTTATCATAAATTTCAGCCGAGAAAATATCTTTTTTTTTCGATATGGGGATAGCCCAGCCTCTGCATCGGTTGATGCACACAGTCTTTTATTAAAAAATATAAATATTCAAGAGTTGCAATTCATGGATCAGCGAGGGTCGATACAAATATCAACCATCTAAAAATAAGAAACATGCTAAACAGTCTAAGCATCTTCTAATATCAACCATCTAAAAATAAAAAAATAAGAAAATATCTATCATGAAGTTCCAATCAAGTACTAGAATATAAATTCCAGATAGTAAATAAATACTACTAGTACAGTACTTGTAGGTTTGGTAATAAGGCTCATCTAATTTCAGGGAAAGGGAAGTTTCAACTTTAGTTTGCAGCATATCAAGTTATGAACGATGAGTTACAGATGAAGGTTAAATTTACATAAGTATGCTAATAATTTCTCATACACCGTGTGTCTGTGTGATAGTAGTACTAAACTACTAATCATCCAACAGAACAGTTGAGAACATTTCAAGTAAGCAATTAAAAGGACTATATGTTAAGAATCAAGTAGCTACCGTTAGTAAGAACATTTCAAGTTTCTCGTCAAAGGAAGGAACCGTTCAAGTATGAGAAAATGATAATATGAATCTGATTCTTAGGGGAGAGAATTACACTGAGGCTTGTTGCGCTTCGTTGAAGCCGTGGCTGCCGCAACATCACTACTAGCGCTTGGTCCGGCGGCACCGTTTACTTGCGGCATCGCGAATCTCTCTCTAGCTCCTGCCCACGGAAGAACTCCAATGATGAAGTCCTGGCCTGCTACCGCTTCAGGAAATATGCAACATGGATGTGGGCATGCGGCGAGAGCTTCATGCCCCAAGCGTCAGAAGAAATTAAACCAACGGTGATGTAGTGCAAAAAGGAGGGAAAGGATTGAAGAGGTTTAGGAGTAGACATGAAGCAAGGAACTGAAAAGACTAGAATAGTGAGACAAGTTGTCCTTGTCTGTAACACCAGAAAGGCAAGCATCACCTACCTGAACCTAACCCGTCCGCATCCTCCTCAAGTCTCAGGTCACCTGCTCCCGATAGGATTGATTGATATATCTAAGTATCCACTAATATGATGTTGCTTTTCTCAGACCTCAACTGACTGAAGAAGGCAAACTCAATGCGAGGGGCCGCACATGACACACCCGGTTTGATTGCAAATGAAGTTTGTAATTGCAAACCCAGGGATATCTCGCAGAATCGATTAATAGACTAGACCATCAAAACATATAAAAGCTGCACAAATTTCCTTGAGTTTTACTTTTCCATAGGAAATCAAATGGAGGTGAAATGGAAGATGAAAATCATCCTTCTATCTATTTTTTTATTTATTTCCACAGACCTAAAGTTGTGCTTAGGGGTGAAAAGGGACCAGATGCGCATTGAATAGTGTCTTTCTCATATCTCCACATTTCCAAAACGAATACGGACGTAAATATAGATGTCGTCGAATACGGTATGGAACAGATGTTGCTCTAATACCTGTTGCGAACCGATATTTTCTCAATTCGAAATGGATACGCATCACGAAACAATTGTCTGGTATCTTATAGTGAGCAATTGTATAATGATATACTACCTCCATTTTAATGAATAAAGCTTATAAATTTAGATAAAAATTAAACTTACGAAGTTTGAACAAGTATAAATAAGAAAATATAAACATCAATAACATGAAAAATAATTATTATGAAAATGTATTTTTATTTTGAATCTACTACGGAGTAGTATTAATTTAGTATCGTAAATGTTTAGTTTTATCTGCAATGTTGGTCAACTTAGTTAATATTGACTTTTACTAAATTTATAGGCTTTGTTCATTGGGATGGAATGGAGGGAGTAATACACAATACTTGCAAGTTTAATCATAGAAAAATACATTTTACCACTTTGTTAGTATTTTTGGTTGAATAATTTGCACATCTGCATATAGAATTACCAAAATAGGCTACATAATGTTAATATATCCACCAACATTTGGTTCAAAATCCAATACCATAATTATTTTGTGTATTTGTAAAACAGATCCAGATATTTAACATATCCATTTTCATGTTCATCTGAATTCGAATACTACCATGACTATTTTCTATTTCCCGAACATAAATATTTAAAATGTAAATGAGCCTCATCATGCATCAACCGGCCAGAGACCACCCATCAGACGACCAAGTCCAGCTCATCACGGATTCTCTCCCATTTGTTTGTCGCAGATTTAGGTAAAATGTAGGCTAAAATAGACCTAAATTTAATTAACGTGGGACAAGTATTTATGCCAGAGGGACATTAGTAATGGCTATTTATAATATTAATACCGAGTAGGGCTAGCTCTTGGTTTTAATTCTGTTATAGCATATAATATAACTATGGGATTTGCTAATCAATTAGGCCTTTCTCAATGGGTTTCTCAATGGGTGTTTCTTAGCGCGATATCCTAAATACTTTGCAGATGCCTATTTATTGATATTTATTGATGGAAGAGAGTGGTCTTGTATCTTGCTCCCTCCATCTCAGATTAACGCATGTAGTTGAAAACAAAGTTTGACCACTAATTTGGTTAATAAAATATAAATTATATATCTGCAAAATTTATACCATTAGATTCATATCCAAAAAAGTTTATAAATAATATAACTTTTTAACATATATTTTATATTTTATTGACCACAATAATGGTCAAAGCAATTTTTTGAATTATGTGTGCATTTATTAAACCGAGACAGAGGAAGTGGCTAAGATACAACACTTGCATAGGGCCATAGGCAAAAGGAATTAGTAGCCATGCCTGGACTTTTGCGCCGATTGTGTCGATACCATTGTAATTTTGTGGCACGTTTGCCAAAACACACCACCTAACTGAAAACGGAAAGTTCTGCACTTTTGCATAGGATGACTGGTTTTGAACACAAAGTGCAAAACTTTTTTTGTTTTTAGCCAGGTGGTGTGTTCTGACAAATATGCCATAAAATTGTAATGGTACCTGCAAGACATAATTGGGCGATATTTTTTTAGCAAATGTCAAACAATAATAGTGTCCTTGGCAAATTTCCCCCCGGATATTCTGCCAATTTAATAAATTTTGCCATGTTGGTTTTCCTCAAAAGAAAAAATTATCGGTTGTGTCATGCATGAGTTCTAGAAGGTCAAGAGATAAATTTTGAGCGGGGACTCGGCAGAGATCGCATCTGAATGAGAGACGAACAAAACTTAGGAAGGAGAATGCGTCTAACCGTGAGATATGTGGAGCAAGGACTCTGCATCGGATGGAAAGAGTCGCGTGAAATTCCTCCCATCAGCGCAAGAGATTCTAATCCGCATCAGATCGACCGCCGCCGCCCTCTATCCCCTGCACCAGCTCGATCCATCGTCGGCGGTTTGCCCCCACCGGCTACACTGGTGGTCGTCACCGAGCTAGGTAGCGCAATTAACTCTAGGGTGAGATGGCAACCCCGCATAAGCACCAGTGCCAGCAGGAACCCACTACCCTCATGTCGCTCGGCGACGACATGCTCGTTGAGATCCTCCGCCGCCTCACGTTGTTGTCCTTGTTCCTCAGGGCCACCTTCGCCTGTAAGCGGTTGCGCAACGTCATCTCCTCGTGCTCTTACGCTTCTGTCGTGGCCAGACGCATCATGTCGCCGACTCCGCTCGTGGGCTACTTCATATCAGTGATCGGCAGCGCTACCCCGTCCTTCCACCGAGCGCTCCTCGGCTCCGACCGCGATGTGGCTAGCATCGTTCCCTACGGAAAGTTCCAGTTCGCGGACTTCGACGACTATAGCTGGCGCCTGATGGACTGCTGCCATGGCCTCTTGCTCCTCAGCAGCGACAGCTGCATGGTCGTGTTCGACCCCCTCGCCGAAAAGCACTTTCCCATACCCCACTGCACGAGCAGGATCAGCCATAATTGGGCGGCAGTCCAATTATACGTTCTGACAAATATGCCACAAAATTGTAATGGTACCTGGCAAAACATAATTGGGTGATGTTTTTTTAGAAAATGTCAAAAAATAATAGTGTCCTTTTGGAAAAATTTCCCCCGTATAATTTGCCAATTTAATAAATTTTACCTTGGTTTTCCTCAAAATAAAAAATTGTTGGATGTGTCACGCATGAGTTCTAGAAGGTCAAGAGATAAATTTTGAGTCGGGATTTGGCAGAGATCGCATCTGAATGAGCGACAAACAAAACTTAGGAAGGGGAATGCATCTAACCGTGAGATATGCGGAGCAAGGACTCTGCGTCAGATGGAAAGAGTCACGTGAAATTCCTCCCATCGGTTCTAATCCGCATCAGATCGACCGCCGCCACCCTCTATCCCCTACACCAGCTCGATCTGTCGTCAGCGGTTTGCCCCCACCGGCTACACCGGTGGTCGTCACCGAGGAAGCACGATTAACTCTAGGGTGAGATGGAAACCCCGCATAAGCGCCAGTGCCAGCAGGAACCCACTACCCTCATGTCGCTCGGTGACGACATGCTCACCGAGATCCTCCGCCGCCTCATGTCGTTGTCCTTGTTCCCCAGGGCCGCCTTCGCCTGCAAGCGGTTGCGCAACGTCATCTCCTCGTGCTCATACGCTTTCGTCGTGGCTAGCCGTATCATGTCGGTGGCTCCGCTCGTGAGCTACTTCATATCAGTAATCGGCGGCTCCATCCCATCCTTCCACCGAGCGTTCCTCGGCTCCGACCGCGACGTGGCTAGCATCATTCACTATGGCAGGTTCCAGTTCGCGAACTTCAACGACTATAGCTGGCGCCTGATGGACTGCTCCCATGGCCTCCTGCTCCTCAGCAGCGACAAAAGCATGGCCGTGTTCGACCCCCTCATCGACAAGCACTTTCCCATACCCCACCACGAGTAGGATAAGCCATAATTGGGCGGCAGTACAATTATGTGTTTTGATAAATATGCCACAAAATTGTAATGGTACATGGCAAAGACATAACTGGGCGGTGTTTTTTTAGCAAATGTCAATAAATAATAGTGTCCTTGGCAAATTTTTCTCTTTATATTCTTCCAATTTAATAAATTTTTCCATGTTAGTTTTCCTCAAAAGAAAAAATTGTCGGGTGTGTCACGCATGAGTTCTAGAAGGTCAAGAGGTAAATTTTCAGCAGGGACTCGACAGAGATCGCATCTGAATGAGAGACGAACAAAACTTAGGAAGGAGAACGCATCTAACCGTGAGATATGCGGAGAAAGGACTCTGCGTCAGATGGAAAGAGTCACGTGAAATTCCTCCCATCGGTGCAAGAGATTCCCTCTCTCCCCTGCACCAAATCGATCACTCATCGGCGGTTTGCCCCCACCGGCTACACCGGTGGTCGTCACCGAGCTAGGAAGCGCGATTGACTCTAGGGTGAGATGGCAACCACGGATAAGCGCTAGTGCCAGCAGGAACCCACTACCCTCATGTCGCTCGGAGACGACATGCTCGCCGAGATCCTCCACCGCCTCACATCATTGTCCTCGTTCGCTAGGGCCGCCTTCGCCTATAAGCGGTTGCGCAACGTCATCTCCTCATGCTCCTACGCTTCTGTCGTGGCTAGCCGCATCATGTCGCCAGCTCTGCTCGTGGGCTACTTCATATCAGTGATCGGCGGCACCACCCCTTCCTTCCACCGAGCGCTCCTCGGATCCGACCACGACGTGGCTAGAATCATTCGCTACGGCAAGTTCCAGTTCGCGGACTTCGACAACTATAGATGGCGCCTGATGCACTGTCGCCATGGCCTCCTGCTCCTTAGCAGCGACAACTCCATGGCCGTGTTCAACCCCCTCGCCGACAAGAAATTTCCCATGCCCCACTGCAAGAGAAGGATCAGACATAATTGGGCGGCGGTCCAATTATGCATTCTGACAAATATGCCACAAAATTGTAATGGTATCTGGTAAATACATAATTGGGCGGTGTTTTTTAGCAAATTTTAACAAATAATAGTGTCCTTGGAAAAATTTTCCCCGTATATTCTTCCAATTTAATAAATTTTGCCATGTTGGTTTTACTCAAAAGAAAAAATTGCCGGATGTGTCACGCATGACTTCTAGAAGATTAAGAGATAAATTTTGAGCGGGGACTCGGTAGAGATCGCATTTGAATGAGAGACGAACAAAACTTAGGAAGAAGAACGCATCTAATCGTGAGATATGCGGATCAAGGACTCTGCGTGAGATGGAAAGAGTCACGTGAAATTCCTCCCATCGGCGCAAGAGATTCTAATCCGCATCACATCGACCGCCACCGCCCTCTCTCCCCTGCACCAGCTCGACCCGTCGGCGGTGGTTTGGCCCCACGGGCTTGATGACCCACAAGTATAGGGGGTGTATCGTAGTATTTTCGATAAGTAAGAGTGTCGAACCCAACGAGGAGCAGAAGGTGTTGACAAGCAGTTTCGATGAAGGATTCACTGTAAATGCTCACAGACAAGTATTCAGGGGTTTTGATGTAGCAGTTGAATAAAGTACGAGTAAGTAAAATGCGAGAGTAACAATTGCAGCGAGTGGCCCAATCCTTTTTAGCACAAAGGACAAGCCGGTTTGTTTACTTATAATGACCAAACGTCCTTGAGGACACACGGGGATTTAGTCTAGTGCTTTCGCTTCATATAGCTGATTAATCTTCATTGTTTTGATAAGTGTTGTGTGGGTGAACCTATGCTAATGCACCGCCCTTCCTAGGACTAATACATACTTGTGATTATACCCCTTGCAAGCATCCGCAACTACGAGAAAGTAATTAAGATAAATCTAACCACAGCCTTAAACTCTGAGATCCTGCTATCCCTCCTGCATCTGTATACCAACGGGGGTTTAGGTTTCTGTCACTCCGGCAACCCCGCAATTGGCAAACGAATACAAGATGTATTCCCCTAGGCCCATAAAGGTGAAGTATCATGTAGTCGACGTTCACATGACACCACTAGAAGAATAACACCACAACTTAAATATCATAACATTGAATATTACTCAACCATAATTCACTACTAACATTTAGACTTTACCCATGTCCTCAAGAACTAAACGAACTACTCACGAGACATCATATGGAACATGATCAGAGGTGATATGATGATGAATAACAATCTGAACATAAACCTTGGTTCAATGGTTTCACTCAATAGCATTGATACGTCCCCGACGTATCCATAATTTCTGTCGTTCCATGCTTGTTTTATGACAATACTTACATGTTTTGCTTGCACTTTATAATGTTTTTATGCATTTTACGGAACTAACCTATTAACAAGATGCCACAGTGCCAGTTCCTGTTTTCTGCTGTTTTTGGTTCCAGAAAGGCTGTTCGGGCAATATTCTCGGAATTGGACGAAATCAACGCCAAACCTCCTATTTTTCCCGGAAGGCTCCAGAACACCGAAGAAGAGTCGGAGAGGGGCCAGGGGGCCAGCACACCACATGGCGGTGCGGGCCAGAACCTGGCCGCGCCGGCCTAGGGTGTGGCGCCCCCAGGTGCCCCCCTGCGCCGCCTCTTCGCCTATAAAATCCCTTTCGACCTAAAAACGCAGTACCAATTGACGAAACTCCAGAAAAGTTACTGTGGCGCCGCCGCCATCGCGAAACTCCAATTCGGGGGACAGAACTCTGTTCCGGCACCCTGCCGGAACGGGGAAGTGCCCCGGAAGCCATCTCCATCAACGCCACCGCCTCCGCCATGCTCCGTGAGTAGTTCCCCCATGGACTACGGGTTCTAGCAGTAGCTAGTTGGTATTCTCTCCCCCATGTACTTCAATATAATGGTCTCATGAGCTGCCTTACATGATTGAGATTCATCTGATGTAATCGGTGTTGTGTTTGTTGGGATCCGATGGATGATACATTATGATTAGTCTATCTATAAAGTTTGTGAAGTTATTATTGCTGCAATCTTATTATTCTTAATGCTTGTCACTAGGGCCCGAGTGGCATGATCTTAGATTTGAGCTCTATACTTATTGCTTAGATTGTATCTACAAGTTGTATGCACATGTCACTGTCCGGAACCAATGGCCCCGAAGTGACAGAAATCGGGACAACCGGAGGGGATGGCGGTGATGTGAGGATCACATGTTTTCACGGTGTGTTAATGCTTTGCTCCGGTACTCTATTAAAAGGAGTACCTTAATATCCAGTAGTTTCCCTTGAGGCCCGGCTGCCACCGGCTGGTAGGACAAAAGATGTTGTGCAAGTTTCTCATTGCGAGCACGTACGACTATATATGGAAAACATGCCTACATGATTAATGAATTGATGTTCTATCTTAATGCTTTGATTCCTATCAATTGCCCAACTGTAATTTGTTCACCCAACACTTGTCATTTATTGGAGAGTTACCACTAGTGTAGATCGCTGGGAACCCCGGTCCATATCTCATCATTATATACTTGTTCTACATGTCATTGGAAGTAGTATCAACTATCTTCTGGTGCCATTGCTCTCATATTGCTATTACTGCTGCTGTGTTATCACATTATCGCTCTCATATTATCTGCTACTTTCACATCACCCTGTTGCTAGTGCTTTTCAGTGTGCAAATGAATTGACAACTCAGTTGTTAAGGCTTATAAGTATTCTTTACCTCCCCTTGTGTCGAATCAATAAATTGGGTTATACTACCCTCGAAGACTATCGCGATCCCCTATACTTGTGGGTTATCAAGACTGTTTTCTGGCGCCGTTGCCGGGGAGGCATAGCTCTACTCATAAGTTCACCTGGGGAGTACACTCTACCACTCTCTCTGTTTTTATTTTATTTTATTTTGTTTTGCTTAGTTTACTTTTGTCTAGTTTACTTGTGCTTAGTTTATTTCTGTGTAGTATTATTTTGCTTAGTTTACTTTTGCTTAGTTTCTTTTTGTCTTGTTTTATTTTCCTCATATACCCAAAAATCCATAAAAATTTGAAAAACCAAAAAATTAAAAACTGCTATTATGGGAGAACCTACAACCTACTTGGAGCTTATGGAATGTTATAATTGTTATAGAGAATCAAGAACTGGTAAAATAATGAGTGCTATGATAGAGAAATTAAATACAATTGCTAGAATCTTGCTTAGACGCCATGATATAAACTGTTGCTCTCAACAGGATACTAAACATCTTAAATTTCAATGTGGCTTTAGTGAGGAATATTTTATTAAGAGCTATAATCGGAATTGCTATATTCATTATGGGTTCGAAGAGGTAGAGCAATTTGTCTTATTTATGGGAGCCTCTGAGATAGAATCCTTCATGGTTGAGAATTATGAAACTTGTGCTATTTGTAAGGACCTTAAAGATTATGTCTCTACTATCCTTAATTCTTGCATAGAATGCTACAGTAGGAATCCTTATATCCTTGATTATAAAGAGAGACACATTAATGCACAAGAATGCACTCACAATTTGCAGGAACAGGTGAAAGAAGAAATTGATGAACCTGAAAGCGCATTGGATGAAAAAGAAGAGGAGAGCGACGAACAAAAGGAGGAAGAATGGATTAGCTACCCATGCCAACCTTCTAATGAGAGTAACTCTTTATCTCTTACACTATTTGATTGTCCTCCATGCTTACCGGAAGAGGTTGAATGTTATGTTCCTGTGGATTCTCTTGAAATAGTACCTACGAGTAAAACTTGTGAGAATAATTATGCTACTGTTATATATGATAATCCATGCTACTTTGATAAATCTTATGATAATGCTTTGTTTGTGCCTGATGTCGAAATGCATGGTACTAAAGAATTTTGCTTAGCAAATGTTTATGATAAAGCTCTAGATGATGGTCCTATGTTACTTGATACTATTAATTGTACTACTAATGAAAATGGGATTGGAGAGTTATTGACTTTATCTATGTGTCCCATATCTCTTGAGATTGATCAACTACCTTGTTATATTATTAATAAAAGTAAGTTTGAAAGTTTTAATTCCACTATTCTTGAACTTGATAAAAATTATATGTTTGGAAATCATGAGAAGCATGCTGCATGTGATAGTTATATTGTTGAGTTTGTTCATGAAGCTACTGAAAATTATTATGAGAGAGGAAAATATGGTAGTAGAAATTTTCATGGTACTAATACACCTCTCTATATGCTGAAATTGTTGAAATTACACTTGTTTTATCTTCCTATGCTTGTTACTTTGCTTTTCATGAACTTGTTTATTTACAAGATTCCTTTGCATAGGAAGCATGTTAGACTTAAATGTGTTTTGGATTTGCCTCTTGATGCTCTCTTTTTCTTCAAATACTATTTCTTGCGAGTGCATCATTAAAATTGCTGAGCCCATCTTAATGGCTATAAAGAAAGCAACTTCTTGGGAGATCCATGTGCTATTTTGCTACAGTACTTTATTTTATATTTGTGTCTTGGAAGTTGTTTACTACTGTAGCAACCTCTCCTTATCTTAGTTTTGTGTTTTGTTGTGCCAAGTGAAGCCTCTAATCGAAGGTTGATGCTAGATTTGGATTTCTGCGTAGAAACAGATTTCTATCTGTCACGAATCTTGGTCTAATTCTCTGTAGGGAACTCAGAAAATTATGCCAATTTACGTGCGTGTTCCTCAGATATTTACGCAACTTTCATTAGTTTTGAGTTTTCTGATTTGAGCAACGTAAATATTTTATTAAAATTTGTCTTTACTGGCTGTTCTGTTTTGGCAGATTCTGTCTCTGTTTTTTGCATTGTCTCTTGTGGACTTTAAGCGAGGTTTTCTAGACATAGAGGGCTGTAGCTAATGTTTTATTGAGTTCTTGCAATGTGCCACTACGGGACCAAGGTGGATTCAAATTTTTTGAGTACTAACCCCTCTAATGAAGTTTATGAGAAGTTTGGTGTGAAGGAAGTTTTCAAGGGTCAAAAGAGGAGGATGATATATGATCAAGAAGAGTGAAAAGTCTAAGCTTGGGGATGCCCCCATGGTTCATCCCTGCATATTTCAAGAAGACTCAAGCGTCTAAGCTTGGGGATGCCCAAGGCATCCCCTTCTTCATCAACTTATCAGGTTCCTCCCCTGAAACTATATTTTTATTCGGTCACATCATATGTGCTTTACTTGGAGCGTCTGTGTGTTTATTTTCGTTTTGCTTTTGTTTGAATAAGATCGGATCCTAGCAACCCTTGTTTGGGAGAGAGACACGCTCCGCTTTTTCATATGAACACTTGTTCTTCATTTTACTTTTAATGTTCAATGATAAAAGTTGGAAGCTACAATACTTATTGGTTATTTGGTTGGGAAAAGAAAATGCCTCATATGTCTTGGATAATTTGATACTTGGCAATTGTTTTGAGCTCTCAAGTAGATCATAAGTTTTTGCATGTGGTTTAAACCTATTAGTGGAGAACTACCGTAGAGCTTGTTGAAATTGGTTTGCATAATTGATCTCTCTTAAGGTCTAGATATTTTCTGGTAAAGTGTTTGGGCAACAAGGAAGACAGTGTAGAGTATTATTATGCTTGCAATATGTTCTTATGTGAGTTTTGCTGTACCGGTTTATACTTGTGTTTGCTTCAAACAACCTTGCTAGCCTAAGCCTTGTACTGAGAGGGAATGCTTCTCGTGCATCCAAAATCTTGAGCCAAAAACTATGCCATTTGTGTCCACCATACCTACCTACTATGTGGTATTTCCTGCCATTCCAAAGTAAATTGCTTGAGTGCCACCTTTAAAACAATTCAAAATTTATTACCTCTGATTTGTGTCAATGTTTTATAGCTCATGAGGAAGTATGTGGTGTTTATCTTTCAATCTTGTTGGGCAACTTTCACCAATGGACTAGTGGCTTCATCCGCTTATCCAATAATTTTGCAAAAAGAGCTGGCAATGGGATTCCCGGTCCCAAATTAATTAACAAAAATAGACACTCCTCCATGGTATGTGATTGTTGGACGGCACCCGAAGGATTCGGTTAGCCATGGCTTGTGTAAGCAAAGGTTGGGAGGAGTGTCATCATAATAAAACTAAAATAAAAAGGCACTCCTTCATGGTATGAGATTGTTGGCAGGCACCCGAGGATTCGGTTAGCCATGGTTTGTGAAAGAAAGGTTGGAAGGAGTGCCACCCAAAAATAAAATAAAATGGGAGCCGCTCTTTGAAGGTTTGTCTGGCAAGGGGGGTTAGAGTACCCGCTACCATTCGTTGACAACAACAAACACCTCTCAAAACTTTACTTTTTATGCTCTCTTTATGTTTTCAAAACCAAAGCTCTAGCACAAATATAGCAATCAATGCTTCCCTCTGCGAAGGGCCATTCTTTTACTTTATGTTGAGTCAGTATACCTACTTCCTTCCATCTTAGAAGCAAACACTTGTGTTAACTGTGCATTGATTCTTACATACTTGCATATTTGCATTCATCATATTACTTTGTGTTGACAATTATCCATGAGATATGCATGTTGAAAGTTGAAAGCAACCGCTGAAACTTATTTCTTCCTTTGTGTTGCTTCGATGCCTTTACTTTCAATCTATTGCTTTATGAGTTAACTCTTGTGCAATCTTTTGATGCTTGTCTTGAAAGTACTCTTTATGAAAAGTTTTGCTATATGTTATCTACTTGTTAGCAACTATAGATCATTGCCTTGAGTCACTTCATTCATTTCATATGCTTTGTAATAGTATGATCAAGGTTATGTAAGTAGCATATCACTACAGAAATTATTCTTTTTATCGTTTACCTGCTCGGGACGAGCAGGAACTAAGCTTGGGGATGCTGATACGTCCCCGACGTATCCATAATTTCTGTCGTTCCATGCTTGTTTTATGACAATACTTACATGTTTTGCTTGCACTTTATAATGTTTTTATGCATTTTACGGAACTAACCTATTAACAAGATGCCACAGTGCCAGTTCCTGTTTTCTGCTGTTTTTGGTTCCAGAAAGGCTGTTCGGGCAATATTCTCGGAATTGGACGAAATCAACGCCAAACCTCCTATTTTTCCCGGAAGGCTCCAGAACACCGAAGAAGAGCCTGGGAGAGGGCCGTGGGGCCACCACACCACATGGCGGCGCGGGCCAGACCCTGGCCGCGCCGGCCAAGGGTGTGGCGCCCTGTGTGCCCCCCTGCGCCGCCTCTTCGCCTATAAAATCCCTTTCGACCTAAAAACGCAGTACCAATTGACGAAACTCCAGAAAAGTTACTGTGGCGCCGCCGCCATCGCGAAACTCCAATTCGGGGGACAGAACTCTGTTCCGGCACCCTGCCGGAACGGGGAAGTGCCCCCGGAAGCCATCTCCATCAACGCCACCGCCTCCGCCATGCTCCGTGAGTAGTTCCCCCATGGACTACGGGTTCTAGCAGTAGCTAGTTGGTATTCTCTCCCCCATGTACTTCAATACAATGGTCTCATGAGCTGCGTTACATGATTGAGATTCATCTGATGTAATCGGTGTTGTGTTTGTTGGGATCCGATGGATGATACATTATGATTAGTCTATCTATAAAGTTTGTGAAATTATTGTTGCTGCAATCTTGTTATTCTTAATGCTTGTCACTAGGGCCCGAGTGGCATGATCTTAGATTTGAGCTCTATACTTATTGCTTAGATTGTATCTACAAGTTGTATGCACATGTCACTGTCCGGAACCAATGGCCCCGAAGTGACAGAAATCGGTACAACCGGAGGGGATGGCGGTGATGTGAGGATCACATGTTTTCACGGTGTGTTAATGCTTTGCTCCGGTACTCTATTAAAAGGAGTACCTTAATATCCAGTAGTTTCCCTTGAGGCCCGGCTGCCACCGGCTGGTAGGACAAAAGATGTTGTGCAAGTTTCTCATTGCGAGCACGTACGACTATATATGGAAAACATGCCTACATGATTAATGAATTGATGTTCTATCTTAATGCTTTGATTCCTATCAATTGCCCAACTGTAATTTGTTCACCCAACACTTGTCATTTATTGGAGAGTTACCACTAGTGTAGATCGCTGGGAACCCCGGTCCATATCTCATCATTATATACTTGTTCTACATGTCATTGGAAGTAGTATCAACTATCTTCTGGTGCCATTGCTCTCATATTGCTATTACTGCTGCTGTGTTACTGTTACTACTGCTCTCATATTACTGCTACTTTCACATCACCCCTGTTGCTAGTGCTTTTCCAGGTGCAGCTGAATTGACAACTCAGTTGTTAAGACTTATAAGTATTCTTTACCTCCCCTTGTGTCGAATCAATAAATTGGGTTATACTACCCTCGAAGACTATCGCGATCCCCTATACTTGTGGGTTATCAAGCATCAATAACAAGTGGAGATCAATACCGGAAGAGTTTCCCCTATCAAACAATCAAGATTCACCCCTAATTGTTACAGCGGTGACGAGGTGCAGCGGTGGAGATGGCGGTGGAGATGATGACGATGGTGATGGAGATGATGTCCAGCTCGATGTCGGTGACGATGGCGTCGATTTCCCCCTCCGGGAGGGAATTTCCCCGGCAGATTTCAGCCTGCCGGAGAGCTCTTTTCTCTCTGGTGTTTTCCGCCCCGCAGAGGCGGCTGTGACTCCTCGCGACCATCCCCCGGAGCTTAGGTTTTCGGGACGAAGAAGTACGCGGAGGAGAGGAGGCCAGAGGGGGCTGTGGGCCCCCTCCTCACAGGGCGGCGCAGCCAGGGCAGGGCCCGCGCCGGCCTATGAGGGGGGCCCATGGCGGCCCTCCTCGGCTCCCCCTTTTGGCTCCCTTCGTCTTCTGGAAAAATAGGATTTTTCATATAATTTCTGGTAATTGTTGATCTTCCGAAATATTGCCTTCTGACGACGCTTTTTCCAGCAGAATCCTGGCTCCGGTGCGCGATCCTCCAATAATCGTGAAACATGTAAAATAGATGGAATAACATAAGTATCATCTCCAAATATGAAATATATCAATGAATAACCGGAAATTATGATATAAAATAGTGATGCAAAATGGACGTATCAGGGCTACACCGGTGGTCGTCACCGAGCTAGGAAGCGCGATTAACTCTAGGGTGAGATGGAAACCCCGCGTAAGCGCCAGTGCCAGCAAGAACCCACTACCCTCATGTCGCTCGGCGACGACATGCTCGCCGAGATCCTCCGCCGCCTCACGCCGCTGTCCTCGTTCGCCAGGGCCGCGTTCGCCTGTAAGAGGTTGCGCAACATCATCTCCTCGTGCTCCTACGCTTCCATCGTGGCCAGCCGCATCATTTCGCCGATTCCCCTCGTGGGCTATTTCATATCAGTGATCGGCGGCGCCACCCCTTCCTTCCACCGAGCGGTCATCGGCTCCGACCGTGACGTGGCTAGCATCTTTCGCTACATCAAGTTCCAGTTCGCGGACTTCGACGACAATAGCTGGCGCCTGATGGACTGCCGCCATGGCCTCCTGCTCCTCAGCAGCGACAGCTGCATGGCCATGTTCGACCCCCTCACCGACAAGCACTTTCCCATACCCCACTGCACGAGCAGGATCAGCCATAATTGGGCGGCAGTCCAATTATACGTTCTGACAAATATGCCACAAAACTATAATGGTACCTGGCAAAGACATAATTGGGCGGTGTTTTTTTAGCAAATGTCAAAAAATAATAGTGTCCTTGGCAAAATTTCCCCCGTATATTCTGCCAATTTAATAAATTTTTCCATGTTGGTTTTCCTCAAAAGAAAAAATTGCCGGCTGTGTCACGCATAAGTACTAGAAGGTCAAGAGATAAATTTTGAGCGGGGACTCAGCAGAGATCGCATCTGAATGAGAGACGAACAAAATTTAGAAAGGAGAACGCATCTAACCGTGAGATATGCGGAGCAAGGGCTCTGCGTTAGATGGAAAGAGTCACGTGAAATTCCTCCCATCAGTGCAAGAGATTCTAATCCGCATCACATCGACCGCCGCCGCCCTCTCTCCCCTGCACCAGCTTGATCCATCGTCAGCGGCTTGCCCCCACCGGCTACACCGATGGTCGTCACCAAGCTAGCAAGCGCAATTAACTCTAGGGTGAGATGGCAACCCCGCATAAGCGCCAGTGCCAGCAGGAACCCACTACCCTCATGTCACTCGACAACGACATGCTCGCCGAGATCCTCCGCCGCCTCACGTCGCTCTCCTCGTCCGCCAGGGCCGCCTTCGCCTATAAACGGTTGCGCAACATCATCTCCTCGTGCTCCTACGCTTCCGTCGTGCCAGCCGGCTACGCTCGTGGGCTACTTCATATCAGTGATCGCCGACGCCACCCCGTCCTTCCGCCGAGCGCTCCTCGGCTCCGACTGCGACGTGGCTAGCATCGTTCGCTACGGCAAGTTCCAGTTCATGGACTTCGACGACTATAGATGTCGCCTAATGGACTGCCGCCATGGCCTCCTGCTCCTCAGCAGCGACAACTGCATCGCCGTGTTCGACCCCCTCGCCGACAAGCACTTTCCCATACCCCGTTGCACGAGCAAGATCAGCCATAATTGGGCGGCAGTCCAATTATGCGTTCTGACAAATATGTCAAAAAATCGTAATGGTACCTGGCAAAGACATAATTGAGCGGTGTTTTTATCAAATGTCAAAAAATAATAGTGTCCTTGGCAAATTTGCCCCGTATATTCTGCCAATTTAATAAATTTTGCCATGTTGGTTTTTCCTCAAAAGAAAAAATTGCCGGATGTGTCACGGCGTTAGATGGAAAGAGTCACGTGAAATTCCTCCCATCGGCGCAAGAGATTCTAATCCGCATCACATTGACCGCCGCCACACTCTATCCCCTGCACCAGCTAGATCTGTCGTCTACGGTTTGCCCCCACCTCCTACATTGGTGGTCGTCACTGAGCTAGGAAGCGCGATTAACTCTAGGGTGAGATGCAACCCCGCATAAGCGCCTATGCCATCAAGAACCCACTACCCTCATGTCGCTCGGCGACAACATGCTTGCCGAGATCGTTCGCCGCCTCACGACGCTATCCTTGTTCGCCAGGGCCGCCTTCGCCTGTAAGCGGTTCCGCAACGTCATCTCCTCGTGCTCCTACTCTTCCGTCGTGGCCAGCCGCATCAAGTCGCCGGCTCCGCTCGTGGGCTACTTCATATCACTGATCGGCGACGCCAACCCGTCCTTCCACCGAGCGCTCCTCGGTACCGACCGCGACGTGGCTAGCTTCGTTCGCTACGGCATGTACCAGTTCACGGACTTCGATGAATATCGCTGGCGCTTGATGGTCTGCCGCCATGGCCTCCTGCTCCTCAGTAGCGACAGATGCATGGCCGTGTTCGATCCCCTCGCCGACAAGCACTTTCCCATACCCCACTGCACGAGCAGGATCAGCCATAATTGGGCGGCAGTCCAATTATGCGTTCTGATAAATATGCCACAAAATTGTAATGGTATCTGGCAAAGATATAATTGGCCGGTGTCTTTTAGCAAATGTCAAAAATAATAGTGTCCTTGGCAAGTTTTCCCCATATATTCTTCCGATTTAATAAAATTTTCCATGTTGGTTTTCCTCAAAAGAAAAAATTGCTGGCTTGTCACGCATGACTTCTAGAAGGTCAAGAGATAAATTTTGAGGGGGCACTCGGTAGAGATCGCGTCTGAATGAGAGACGAACAAAACTTAGGAAGAAGAAGGCATCTAATCGTGAGATATGCGGAGCAAGGACTCTGCTTTAGATGGAAAGAGTCACGTCAAATTCCACCCATCGGCGCAAGAGATTCTAATCCGCATCACATCGACCACCACCGCCCTCTCTCCCCTGCACCAGCTCGATCCGTCATCGGCGGGATTTCCCCCACGGGCTACACCGGTGGTCATCACCGAGATAGGAAGCGCGATTAACTCTAGGGTGAGATGGAAACCCCGCATAAGCGCCAGTGCCAGCAAGAACCCACTACCCTCATGTCGCTCGGCGACGACATGCTCGCCGAGATCCTCCGGCGCCTCACGTCGTTGTCCTCGTTCGCCAGGGCCGCGTTCGCCTGTAAGAGGTTGCGCAACGTCATCTCCTCGTGCTCCTACGCTTCCGTCGTGGCCAGCCGCATCATTTCGCCGACTCCGCTCGTGGGCTATTTCATATCAGTGATCGGCGGCGCCACCCCGTCCTTCCACCGAGCGCTCCACGGCTCCGACTGTGACGTGGCTAGCATCTTTCGCTACAGCAAGTTCCAGTTCGCGGACTTCGACGACTATAGCTGGCGCCTGCTGGACTGCCGCCATGGCCTCCTGCTCCTCAGCAGCTACAGCTGCATGGCCGTGTTCGACCCCCTCGCCGACAAGCACTTTCCTGTACCCCACTCCACAAGCAGGATCAGCCATAATTGGGCGGTAGTCCAATTATGCGTTCTGACAAATATTCCACAAAATTGTAATGGTACCTGGTAAAGACATAATTGGGCGGTGTTTTTTTAGAAAATGCCGAAAAATAATAGTGTCCTTGGCAAATTTCACCCCCCCTATATTTTGCCAATTTAATAAATTTTGCCATGTTGGTTTTCCTCAAAAGAAAAAATTGCCGGCTGTGTCACGCATGAATTTTAGAAGGTCAAGAAATAAATTTTGAGCGGGGACTCGGCAGAGATTGCATCTGAAATATGCGGAGCAAGGAGCTGTGTCAGATGGAAAGAGTCACTTGAAATTCCTCCCATTGGCGCAAGAGATTCTAATCCGCATCACATCGACCGCCGCCGCCCTCTCTCCCCTGCACCAGCTCGATCCGTCGTCAGCGGTTTGCCCCCACCGGCTACACGGGTGCTCGTCACCGAGCTAGGAAGCGCGATAAACTCTAGGGTAGGGTGACATGGCTACCCCGCATAAGCGCCAGTGCAAGCAGGAACCCACTACCCTATGTCCCTCGGAGACGACATGCTCGCCGAGATCCTCCGCTGCCTCACATCTCTGGCCCCGTTCGCCAGGGCCGCCTGCGCCTCTAAGCGGTTGCGCAACGTCATCTCCTCGAGCAGCTACTCACCCGTCGTCGCCAGCCGCATCATCTCACCGGCTCCGCTCGTGGGCTACTTCATATCGGTGATCAGCGGCGCCACCCCATCCTTCCACCAAGCGCTCCTCGGGTCCGATCGCGACGTGCCGCCATGGCCTCCTGCTCCTCACCAGCGACAGCTGCATGGCCATGTTCGACCCCCTCGCCGACAAGCACTCTCCCATACCCCACTGCACAAGCAGGATCAGCCAATGCAAGTCGTCGTCGTTCCATTGCATCCTCCTAGCTAGTGCAGCTGCCGATGCGATGTTGTTCCGCGTGATGTGCCTGGAGTGCACGAGCGGCGGCAGGTGGCGGCCGCACGTTTACAACTCACGCACTGGCGAGTGGCAGCTCCACCCGCTGGCGCCCAAAGGGATCAAGTTGCCACGGAGGGTGGACCCGCACTCGAACCACAACCTGTCGATGCACGCCGACGGCGGGCGCGTCTACTGGAGGACACACGCGGCGGTGCTCACCTCGTTCGACGCCGGCTCCATGGAGTTCTCCCACGTGCCCCTCCCGGGCAAGCTGAACCACCTATTGTCGTACACCGTGGGGGACACGGAGGACGGCCTCCTCGTCACGCTCTACCACCAGGACAACACTGACAACCCTGCTGGATGTAACGATATAGAGCAGCATAGGTTGTGATATCCCTGGAGCTACGAGTATGGGGCAGTAGAAAGCACGTGCTTAAGCTCTGCTAAGGAGGCATCTGCCTCATCCTTCCAAACAAACTTGTCAGAATTTCTTAGGATCCGACGGAGAGGCAAACCCTTGTCACCAAGACGGTGACGAGCCAGACTAAAAGCGGCAACGCAACTGGCTAATCGTTGGATGTCCTTCAGACATATGGGTCTCGTAATATCAAGAATCACTATGATCTTTTCCTGGTTAACTTCGATGATCCTGTGAGAGACAACGAAACCAAGTAACTTTCCGACTAGCACCCCGAAGAAGCACTTGTTGGAATTCACCATCATCTGGAACTTTTTCTCAAGTTATCAAACGTTTCTTGTAGGTCGGCAATGAGGTGATCTTATTTTTTTGACATCACTGCGATATGTTCGATGTAAGTATGGACCCCAATTTAAGCCCCCCCCCCCCCCCCCCCGGTAGGTAACACCGTTCCCAACGAGACAACGGTTCAAATTGAATGCTGCCGCCGCTCCTTCCCTGCACGGCCACGTCTAACATCGCTGCCACTTTCCTCTACCGCGGCCCCTTCTAACCTAGACGGCTCGATGGTGCAGTCCCAATAGCAACACGAGGATCGCACGGGAGAGACCATCACATCAGTGAGAGAGTGCGATACGATGAATGGTGAGAGACTGACAGTGATAGAGAGATACTTCAGTGAGAGAGAGATGCTCAATTGTTTGTTGTTGTAAGATTCGTGCAGTCTCAAATTCTCAATAGATGCTTCGGTCGCTTAAAAGCACACTCGTTTTTTTTACAATATTCGTAAAATACATTAGAGATTTCAGTCCAACTCAGTTTGATTCGGTCTATTTACCACCGTCAAATCAGGGTGGATAGACAGTTATTAAAAATGCCAACCACTCTAAAACTTGTAATTTTGAAAATAAATACGGATGCCAATATGGGTGTCCTCAGATATAAATACGAAGACGATGTCGTTCGAATTCATATGAGTGCCGGATGCTTTCTCAATTCAGAACATATATGAATAACGAAATATTAGTTTTGTATCTTATATTGAGTCAACCGTATAATGATATAATACACAGTAGTTTCAAGCTTAATCATAAAAAATATATTTTACAACTTTGTTGATAGTTTTGGTTGAATAACTCGCATATGAGCATAAATTTACTAAAATAGGCTGCACCATTTTATACAGGTACAAATATATCTTTTTACATGTCCACATTGGTTCAAAATACAATACCATATTTTATTGTATGTATTTTAAAATAGATCCTGATATTTATCACACATCCAGTTTCATGTTCGTCCGGTTCCTATTTTTTTAATTTTCCGAATACAAATCTTTCAAAATGTACATGAGCCTAGGTCATCATGCTTGACCTGCCGGACCATCCATCAGAGGATCTGAGTCCAACTCATCATGGATTCTCTCCCTCCTAAAAATTCTTGTCGCAAATTTAGGTAAAATGAAGGGTGAAATATGACTAGATTGCCACAAGTATAATTCTATAATTCTATAATTCTCTAATTATAACAATATTTTGCTGGTAAAAAAGCCATGTTGGCTTTTCCGTCAAATTTTTTTTTTGCCGGGCTGTGTCACGCATGAATTCTATAAGGTCAAAGAGGTAAAATTTTGAACGGGACCCGGCGGAGATCGCATCAGACCGAGAAACGAACAAGACTTAGAGATTGCATCTGGCAAGGCATCTCACGCACCAGGAAGGCAGGAATCACCTGAGCTGGACGGCAAGGTCACGTCCTCCCCTCGGCGCGCGCACAAAGATTCTCTCCCGCACATCAGATCCAGCGCCGCCGCCAAACCTCTCCATCCCGGTACGCGCTGATACACCGGTGGTCGTCACCGAGCTAGGAAGCGCGCGCGATTAACTCTGGGGTAGGGTGAGATGGCAACCCCGCATAAGCGCCAGTGCCAGCAGGAACCCACTACCCTCATGTCCCTCGGCGACGACATGCTCGCCGAGATCCTCCGCCGCCTCACGTCGTTGTCCTCGTTCGCCAGGGCCGCCTTCGCCTGCAAGCGGTTGCGCAACGTCATCTCCTCGAGCACCTACTCTTCTGTCGTCGCTAGCCGCATCAGCTCGCCGGCTCCGCTCGTGGGCTACTTCATATCGGTGATCGGCGGCGCCGCCCCATCCTTCCACCGAGCGCTCCTCGGCTCCGACCGCGACGTCGCTAGCATCGTTCGCCATGGCAAGTTCCACTTCGCGGACTTCGATGATTACAGCTGGCGCCTGATGGACTGCCGCCATGGCCTCCTGCTCCTCAGCAGCGACAGTAGCATGGCTGTGTTCGACCCCCTCACCGACAAGCACTTTCCCATAACCCACTGCACGAGCAGGATCAGCCATTGCAAGTCGTCGTCGTTCCATTGCATCCTCCTGGCTAGCGGCGCCGACGCGACGTCGTTCCGCGTGCTCTGTCTGGAGTGCACGAGCGGTGGCAGGGTGCGGCCACACGTGTACAGCTCGCGCACCGGCGAGTGGCAATCCCACCAGCTGGCGCCCAAGACCATCAAGCCACCGAGGAGGGTGGACCCGCACTCGAACCACAACCTGCCAATGCACGCCGGCGGCGGGCGCGTCTACTGGAGGACGCACGCGGCGGTGCTCACCTCGTTCGACGTCGGCTCCATGGAGTTCTCCCACGTGCCCCTCCCGGGCGGCCTAAACCACCTGTCGTCGTACGCGGTTGGGGACGCGGAGGACGGCACGACTTGCCTCGTAGCCGTCTCGGCCGAGCATCAGCAGAAGCTCGACATGCGGGTCTGGTTGCTTAAGATGGGGGAACATGGGTCGTCGTTGTCGTCGTCGCCATGGGATCGGCAGTGGAGGGTGGACGCTTCGGATGAGCTGGATCTGCTGGCCGTTCCGGCGGCTCGCAGCAGCCATGCGCGGAAGGTCTACGACGTGACCGCCGGCGTCGTGCTGCTCTCCGTTGGCTACAAGCACAACGGCATCCGCTACGTTGCCGTTCGCATCAAGGACACGCTCCGGCGGGAAGGCGCCACCAAGACCAACACCGACACCAAGCCGCAGACGCTAATCTTGGCAGACTTCTGCAGCTCCAGTGGATGGCTGCAACCCTACTTCATGGCATGGCCACGCCCTAGCCTGAAGGTGCCCTAATTTTTCTTATCAAGCATCTTAATTCTTAGTTGGACTACTCCATGAACATATATGTCTTGGGTATCATGTACTGTTTAATTATTAGTTTGAACCAATTTTAACATGTTTGTTGATTGGGCATGCTTGCTGCCCTTTCTTTCAATTCTAATACTCCGTTTTTCATAAGCTAGTGTCATAGTAGCTAGCTGGTATTTAAAGTAAATCTCAAAGCAGTAGCTGCAGCCTACAACCCTTCCAACTTGAAAAGTTAATTAGTTTACAATTATAAAAAATTCCCTCCACTGAATGACCAAGTTCCCTTTGTATTTGAGATCAAAAAAAGTTCCCTTTGTATGTGGGTACTGTGGGTAACATGTTCCATCACAAGACAAGTAATCAGAAACGGCCATGCATGGATGCCTTCATATTGACCAGTGTGCCAACTAGCGAGCTCAAAGCTTCAATGGAACGATTGGCAGCTCTGAATCAGAGGCACAATACTACGTAGAACCATGCATTTTGAACTATCTTAATTTTTTGAAATTTTCCATTTTCAGGATGCAGGTAGCACTAAGAATGCCTCCACAAGTGAAAGGGAGCAAGAAGATGCTGATGGTTCTAACAAGAACAAACAAGTCTGATGGATCAAGAAGCTTTTGTGTGTTTAAATCATGTTTGCCAACTTTAAAGTGGAATTCTGGACAACCTCAGGGCAATGTGATATTTGCAAGGATCCTTAACAGACGGTATTTTTCCTGAGATAATTGGATCGACCTGGGAGCTTGCATAAAGAAACTGTTTATTTAGAATGGAAACTTCTAGGATAAATCTATCATAGCAAAGTTCAAATTATAACGCTAGATATTATCAGAGTTTTCTCGAAGAATAGATAGTTGATTGATGTATTATTCGGAAGTACTATTGCACAAGGCAACTTAAGTGGAATCAATCCATGCCATTTTAGTCTACAACATGCTCTCATTTTCATTCTCAGTAAGTTTAGTTTTTTGTATATGGGGAGCAAAACCCTGGCCTATGCATCGAGCGATGTACACAGCCTTTATTTATTATTAGACAACAAAAGTCTGGCAAAAGCCACTACAAAGATCATACAAACCAAAACGATCAAAACAAAACCACCGAGCGTGACGATAGCAAATCCATTTTCAGCTCCTTGATGAGACGTGAAAACACCCAACTGCCTCATGCAACCAGGGCCCTAGATCTGCCCAACATATCCATGAAGCGGCGCCAATGTACTCGTTCCTGAATTAATCATAATTCTTCCATGGAGTGGAACTTTTTTTTGTTCAAATGTTCAAATGCATAATCCTCGTTCTAGTTCTTCCCTTCTCCCTTGTGTGCTCATTGAATGTCTAAATATCATTTGAACTTGTTTCCTACTATTACACATACATGCCATCAGCAGCATAGTTTCCACCCCAAATGACTGCTTATCTTTTTTTTAAAATGAGGAATAAAACCCCGGCTTCTGCATCATGATGATGCACACGGCCTTTTATTAAAAAGAGTTACGAGTACATAGTTTAAAACATCTCAGTCATCGCCTAGAGTTGATACAAGAATCAACCAGTGAAAGAAACAAAGTGAAACTGGACTACACATCATCGTAGCCGTCTATTATGCCGCCAGCCAGCCTGGCACAAGATAATCTGAGCGACCATCTGGAGCCGTGTGCATCCAGTAGCCATAGCATCCCGCTGTCCGTTCGGTGATAGTAGAGCCCACAACTGAACCCAATGTGACACCATGTGGATAACCTGCAAAAAGTGAAAAGATTGTTTTTTTTTAATAATATCATTCCTCGCCCTCCATATAGACCAACATAAGGCAGAGACCCCAATACGGATGAAAGCCTTAGATTGTCTATCAACTCCATTTAACCAATTATCAAACATATTCGTAATATTGGTTGGAGGTGGAAGATCGAAAGTAAAATTAACCGTGCTCCAAAGTATTTTAGCTAAAGGACAAGTGATGAACAAGTGTTCAATAGTCTCCTGCTCTCCGCAAAAAACAGATTTTGTACACCCATTCCACCGTCTTTTAGCTAAATTATCTTTAGTAAGCAAAACCTTATTACTCAGAAACCACATAAATATTTTTATCTTAAGGGAACTTTAACTTTCCATAGGTATTTTCGTAAAAAAGGTGTGTGGTCATTCATAAGATTCTCATACATAGATTTCGCTGTAAACAAACCATTTGTTGTCAAACTCCATACAAATTGATCATTGTCCTCAGATAAATTAATCCTCATAAGCTTTCGGCATAATTGTAACCATAAAGTCCATTTGTTTTCTACCAACAACCTTCTGAAACTGATATTCATAGACGTTTGAGCTAACACATGAGCTACCGACATATAGTCAGACCATTAATATTTTCAAGACTAACATGGAAATGGTATGTATGAATTTGTCTAAAAAAGCACTTCACCACTTCAGCTCTGTTGGATTTCGTAAATATATTCACTATAAATTAGCGGTCAAAATTGTGGTTCGTAGCCCTGTTAATGTGCATAGCGACCTCGACCCTTTCAGCCATGCTTAAGCCTAAAACATTGAATGGGAATGGTCTAGTCGTCAGAACATGGAACACACATGTGCCAAAACACTAATATTGTCGCCTTTTAGGTTCAGTGGAGTATTTATATCATTTATTTATTTGAAGTTAACAAAGCACCGTGACAAAAGAGATGTGCCAAAACCCACGGCTACCAAGGGGGTCCAAGATGGTTGAAAAACCAAGACCAAGACTCCAAGTGGCTATGGAAATCTCACACTTACACCACATGGAATAATTTTAAAAAGAAATGAGACGCTGCTGCTCCCACATATTAAGAAGGCGAAAAAACAAAATGTACAAGGAAGATGAGTAGGTGGAGATAATTACAACAACATCCTAATTAGAACAATACCTTGTCTTGAACACCTCCTAGTTTCTAGAGAAATATCGTGTCTCGAATCGAGCAAGCACTGCAGGCAACCCTGTAACACACTTTGGCATTTCTCTCTTTACAGATAATCAACCAAGCGATTATGGCTATCACACTCCAGCGCGATTTCATAGACTTGCGCATGCTAGACTTGTCGTTCACTCAACAATCGCATAGATCAAGAACGAGCAGGTAGTGAAAAGAAGAAGGCATGTCTCTTTATGGATACGACACAAACAGCATATGTGATTGCGTGTGCACTTCCTCAAATCCAAATCATTCCTTGCAAGAAGAATGGAATTATTGTTGCAAACTGTGTCATTTAAACCAGCTACTTGCTAAATTTCAGATACCTCTCATGCCTAGATGCCGTATTGCTTCCTATGCAAACAATGGTTTGGTTTCCTTCCGGACCAGCCAGTCAATTTTTCTTGAGGTGTTGCTTCCAAACTACTGCTTCTTATAAAAGACAGTGTACGTGTCCCATGCAATTATTGACCATCTACCATGAATCTACATATTGAATGAATACAAACCCACCATAATGTCGTAGTAGCTGGAAAAAATGTAGATAGACCAAGTTACTATGAGCCCCACGGAAACATGCTACAGTATAGCACTTGTGAGCCAATACAAACTGGTCATACCAATTGCAGATTATTATTATTTGACATCATATCTAAATTTCCAAAAAAAAAAACTACAAGCAACATCAGGGATTTTGCAAACATAAAAAACTCACACTAAGTACTTTATCCGCTTTTAGATGAATCATTTTTAGGATCAACTCAGTACACATTACTATGGAGGTACGTACAATTGCAACTGCAGACATGTAATGGCGACCATCAGAGTATCATCGTGAATGGAATAAGCATTGGCATTTTATCCTCAATACACCACAAGCTCAATGGGTATCTTGACAGATTTCCTCAGCGGCTGACCAAAAAGAAGAAAATTTCTATGAACACCTCATGTTTCATGACTTTGAGAGTATGAAAGGGGGCATAACCAAGGATCCAAATGCATAAACATTCCTCAGTTGATTGAACCAGTGTCCAGTGCAGGCCTGTAGTAATATCAGCCTGCTACAAAATTTGATTCATCTTAACAGCTACAGCAAAGGATCAAATTCGAGATAAAAAAGGACATGGTTTACACACGATCTTCTCGCAGTTTCATCCCTGATGTCGCATCAAGAACTCTACCACTAGGAGAACTTCCAATGCTCAAATTCAAGCAATTGCAGCATTCTCCTGTTTTATCAGACAAGCGATTTATTATTTCTTGCGGATGTTGGGCTTCAACGAGCAGGAGTTTCGCCAACTGGGTAGGCAGGCTCCAACCAGTAGAGAACATGATCTTCTCTTGGGTCTACTCGCATGTTAGAAGATCTAAATTTGAGTGCATTTACAAAGCTAAAGAACCAGTGGGTGCTATTTCTCGATTCGTTGCCTTGAGACCAAACACATGGCATGGGAAGCACCTATTGCAACCGAGATGACACGAGGAGGGCTCAGATCCTCGTCACCGTCAGTGAGAAAATTAACTTTTACTGGCAATGGCTGAATTTCTGGGAGATCAGGAACACCTAACTGACAATCTCTTGCATTTCCCCACATGTATAAGTCACCTTTGTCTGGCCACACAAAAAGAAGTAAATTCAGGTAAGCTACTCACAAGAAATTTTACTCACATGCACTTAGCTGACAGGCAATGTGATGTAGAACTAGAATAAGGCAATGTAATAACTAAGCCAACGAGAATAAAGAGACATCTTATGAAGAGAAAAAGTGACTTCTACGGTGCAGTATATCTGGGATTCAGCTATCAAAATAGAGCGACAGACTCAAGTTCTGCTCAAGACAATGCCATTTTTCCTTCATTATTCATGAAATAATAATGTGCAACAAAACTAGCAGATCTTAAAATCCTTATTCATAAACAGTACACATGCAGTTAAATTAGTATGCAATGCCTGTTTCCAGCATAATTAAAAGTTTACAACAATACCAAATTACTAGTTATCTGGCTGCCTTACACATTAATACATGAGGCTCCGATACTTTCTTGGACTTGCTAAATTACTAATGTCCTTTTTTCAAAATAGAAAACTTTATTCTTAATTACCGATGTCATATGGTGGTCCTGCATGCCTGCCATTTCCTATGGAACTACAGTATAGACATATTATGTACTCACTCCAATCCATAATAAGTGTCACTGATTTAGTAATCAGTGACACTTATTATGGATCGGAGGGAGTGGTTAAGACAATGACGAACTGAAGATAAGTGAGCCTAACAACATATCAAGAGTTCCGTGCACAGTAACAAGGTACAGGGCACGGAATGACAAACTTTAAGAAGAAAACGAGAAGGTGTAGCTTTCACCTGATATAGCAGCAGAAGTTGATCCTCCACAAGCTATGTAGACAATTCGCTCCTCAGATAAAGCTTTAATGGCAAGTGGAACTCTATGATTTTGAATCGTGGGATGCCCGAGCTGGCCGTGTCCACCATGCCCCCATGAGAGAACTTCGCCTTCATCTGACCACAGTTAACAGCCACAAGATATGTCACATACTTGTGTGCTCCAACAACCAGCATACTGTTGTGTACTAGCTGTAACAGCAGTCTGAAATTAATACAATAAAATATATCTCTACAAATACTGTGGCTTTAGTACTGGTTGCTTGCTGTAAGAACTTGATTTATAATAAAAATGTAATCTTATGACTGAAGATCATTATTGCAGTAACGATAAGCAACAGTAAAAGGGAAAATCAATCAACTTCTTGCGAAAAATGCATTTTAAATGCACATATTCCTTACCAGTCAAAGCAAGAGAGTGGTATCCACCACATGCTACTTGGATGACACGGACATTTTTCAGACTAGGGACAATTTGTGGCCTCCAATCACTGGAATTGCTTCCTCTGCCCAATTCGAAGTTTGAGTTCGCTGAAGATCATATGGTAGAGAAACTCAGTAAAACAGTATGTTGCCACCAGACACTTGGAAATTAGATGAAAGAGCAGGTACACAAGTTGATGAGAGGTGCATTTCAAATCAAAATTAGCACATAATTATTATGATGAAACCTGAAAAGGCAGAATGAAGAGATGTAATCTTTTCCAATAACACAAGAAGATCGTTTAACTTTAGAATCTAACTAATACTAGGAAAGCCAATTGAAAGCATGGTGTGGCATGCCAAAGACTGTTAAAATACTGATTACGAAAGCTTCAGGGCATCTCAGGGTACTTATGTCCAATCATAATTGCAGAACATTGTAAATTCATAATTGCAGCTTGAGGTGAACCGCACGGCCTTGGTAGCACAATCCACAGCTCAATTCAGAAAGATAGGTTTTATTAGTGTTCACTGAAGAACTGAAGTATATACGCAGTGTTCACTATTAGTAAATTATAATATACACAACAACGCCCTCACCTCCCCAACTCCATAGCTGCCCATCTGGAGTGAGCGCAAGGGTGAAGAAGCCACCACAAGAAACCGCAGCAACAGGAACAGGCAGGGCGTTCACCTTGGAAGGAACACTGAGAGAGCCAGCTTCACCTGGACCACCCCCACTCCCGAGCCCCAACCTTCCATCACCTTCATCACGACCCCATGTGTAAAGCTCACCTGTCACAGGCCGTCAAAATGCAAGGACCGGAGCAGATGAGTTCGATAGTCACAAGGCCAATGTTTCGCAAGTGACAATAACAAAAGTTTCAAGAAATTGAGTTTCTCACACTACTCATTTGCACAAGGTAGAAACTGATGACAACAAAAGTGTCATTTCAGAAGGCAGTAACCATCCATCTGCGGTAGGCAGTAGTCGATGATAAAAATAAGAAGTTAAGAACAACCTGAGTCTGTGATCGCTGCAGTATGTGCTCCGCTCGTGGCAATGTGCGCTATCTTCCCTTCCCAAGGACCTTCCACTTTCCTGGGCAGCAGTTCCCTGTGGTAGACATAGTGCCCCAGAGCTCCAAATCCACCGTAGCCCCTGCAGACTACTAGAGTAAACTGAGTGATGCAGTAATCATCCACACATTCTTCTTCTTCTCAACAACTTTTTTGTTTGTGAAGGTAGGCTCGAAATGAGCCCGGGTTTGAATTAACGAAGCCACAAAAACTTCAAGATGAGCAATGTGGCAGTCCCTTTTCCTCACCAGGTGAAGACGTCGCCGGAGGCGGTGAGGGCGGCGGAGTGGATGCCGCCGAGCGCGAGGACGCTGAGGTCGGGGGCGAGGTTGGGGTTGGCGCGGGGCACGAAGGCGGAGGCCTCGTCGCCGAGCCCGAGCCGGCCTCCGTCGCCCTTGCCCCACACCCAGGCGCCGCCGCCGACGACGAGCGCGGAGTGGAAGAGCCCGCAGGAGATCCCCACCTCCACTCGCGCGGCCGTCTCCCCGGCGGGGGCGGAGGGGAGGCGCCCCGGGGTGGGCGGGAGGCGCGGGGACGGCTCGGGGAGTAGAAGGTGCGCGACCGGCGCCGGGTAAAGCCGGCGCTCCTCCTTGCCGCCGCCCAGCTGGCCCGATGCGCCCCGCCCCCACGAGAGGAGAGACACGGGGTACGCGCCGTCCGTGTAGAGAGTCGGCGCGGCAGCAGCGTTCGAGGTGGAGTAGCGCTGGTGGAGGGGCAGCAGGCGGCGCAACATCACCGGCGAGCGGCGGCGGCGGCGGCGGCGGGCGGGCGGTTGGGTTTGGCTTCGAACGAGAGCACGAAGCCAGCTCCGACAACTACTAGCACAAAACTGAACCCGTTAACAGACTCCTACCCGCTAAGAGCTAACGGGCGCGTCCACCCACCGTCACATCGCGCAGGGAGGGAGAGAGGGAGAGAGAGCCACCACTACTCCATCGGCGGGCCATGGCGAGCAAGGCGACGGCGGCGACCTCGTGGCGGTGGCGCCTCCTGCTACTGCTGCTGCTGGCGGTGGCAGCGCTGTGCTGGATCCCGCCGGCGATCGCGATGGCGGCGGCGGCGTCGACGGCCAAGGGGGCGCGGAGGTCGCTGCTGGGGTTCGTGGAGGCGCAGGGGAACTCCTCCTACCGCTGCAGCCCCTCCGGCCCCTGCATCCCCTGCCAGTACTCCGAGAAGGTCAGCCTGCCGGTCCTCTCTCCTCCTTCCTTTGAATTCTCAATCTGGCCGTGTTCCTGTGGGGGGAGAAAAAACATCGATCTTGGGACTTGGGAGGATGAAACTGAAGCACGATTCACCTCAAATAAAATTGAATGGATGGGATTTGGGGTTTGTCGTGCTCATTGGTTCTACTGTTTCGGTGTAGCTCCTATATGATCTGCGTTCCTTTGTTGGACTAGATGATGTGTTGGCTAAGAAAGGGTCTGGATCTTGGATACTGTTGATTGGAAAAGACGAACAGTGGAGCTCTTTTTTTTTGGCGAAATGACCAACAGTCGAGCTTTGATGCTCAAAATGTATGAAAAGGGTTGAAATTGAGTTCATTGTAGGTAAAGTAGAAGGTTCTGAGCCAGAATTCGCTGTCCGAATCAGAACGTCCGGTGGCTATGAATTAGGTGAACCTGTTGTACTTTAGTTTTCGGCAATGTTTGGCATGAAGAACCTGCTGATAATTACCATAGAGTAATATGTGATATTTGGAACAAAATTATCTGCTATCCAAAAGAAGGATATTTCATCGATGGTGAAAATACAGATCTTTTGTGGCATGTTGGGAAAATTCTAATTTTATGTTTTAAGTTGCCGCAGCGGTTTCTATTTCTCCTGTACCCGTGAGTGAATCGAACTGGAATAAGAAGTTGTGTATCAGTGAATGACCTTGAAGTGAGCATCTCTGTGCTATAGGAAGCCAAACTTGCCTACTGGAATTGGAAACTAAACCTTCTATAACGTTCCTTTCTTAATCTTATACCAGTGTGTGTATTGTCTAAATTCTAAACTTTAACAGTATTGTTTTTTCATTCATATTAGTGATTCATTTCTATAATTGGTGTTATTGTTTGAGACAGAGTTCATGAAAGGACTATGGGCTCATATACCACACATTGTCTTTATTGGTCAGATTCCCCATTTCTTAACTATGTGTAGCATAGTAGTTTTGTCCTCTCGAATGATTGCTCATTCGGAAATTTATGTGGAAAATAGCTTCCGCAGTTACAGAGATTCCAGTACCAACATAATATTATCTAGAAAATAGTTTCCTTTGTATTTACTTGGCAAGCTTAAATGTAATGGAACACTTCAAAAATGTCAAACCTGGGTACAAATCTTTTAATCAACACCGTGCAAGCACTACACCATAAAATACTGAAATGACATGTTTGTATATTGGTTTCCAAGCTTACTAATATGTCATTTTGTCTTATTTTTTTATAGAATGATGATAAGTACTGCTGCAGCGAAACTGGCTACCGTTTACCTTTGAAATGTGTACAAGTACAAAATGCTACAAAGGAAGGGGACAATACCAAGCAAAGAAAGTTGTTGGGTGAAACACCCACGTCAGGTGGCGCAAAACACTATGTTACTTACAGGAGTTGTGTACCATTGGAGGATGAAGAGAAGTTATCTATTCTTGGTTTTGAGGTATTAATACTATTTAAGCCTTTTTTTCATTCTTACTGTTAAGATTGTATGATGTATCACCCTGCCATCAATTTCTTGTTTCCTATCCTATCGCATACTCTTTTGGTACAAAGTCTTAAACGCTGAAAGATCTTGCAAAAATTGTTGAGAAAGCGAGAATCTTGTCTAAGCTTTAAAAAAACTTGGCTTTTATCAGTTATCACACACTAGCAAGAATGAATACATAGATATTTTATTCAGTTTGTGGCAGTGGGTTTCTGGGGCATGAAATTTAGATGACATATAGTACTGCATCAGTGCCCATTACTTTCAAATGTTGAAACTATCCTCCAGTGAAAACTTGAAGTCTACCTATGTACCCTTAGGAAAGTGAACCATCTGTCTTGCTTGTTGCACAACTTGCATAATGGTTACTAGTCACATGACATTTGTTGATAACCTGGTTTCTTCTTGCCTATCCCTCACTGTCGTAGTGACCGTTATCCAAGATGAGTTTTACTTATTTTTTTAATGTGGCTCTGAATCTCAAAGCTTTGCCATTTGCAGGTCCTCATGGCTGGTATGTTGTTGGTAAGCGGCCCGTTTGTATATTTCCGGAAAAGGCAGACGACCCTAATGCAAGGGGCTTCAAGAATCCCGACGAACCCTCCTAGGTTTTAGTTCGAAACTGTAATGGAATGGATTTGACCAGTTGCCAAGATGTTTCGTTGTGCCAGTTTTTCCCTTTGCCATTTTAACAATGTATTTACACATGTACTTACAGAGGAAGGTTCTTACACGCGTAGAAATCCAGAGTGGTTAATCTTTGTTGTGCCTTGAAATTTTTGAATCAAAACTCTTGTATCATATGTAACAAATTATACATTTCCTTATTATAACAATGGAATTTCCTTGACCGCAAGTGATCAACCATGTGGCTTTCTCTTTCTGTCTTTTATTTAATATGTGTGACTTTCTGATTCTGTTTGTTTAATTTGAGGATAATATGTTAAGCCAAGCAAGTGCCATGTCAAATTGTTTGCAATTGAAATCCTGAGAAAAGACTAGACCAGACAGAAATCAGCATCTATTTGCATTTTTATATTATCTAGAAGAATAAACCGAGTGCCTGATAATCCGACATTCATAAGTGACAACTGCAATACACAAGAAATCTCAGGATCTAAGATCTGGATATAAAAAAGAGAACAGAGTGGCATATCAGCCACCTTGAGCTCTATACAAGCAGCCCATTAGTTCATCCACAGGTCACAACCACCAGCCAACACTAATAATATACTATATAAGAAGGTATTTGCACCATCAGTTGCTTATCGGTCCTACTGTAATTAGCCGCGCCACGCAGTGCCCCAGTTGGCCATGGAAGAGGATCTGGTGCACAAACAATCCCATGTTTTTGTTCTGTAGGCTACAGCCTCTGTAATTTGTGGACTACCGAGAAGAGGTTCAGGAGACAGCACGGCGCAACTGTGAACCAGCTCAAGAAAGCCATGGCAGTAGCAGACATAAAGCTTGGGCAGTGGTTGTCATAGCAAGCTTCCACGTCATCGCTGATGAAAGTGGTGATGCCTGCCGACGCGCATGCAGCAGTGAAGGTCAGTCCTGCGGTGATCTGCAGAGAACAACATGCAGGTCAGAAGGCGAGCAAGTCCACAAGGAAGGGCACATGGCCGTTTGATCAAGGTAGGTGCCTGTCTGCCTGAGAAAACATGACTCTCACCCAGTCCCCGACGCAGAGTATGGCGATGGCTCGTGGGTTTCGGTAGGAACGGCCGACGAGGAGCGCGTAGAAGTAGAGAATGGTCAGTGCCAGGCTCCACAGGCATTGCAAGGCTGCTGCTGATACGAGGTAGCTGGTCAAAAGAACAAGAAGTAAGTTCATACATCTATATAAGGAAAATCGATCCGGCAATCTGGGTTGGAAAAGCAACATCCCAAGTGAAAGTACTGCCTAATGGCATGACAGAAATAAGATACACTAGTAGCATAGTACTTGTTTCGGGTAGTTCCAAATGCTATTCCCGACACTGAATGTAGATCTTTAAAGATTTTCCTCAAAGACATGTATGCATATGAGTGTCCATTACAATCACACTGTTCTGAATTCCGAGAATCGCCAGAATGTTAAGCAAACTTATCAGCCTACACAGTGAGAAGTCTTTTTTTTTTTTGCTGAATGCCTAGGAACTAAGGATGCAAACATCAAACTCCTAATTTCACAGAAGCGGTTACAATAGACAAACAAAACTCAAGTGAATCATTGTTGTATGCAAAGAACACAAAAGAGATAGTATCACGGAGAACATGAGCATGCCGACATCAAATTGCATTGCCTAAACGAATGAGCATGTCATACGAATAACATCAAGTTCATCAACAGAAGAAAATCAATCCCACATTCTTGGTTTTAAAAGCAACATCCTAGTTGAAAGACCATCTAATTATCCCCAACACTGAATGCAGATCTTCAAATGTTTTCCTCAGAGGCAGAATGTCAATCACACTGTGCTGAGTTCCGACAATCACCAGAATGTTAAGCAAACTTATCGGCATACACGACGAGATTTTTTGTTGTTGTTGAATTCCTAGGAACCAAGGATGCAAACATCAAAATCCTAATTTTCATAGAAGCGGTTACGACAGACAAACAAAAATCAAGTAAAACTTTGCTTAATGGAAAGAAGACAAGTGAGATAGCATCTCACATAGAACATGAGCATGCCAACATCTAATTGCACTGCGAACTGGAAGCTGCGGCGGGCGGCGGATACAAGCATGCCAAACGAATAGCAGTAAGTTCATCTACACAAGGAAATCTAATCCCGGATACTCTCGGTTTTAAAAGGAAGATCCTAACTGCAAACACTACAAAATTGCATCATCACAGAAATAAGATATGCACTAGTAGCATACTGCTCGTTCCGTGTAGCTTGCAGTATTCAGTAGTAAGAATATGTTATCCCCAACACTGAATGCAGATCTTTCAAATGTTTTCCTCGGAGGCAAACATGTCAATCACACTGTTCTGAATCCTGACAATTACCAGAATGTTTATCAGGGAAAAGAAGGTCCTCCACAGGGAAATTCACGGTTAAATCGATGTATAATGATATGTTAAATGGACACACACGATATCTCTGCAAGTATCTTTGGAAAATAAAAATCCCACTAAAAATAAAAATCTTTATGTGGTTCCTTAGTAAGAAAGTTTTGTTAACCCGTGATAATTTAGCAAAGAGGAATTGGAATGGAAATACAAAATGTTCTTCCTGTGATGCCGAGGAATCAGTTGAACATTTGTTTATTTCTTGTCCGTTTGCTAAACTTATTTGGCGGGTTCTTTTCGCTGCGTGTAATATTCCACCTCCATCCAATATAACAAATATGTTTGGAAATTGGCTTAATGGAGTTGACAAAGATGATAAAGCTAGAATTCGTATTGGCATTTCGGCTTTATGTTGGTCAATTTGGAATTGCAGGAATGATATGGTTTTTAACAAAATAGACTCTACCAATTTTTTGCAGGTTATCCACACTATGGTCCACTGGATCCAGCTTTGGCATTTCTTGCTTCCGGAGGATCAGCGGGAATGCATGGTTTCTAGATGCAACCGTCTTCGCATGGTTGCCCAGGATATTTTCTACCAGGCTACTTGGCGGCATGTTAAGAGATTACATGATGCTTAGTTTGCTTAGTAGTTTTTTATTTTTCCGATGGTTGATTTGTGTATCGATCCTCGTTGATCCATGAGTTGTAAACTTTGAATTTGGAATGTTTTAATAAAAGGCTGTGTGCATCAACCGATGCAGAGGTCGGGGTACACCCCATTTCGAAAAAAAAAATAAGGGAAAAGAAGGAAAATGTTTTTCCGCTGAATGCCTAGGAAACTTTGCACGCAAACATGAAGCTCTAATTCGCGCAAGAAACACTGCTGGGTCATCATCCTAAATAAGACAACTTCAAGTAACGAAGCTCGTAATTCTCGCCACAACAAAATTTGGCTAATGCAGTCATGAATCCGCATACGCAAAATTAAGATTTGAATTGAAACAGGGAGAGGAGAGGAAACCTCCGAAACGAAATCCCTGAGATCGTGAACTGAAGACTAACTTCAGAGGTATATTATTAAAAAACCCTATTTGGAGAGGAACTGTGAGCAGGCGGGAGATGAGATCGAAGGGGAGCACGCACCGGAAGGCGGTGAGCGAGGCGAAGTCGCGGGCGGAGGCCATGGCGGCGACCGCGGCGGCGGCGAGGAGCGCCTGCACGAGGCGGACCACGAGACGGCCCCGGATCGGAGCGCGCATCCGCACCCCAGGCGGCGCGGCGTTCGGGCCCGCGTCCCCCTGTCCCTGCGCCGGGGCCTGCGGAGCCGCAGCCGGAGCCGCAGCCGGAGCGGGAGCCGGAGCGGGAGCCGCAGCCGGAGCAGCAGCCGGAGCGGGAGCGGGCGCCTCCACCGGAGCCGGGTCCGGGTGCACCATCGGACGGCTCACCGGCCGCAGCGGCACCATCTTTCCCTTCCTCACCGACTGGACTCACCACCGTCGGATGTGCGCGGTTTCGGGACGCGGTGGCGGTGGAGCCGCGGAGGAGCCCGGCAGGGGGTTTATCAGGCGGCGGATGAATGCGGGAGGAAGCGAGGGAGCAGGAGCAGGAGTCCGCCATTTCTCTTCTCGTCAGTCCTCAGTGAGTGAGCGTGGCCTTCTTCCATTTTCGGCAAAAGCGCGTCCAGGCAATGTGGTTCCTACACCCTCCAGGAAGTTTCCTCCACGTGCTACATTTTCACACACCATGTTTTTTGTTGCAAGTAGAATTTGATTTTATTTTTTCCAAAATGGGACTTCTCCCTTTTCCATTACTTACCATAACGGAAATGCAAGGTTTTTTTTTTTTTTTTTTTTTTGAACAAGGGGAAGGGACCCGAAGGTCCTAGAGCTGACATTAATATAACAAAAATGATACAATACTGCAGGAAGGACTAAAAGGAAACATAAAATTACAACTCTGTCCTTCCAGACTGCAAAAGAGACCCCAGAAGAAAGCGTAGAAAAGCAATCGGGTCCTTGAGAAATCTTCGACCTCGCGGCGATGCAATTGCCACCATCACCAGCTGCGTCCTTGCCATCGGGCAAGGTAGAAAGGGCCTCCCGCCGGAGGTTGGTGAAAGAGGGGGCGTCGGAAATTCCCGGCGAAGCCAACGGAGGCCGGAGTGCCACCCTAGCCACCCAAGAGCATGCTGGAGAAAATTGATTGAAGGTACCGAAGCTCCAACAGCAGATTGAGGTCAACGTAGCAGCAGAAGAACAAACGCAGTTGCCGATGCCAGTTCTCCATCTTCCCTTCGACCTCCCAGATCCGCCTTCTACAGCAGCAGCTTGATCTCCTCTCTCGGCACCTCGTCGACAGAGAAAGCAAGGTAGCCAGCTGCAGAACCGGCATCCGAAGACATCGCCATAAGCTTGAGCTTTATTGACGGAGGTCCCAGCAGTGGTCCTCCCCGTCGCCTCCGGCTCCGACCACCGGAGCGCCGCGGCGTGAAGAGCCACCACTAGCAAGGCCCGAATCCAGCTCAAAGGATTCAGTCCCCACCTCCCGGCAAGAAGCCGACGAGCAGCAAAACGCTGAAGACCGGCAGGCCGCCGAGACACACAAGTCCTACAACTACTGAGACTATTATTTACAGCCCTAGATCCGGCGCCTCTCCTATTCCATCTCCAGCCAGCAACTCCGGCAGGAGGGACATCGGATCGGCCCGGCCGGCAGCAGCCGACTCTCAACTGTGGCGAAACTGGGGGACGCTTCGAGAGAGACGGGATGGGGAGAGAGTAGGTCGGGAATGAACTTAATTGGGACGGAAATGCAAGGTGAGATTCGCAAACAACAGACAAGGGAAACGGAATGGAAGAAAGACACGCTTAGAAAACCTAGTTGGTAGGAAAACCCGCTGCTTGATATCGACATCGCAGGTATGGGGGAAAAACCTACCTTACACTAGAGAGGCAAAAGTAGCCAACATTTGCAGAAAATAACCTAATATAATACATGTCACTAGTCTCATTTCCTCCCCCTCCCGTCTCTCAGGTTGCTACAGTAACCTTCTTCTAGCTTCTTCAAATCTGGGCCGGCTGGCCCCTCTCCCTCCCCTCTCCGGTGGTCACCGGCGTTGTGGTGGGTGGGGGACCCCTCCCTGTATAGTTGTAGTGTAGGTTTGAGAGTCTTTTCTCAGTTTTCTGGCTAGATGCCGTGTTTCTGGAGCGTGTCGCCGCCGCTGTCGAGCTGCGGACGGTGGCTGACGGAGGTCTCCCTCTGGGCGCTGGTGGGGTGGTACTACGAGCGGCAGTTGGGAGCTGTTCCGGCGTCTCCGACAATAAGCTCGCGTAGTCTCTACGGATTCGTCCATGCTGTTCAAGGTTTGAAGCTGCTTCTCTCTCTTCGTGGTGATGCTGAAGGAAGCAAGTTCTTCGTTCTTGGCTGTGTGGTGCTGGTTCTGCGACAGGGGAGTAGTGAAGCTTCTCTTGGGAAGGCATTTGTGGTAGCCCTGTCTTGGCTGCCGCCTTTGATGGTTGAAAGGCGACCCTCCCAACATCTGTCGCCGGCCACCGTTTCTTCCGACCGGCAGATGAAGGCTTTGTCCAACCTCCAGGCTACTAAGCCAACTAGGAGGCCCCTCTGCTCCCAACTCGGCATGCTCCCGGTGCTCTGTCCCAAGTGCTAGCGTCCCCGGTGACGGGGTGCTTGGCCGTGTTGCGATGCGTGGTCACGGTGGAGAAGGGAGCTGGACCCGATTGCTTTTCAAGTTTTACATATAGGGTCGTCTGTGCAAAATGTAGGGACTTGATTGTAATTTCTTTATTTTCTACAGTCCCTTTTGTTTATTGTAACTCCACCGCTGTGAATGAATACTAGCTTCTCGGTCCTTCGGGACCGACCCCCTGTTCAAAAAAAAAAAAAAAACCTAATATAATAACTACACATATTACAAGATCACGAAAACAACGACAACCAAAAATATCTAGGGCTGCAAGCAAACCCCGCTGTTTGTACTCATCAGCAATCCCGCCCTTGCTGTAGGAGTTGCTTCAGCCGTTGCCGCATCGGAATGAAGAGCAGATGCCAGCTGCAAGATTTTTTTTTATTTTTTGCCAGCTGCAAGATTTGATCAGCACTATTCTTAGTCCTGTCGCCATCCTCGCTCCCGTAGAGGCCATCCCAGATGTGCAAAAAAGAACAAACTGTATAAATTTTCACACTGGTAGCGATTGAAATTAACAACAAAGATCACTTGAATAGTAGGTAAACAACTTGAAAGCTCTCTATTGAAGATTACGTCTCTCCCAGTCCCAGGTACAAAAGGTACACAAGTGCAGTTCATGTTCCCAAGAGAACTATATATAAGCACACATTTAACACTTACCATACAGAATAGAGAAATTAATACGGTTCATATTAATTGACTCTAATATGGATGTATCTTGATACATTTTAGTTCTAGATACATCTATATTAAATTCAACTAATATGAATCGGAGGGAGTAATAGTTTCATCAATATTTACCAAGATATGAGTCTGTTCACTCCTCTTGGACGGCTTTATCCTTTACAAATTTATCCGTATATATACATGACATCATTTGCACAAAGATCCACCATAATTCTTCACTACACATTACCTTCTCTGCTAATAAAATTATGAATCTCACAACACAATAAAAATAATATATGTCTACTATTCTGATAAATATTGAACTCCACATAATCAAAAGTATAAGCTCTTCAAAATCGCTTCCTGGTCCTTGGTTCTAACTGAAGAAGAGCATTTATTTCCTTTTTAGGAGCATATCATATTTTGAACAAGCAAGTAAAAGGAGATGTAGCACATTTACCATGTCAGCAGTTTATCACCTCGGCATGCAGCTAAAAAATATATATATTTATGCTTACAAAATTATGGGTATGTTTCAATCATAACCGTAGGATATGGACAAAATATAGAACTTGGCAAATACTCTAAAAAAACGTGTGACTCTTTCTGTGCTAGAACTTGTAAACATCCTTCACACCAATTTTTTTTAGTTTTACTGGACAGTTCTTTATTCACTACAAAGAAGACTTTCCAATAAACAAGGATTGTGTGCTTTCCAGCGCAAGAGTTAGTAATAAAAAAATTTGAAAGCAAAGATCCCATTTTTGTAGTATCATCATTTTTGCCACGCGGATCCAGACTGAGATTAAGGAAATGTGGCTAATTATTTAAACTCACTAATTCAGGACCATTGTGAACTCAGCAATTGTCGAATCCTATACTCAACTGAGAAGGGGTTACTAACCTATGGCGGAACGGGCCAATCTGGTGTTAATAAATCATGATAAATAGATGGAACTGCTATGAAACAACTCATTAGTAGAATAATATATCATTTCGAAATAGGATATACATCTCATATATTGAGTCAATGAAAGACTCTAGGCTTCCATCACGCCACAACTAACTAGAAATCAAGGATGTTTTATCAATACCCTCTACATGATACCTATGGTAAAATTTTCACCTAAGATTTCACCAGCAACATACCAAGAGAACTGTTTCAGACATTAAATTCATGCTGAACACATGATTTCGGCAGTTGTTGACACTGTGCTACAGCTCATGAACACAACGGAGAGAGAGGGGTCATTTTCCTACTTTGACTGACAGTACATAAAACCTGGCATACATGTTCAGTTATAAAAGCCTCTATACATATGTAGCCATCAGTCTGACAATACCGGAAAACTTATACCAACAAAATGTATGACCTCTACCACCATATATGGCTCCGACATCACCACTCGGTTCTAGTATATAAGAAGGTATACGCACCATCCGTTGCTTCTCGGTCCTAGTGTAATTATCTGTGCCACGCCATGTAATTTGTGCTGCACAAGCCAACCCCGATTCTTGTTTTGTAAACTAGGGTCTTTGCAATTTATGGATCACCGAGCCAAGGTTGAGGACACAGCACGGTGCAACTGTAAACCATGTCAAGAAAGCCAAGGCGGTCGCAGCCATGAAGCTTGGGCAGTGGTTCTCAAAGCAAGCTTCCACGTCATCGTTGACGAAGGTGGTGATGCCTGCCGACGCGCACGCAGCAGTGAAGGTCAGTACTCCTGTGATCTGCAGAGAGCAACATCAAGGTAAAAAAGGTGAGCGAGTCCACAACAAGGAACGGCAGTTGGCTGTCTTTTTTAGATCAGAAGGTGCCTGAGATGAGAAAACATGGCTCACCCAGTCCCCGGCGCAGAGTATGGCGATGGCTCGGGGACTTCGGTAGGAACGCCCGACGAGAAGCGCGTAGCAGTAGAGAATGGACAGGGCGAGGCTCCACAGGCATTGCAGAGCTTCCGCTGCCACGAGGTAGCTGGCCAAAAGAAGAACATCGAGGTGATCGACAGAACGAAATCAGTTAGGTACTCTGAATTGTAGAGACAGCATCTTAGAGGTAAAAAATGCTATCTAACTGCATGACAGAAAATAAGACACGCTACTGGTTTCAGAACTACTCAGAAGTAGCACTTGTTTAGTGTAGGTACCAATGCTATCCCAGCACTAGATTCTTCAAAAAGAATGTTTTCCTCAAAGACAACATGTACGCATTCACAACCGGAATGTTAACCAAATTTTTGGTTTTCACATGAGAAGGGTCATGATCAGCAAACAAGACTCCGTCTAACACTGCTGTATCATTCCAAAGAAGACAACTGGGACTCTGAGAGTGACATCATGAATCATGATGCCAAATTAATCCAGAAGGCGTAATGTAGTAGTAATAGTTTCTCTTTGCAGATTAAATATCAACAATGTGTCTAGCGAGAATTTAGAGAGGGCCCAATGGTAGTTTCTGCTGAGAACTTATTCCACATCTCTATCTTTACAGAGCAGAGGGGCTCTGCAGAATCGGGCCATCAACCCAGGCAACCCAGGCAAGAGGCAACGAAATCCCTGAAACCACACCTCACATGTAGGTTGGTTGGATCAAAATTCTGCTAGCCGGAATACTACTGATTCAGGACCGTTCTGATCCTATCAATCGAGGGATTAGACTGTACTGGTACGGCGCCGTAGCAGGGAGAAAATGTTGAGCGGGGACGAACCGGAAGGCGGTGAGGGAGGCGAAGTCGCTGGCGGAGACCATGGCGGCGACGGCGGCGGCGGCGAGGAGCGCCTGCGCGAGGCGGGCCACGAGAGCGCCCCCGTGTAGGCCGTGCATCAGCACCCCAGGCGGCGCGTTCGGGCCCGCGTTGCCCTGCCCCTGCGCCGGGGCCTGCGGAGCCGCAGCTGGAGCGGGAGCGGGAGCCGCAGCCGGAGCGGGAGCGGGCGGCGCCGGCGCCGGAACCGGAACCGGAACCGGAGCGGGGTCCGGGTGCACCAGCGGATGGCTGAACGGCAGCCGCGGCATCATCGTTCCTTCCTCCGCCCCTCCTCGGATCGGACGTGCGGCTTCGAGACGCGGTGGAGGAGCCGGCCAGGGCCAGGGGTTTTATCAGGGGAGAGGAGGAGCCGCCATTTCTGTCCGAGCTTCGTCTTCTACTTCAGTCCTCAGTGAGTGAGAGTGGCCTTCTTCCATTTTTGGCAAAAGCGCGTCCGTCTCCACGCGCACTTGCCTGAAACTGGAACTCAGTGGTTCGTACCTGTCTTGCGACGAAATTTCCTCCACGTTGTACATTCACACACTCTATGCGTCTTTCTTCTAGGTAGGAGCACCGTAGAAATTCACTTTTGATCTTGAATGTTTTTTTTGAAAAGGGGATAACACCTCGGCCTCTGCATCGTGTGTTGCACACAACTTTTATTAATAAGTCTCAAACACAATAGTGATTAATACAAAAGTCACGAATCGCTCATAGTCGATACATAAATCAACCCGCGAAACACCAAAGGCCCAAAACAAAGCCAACTAAGCATCATGTAGTCGACTAGTATGACACCATCGAGCCTAGCACAAGATATTCTAAGCAACCGTCTGGAGATGGTTGCATCCAGTATTCATAATATCCCGCTGGTCCTGAGGTAGGAGCAAGGCCCAGAGCTGCACCCAGTGGACCACCATATGAATAACCTGCAAAATATTGAAAGAAGATGATTTGTTAAACACAACATTATTTCGGCACCTCCAAATTGACCAGTGCAAGGCCCACACAACAATGCGTATACGATCTTTTGCTTTTTTGTCAACTTCATTCAACCAATTGTCAAACATATTAGTAATTTTAGTCGGAGACGGGAGATCAAATGCGAAATAAATCACGCGCCACGGTAATTTTGCAAAAGGACAAGCTAAAAATAGGTGTTCAATTGATTCTTGTGCACCACAAAAACAACACTTCATACACCCTTTCCAATTTCTCTTTGCAAGATTATATTTGGTTAACAACACTTTGTTATTTAGATACCTGATGTCTATGCCCCCCTCCTTTTCCTGTAGACAGTGTTGGGCCTCCAAGAGCAGAGGTTTGTAGAACAGCAGCAAATTTTCCCTTAAGTGGATCACCCAAGGTTTATCGAACTCAGGGAGGAAGAGGTCAAAGATATCCCTCTCATGCAACCCTGCAACCACAAAGCAAGAAGTCTCTTGTGTCCCCAACACACCTAATAGGTGTACTAGTTCGGCGAAGAGATAGTGAAATACAGGTGGTATAAATATATATGAGCAGTGGCAACGGCACCAGAAAAATGCTTTGCCCAGGACAGTAAACAAGCAGCAGTAACGCAGCAATAGTAACGCAGTAAAACAGTAAACAAGCAGCGATAGCAGTATTTAGGAACAAGGCCTAGGGATTAGACTTTCACTAGTGGACACTCTCAACTTTGATCACATAACAGAATAGATAAATGCATACTTTACACTCTTGTTGGATGATGAACACCATTGCGTAGGATTACACGAACCCTCAATGCCGGAGTTAACAAGCTCCACAATTCAATGTTCATATTTAAATAACCTTAGAGTGCATGAAAGATCAATACGACTAAACCAAGTACTAACATAGCATGCACACTGTCACCTTCACGCTATGTAGGAGGAATAATACACATCAATTCTATCAAAGCAATAGTTAATTTCATAATCTACAAGAGATCATAATCATAGCATACGCCAAGTACTAACACGGATGCACACACTGTCACCATTACACCGTGCAGGAGGAATAAAACTACTTTAATAACATTGCTAGAGTAGCACATAGATAAATTGTGATACAAAACACATTGCAATCATAAAGAGATATAAATAAGCACTTCACTATGCCATTCATAACAGTGAATAAGTATTCTGTGAAATATAGCCTAAGAGACCCACACGGTGCACACACTGTCACCTTTACACACGTGGGACAAGGAGTCTCCGGAGATCACATAAGTAAAATTCACTTGACTAGCATAACGACATCTAGATTACAAGCATCATCATATGAATCTCAATCATGTAAGACAGCTCATGAGATTATTGTATTGAAGTACATAGGAGAGAGATGAACCACATAGCTACCGGTACAGCCCCGAGCCTCGATGGAGAACTACTCCCTCCTCATGGGAGACAGCAGCGTTGATGGAGATGGCGGTGGTGTCGATGGAGGAGCCTTCCGGGGGCACTTCCCCGTCCCGGCGGCGTGCCGGAACAGAGACTCCTGTCCCCCAGATCTTGGCTTCGCGATGGCGGCGGCTCTGGAAGGTTTCTCGTACCGTGGCTTTTCCGTCTCGAGGTTTTAGGTCGAGGGGGCTTAAATAGGCGAAGAGGCGGCGTCAGGAGGTCAACGAGGCGACGACACTATAGGGGGGCGCGGGCCACCCCTAGGCCGCGCCGGCCTATGGTTTGGTGGGCCTGTGGCTCCCCTCTGGCCTCTCTCGTGTGTTCTGGATGCTTCCGGGGATTCTAAGATCTTCGGCGTTGATTTCGTCCGATTCCGAGAATATTTCTTTACTAGGATTTCTGAAACCAAAAACAGCAGAAACAAAGAATCGGCACTTCGGCATCTTGTTAATAGGTTAGTTCCAGAAAATGCACAAATATGACATAAAGTGTGCATAAAACATGTAGATATCATCAATAATGTGGCATGGAACATAAGAAATTATCGATACGTCGGAGACGTATCAGCATCCCCAAGCTTAGTTCCTGCTCGTCCCGAGCAGGTAAACGATAAACAAAGATAATTTCTGGAGTGACATGCCATCATAACCTTGATCATACTATTTGTAAAGCATATGTAGTGAATGCAGCGATCAAAACAATGTATATGACATGAGTAAACAAGTGAATCATATAGCAAAGACTTTTCATGAATATTACTTAAATACAAGCATCAATAAGTCTTGCATAAGAGTTAACTCATAAAGCAATAATTCAAAGTAAAAGCATTGAAGCAACACATAGGAAGATTAAGTTTCAGCGGTTGCTTTCAACTTGTAACATGTATATCTCATGGATATTGTCAACATAGAGTAATATAACAAATGCAATATGCAAGTATGTAGTCATCAATGCACAGTTCACACAAGTGTTTGCTTCTTGAGGTGGAGAGAAATAGGTGAACTGACTCAACATAAAAGTAAAAGAATGGTCCTTCAAAGAGGAAAGCATCGATTGCTATATTTGTGCTAGAGCTTTGGTTTTGAAAACAAGAAACAATTTTGTCAACGGTAGTAATAAAGCATATGTGTCATGTAAATTATATCTTACAAGTTGCAAGCCTCATGCATAGTATACTAATAGTGCCCGCACCTTGTCCTAATTAGCTTGGATTACCGGGATTATCGCAATGCACATGTTTTAACCAAGTGTCACAAAGGGATACCTCTATGCCGCCTGTACAAAGGTCTAAGGAGAAAGCTCGCATTGGATTTCTCGCTTTTGATTATTCTCAACTTAGACATCCATACCGGGACAACATAGACAACAGATAATGGACTCCTCTTTAATGCATAAGCATGTACCAACAATTAATTTTCTCATATGAGATTGAGGATATTTGTCCAAAACTGAAACTTCCACCATGGATCATGGCTTTAGTTAGCGGCCCAATGTTCTTCTCTAACAATATGCATGCTCTAACCATATGGTGGTAGATCGCTCTTACTTCAGACAAGACGAACATGCATAGCAACTCACATGATATTCAACAAAGAGTAGTTGATGGCGTCCCCAGGAACATGGTTATCGCACAACGAGCAACTTAATAAGAGATAAAGTGCATAAGTACATATTCAATACCACAATAGTTTTTAGGCTATTTGTCCCATGAGCTATATATTGCAAAGGTAGAGGATAGAAATTTAAAGGTAGCACTCAAGCAATTTACTTTGGAATGGCGGAGAAATACCGTATAGTAGGTAGGTATGGTGGACACAAATGGCATAGTGGTTGGCTCAAGTATTTTGGATGCATGAGAAGTAATCCCTCTCGATACAAGGTTTAGGCTAGCAAGGCTATTTGAAACAAACACAAGGATGAAGCGGTGCAGCAAAACTCACATAAAAGACATATTGAAAACATTATAAGACTCTACACCGTCTTCCTTGTTGTTCAAACTCAATACTAGAAATTATCTAGACTTTAGAGAGACCAAATATGCAAACCAAATTTTAGCATGCTCTATGTATTTTTTCATTAATAGGTGCAAAGTATATGATGCAAGAGCTTAAACATGAGCACAACAATTGCCAAGTATCACATTACCCAAGACATTATAGCAATTACTACATGTATCATTTTCTAATTCCAACCATATAACAATTTAACGAAGAAGAAACTTCGCCATGAATACTATGAGTAGAACCTAAGGACATACTTGTCCATATGCAACAGCGGAGCGTGTCTCTCTCCCACACAAACATTTATTCAAACAAAAACAAAAAACAAAAGCACACAGACGCTCCAAGCAAAGTACATAAGATGTGACCGAATAAAAATATAGTTTCAGGGGAGGAACCTGATAATGTTGTCGATGAAGAAGGGGATGCCTTGGCCATCCCCAAGCTTAGATGTTTGAGTCTTCTTGAAATATGCAGGGATGAACCACCGGGGCATCCCCAAGCTTAGACTTTTCTCTCTTCTTGATCGTAGTATATCATCCTCCTCTCTTGACCCTTGAAAACTTCCTCCACACCAAACTTAGAACAACTCATTAGAGGGTTAGTGCACAATCAAAATATACATGTTCAGAGGTGACATAATCATTCTTAACACTTCTGGACATTGCACAAAGCTACTGAAAGTCAATGGAATCGAAATATCCATCGAACATGACAAAACTGGCAATGCGAAATAAAAGGCAGAATCTGTCAAAAACAGAACAGTTCGTATTGACGAATTTTATTGGGGCACCAGACTTGCTCAAATTGAATGAAAGTTGTGTACATATCTGAGGATTACTCACATAAATTGGCATAATTTTCTGAGTTACCTACAGAGAATTTTGCCCAGATTCGTGACAGCAAAGAAATCTGTTTCTGCGCAGTAATCCAAATCTAGTATGAACTTTACTATCAACGACTTTACTTGGCACAACAAAACACTAAACTAAGATAAGGAGAGGTTGCTACAGTAGTAAACAACTTCCAAGACACAAATATAAAACAAAGTACTGTAGCAAAATAACACATGAGTTATCTCCCAAGAAGTTCTTTCTTTATAGCCATTAAGATGAGCTCAGCAGTTTTAATGATGCACTCGCAAGAAATAGTAGTTGAAGCAAAAGAGAGCATCAAGAGGCAAATTCAAAACACATTTAAGTCTAACATGCTTCCTATGCAAAGGAATCTTGTAAATAAACAAATTCAAGAAACATAATGCAACAAGCATAGAAAAACTAGACAAGCTCAACTTCAAGATTTTAAGCATATAGAGAGGTGTTTTAGTAACATGAAAATTTCTACCACCATATTTTCCTCTCTCATAATAACTTTCAGTAGTGTCATGAGAAAACTCAACAATATAACCATCACATAAAGCATTCTTATCATGAGTCTCATGCATAAAATTATTACTCTCCACATAAGCATAATCAATTTTATTAGTACTAGTGGGAGCAAATTCAACAAAGTAGCTATCATTATTATTCTCATCATCAAATATAGGAGGCATATTGTAATCATAATCAAATTCATCCTCCATAACAGGTGGTAACAAAAGACTACTATCATTATAATCATCATAAATAGGAGGCAAAGTATCATCAAAGTAAATTTTCTCCTCAATTCTTGGGGGACTAAAAAGATCAAGCTCATCAAAACCAGCTTCCCCAAGCTTAGAATTTTTCATAGCATTAGCAACAATAGTGTTCAAAGCATTCATATTAATAACATTCCCATTAGTGTGCATATAAAGTTCCATGGGTTTTTTAATTCTCTCTTCAAACACATCATGTCCTAATTCAAGACAAAGTTCATAAAGATCTCTCATATTTTTGTTGTTTTCCATTATGCCTAACTAGTGTAAACAAGAAACAAAAAGTTGCAATTGCAGGATCTAAAGGAAATAGCTTCGAGCACAAACACAATGGCGCCAGAAAAGTACTACCTGGAACCGAAGTATGAGTGCCTTTTACCTTTCCTCCCCGGCAACGGCGCCAGAAAATAGCTTGATTTCTACGACCCCCTCCTTTTCCTGTAGACAGTGTTGGGCCTCCAAGAGCAGAGGTTTGTAGAACAGCAGCAAGTTTTCCCTTAAGTGGATCACCCAAGGTTTATCGAACTCAGGGAGGAAGAGGTCAAAGATATCCCTCTCATGCAACCCTGCAACCACAAAGCAAGAAGTCTCTTGTGTCCTCAACACACCTAATAGGTGTACTAGTTCGGCGAAGAGATAGTGAAATACAGGTGGTATAAATATATATGAGCAGTGGCAACGGCACCAGAAAAGTGCTTTGCCCAGGACAGTAAACAAGCAGCAGTAACGCAGCAGTAGTAACGCAAAGAAACAAGAAACAAGCAAATGATAGCGATATTTAGGAACAAGGCCTAGGGATTAGACTTTCACTAGTGGACACTCTCAACTTTGATCACATAACAGAATAGATAAATGCATACTTTACACTCTTGTTGGATGATGAACACCATTGCGTAGGATTACACGAACCCTCAATGCCGGAGTTAACAAGCTCCACAATTCAATGTTCATATTTAAATAACCTTAGAGTGCATGAAAGATCAATACGACTAAACCAAGTACTAACATAGTATGCACACTGTCACCTTTACGCTATGTAGGAGGAATAATACACATCAATTCTATCATAGCAATAGTTAACTTCATAATCTACAAGAGATCATAATCATAGCATACGCCAAGTACTAACACGGATGCACACACTGTCACCATTACACCGTGCAGGAGGAATAAAACTACTTTAATAACATTGCTAGAGTAGCACATAGATAAATTGTGATACAAAACACATTGCAATCATAAAGAGATATAAATAAGCACTTCACTATGCCATTCATAACAGTGAATAAGTATTCTGTGAAATATAGCCTAAGAGACCCACACGGTGCACACACTGTCACCTTTACACACGTGGGACAAGGAGTCTCCGGAGATCACATAAGTAAAATTCACTTGACTAGCATAACGACATCTAGATTACAAGCATCATCATATGAATCTCAATCATGTAAGGCAGCTCATGAGATTATTGTATTGAAGTACATAGGAGAGAGATGAACCACATAGCTACCGGTACAGCCCCGAGCCTCGATGGAGAACTACTCCCTCCTCATGGGAGACAACAGCGTTGATGGAGATGGCGGTGGTGTCGATGGAGGAGCCTTCCGGGGGCACTTCCCCGTCCCGGCGGCATGCCGGAACAGAGACTCCTGTCCCCCAGATCTTGGCTTCGCGATGGCGGCGGCTCTGGAAGGTTTCTCGTACCGTGGCTTTTCCGACTCGAGGTTTTAGTTCGAGGGGGCTTAAATAGGCGAAGAGGCGGCGTCAGGAGGTCAACGAGGCGACGACACTATAGGGGGGCGCGGGCCACCCCTAGGCCGCACCGGCCTATGGTTTGGTGGGCCTGTGGCCCCCCTCTGGCCTCTCTCGTGTGTTCTGGATGCTTCCGGGGATTCTAAGATCTTCGGCGTTGATTTCGTCCGATTCCGAGAATATTTCTTTACTAGGATTTCTGAAACCAAAAACAGCAGAAAACAGCAACTGGCACTTCGGCATCTTGTTAATAGGTTAGTTCCAGAAAATGCACAAATATGACATAAAGTGTGCATAAAACATGTAGATATCATCAATAATGTGGCATGGAACATAAGAAATTATCGATACGTCGGAGACGTATCAATACCACATAAAAAATTATCTTGAGTGGGATTTTTAGCTTCCATAGATATTTCCTCGAAAAAGGAGTGTGGTCATTCATCAAGTCTCCATACATAGACTTAACAATGAATATTTCTGAGGTTGTAAGATTCCAAACAAATTTATCTGGTTCATCACCAAGATTAATTGCCATTAGGCGTCTACATAGATGCAGCCAGGTCATCCATTTGTTCCCATTTAACACTCTTCTAAATCGAATGTTCAGAGGTGCATGAGATAACACATCCGCAACCAAGACATTTCTATGTTGCACAATGTGATATAAAGATTAGTACTACTGCGCTAAAGTAGTATCCACCTACCCAAACATCCTCCCAGAATCTAATAGCCGAACCATCACCCAAATTAAAGTGACCTCGAGCAAATAAATAATCTTTCACATGCATTAGTCCCTTCCAAAAAGGTGAATCAGATGGTTTAGCCTAAACTTCAGAGAGAGTCTTTTGAGATAGGTATTTATTATGCAGTAGCTCCTGCCACATCCCTTCCTCATTCAATAATTTGAAAAGCCATTTACTTAGAAGACATTTATTTTTTAATTCTAAAACCTAAATGCCAAGGACCCCTTGGTCTTTCGGCCTACAGATGACGTTCCACTTCGTTAATCTATATTTTCGTTTTTCTTCGCCCCCTGCCAAAAGAATCTCGACCGATAGAAATCAAGTCTTTTGAATACCCATTTTGGAATTTCTAGGAAAGATAACATAAACATTGGTAAACTTGTCAAAATAGAATTGATCAAGATAAGTCTATCCCCATAGGATAAGAGTTTTCCTTTCCAACATCCCAACTTACCTACAAATCTAGTTTCTACTGGACACCAATATGAATTTCTAAGAGTTTTGTAGTGAATGGGGACTCCAAGATACCTAAACGGCAACAAACCAGCCCCACACCCAAAAATATGTTTATATTGCTGCTCCTCTTCCTTAGCTTTTCCGAAACAAAATAATTCATTCTTGTGAAAGTTAATTTTCAAGCCCGACAATTGCTCAAAGATACACAAAATCAATTTCATATTTAACGGCTTTTGCAGATCATGCTCCATGAAAAGAAATCGTATCATCCGCATACTGTAGAATTGAAATACCTCCTTCAACAAGATGAGGGATAAGACTTCCAACTTGACCATCCGTCTTAGCACGCTCGATTAAGATAGCCAACATATCTACAACAATGTTAAAAAGGATGGGGAGAGAGGGTCGCCCTACCTTAGGCCCTTCCTAGTTTGGAAATAGTGTCCAATATCATTATTTACCTAGACCGCGACGCTACCATCGTAGACAAAGTATTTAATGAAACGACATCATTCTGGCGCAAAACCTTTCATGCGCAACGCTTGTTGTACGAAGGAACATTTAACCTTGTCATAAGCCTTTTCGAAATCTATTTTAAATAAAACTCCATCCAGTTTCTTAGAGTGCAACTCATGAATAGTTTCATGCAATATAACAACCTCCTCCAAAATATGTCTATCCGGCATAAAAGCTGTTTGGGTGGGTCTAATCACTGTCGAAGCAATCTCCGTGACGTGATTAATACCGACTTCAGTAAACACTTTGAATCTTACGTTAACCAAACAAATAGGCCTATATTGCTGAAGCTGAACTGCGTTTTCCTTTTTAGGAAGTAAAGTAATGATGCCATAATTCAGTTTAAACAGAGACAAATCCCCTTTATGCAACGGAGCAAATAGCGTCATTAGGTTCTCCTTGATTACTTCCCAAAACTTTTGATCTTGAATGTATATGCTCCTGCCACCAAAAAACTATTTCAAAATTTAAAAAGAATTATAAAAATAATTCTACAAGAGGAGGAGCGCTAGGTAATCTTTTTGAGAAACTTAAATAGGTGATCCCTATATACCGACCAGGTCGACACTGACCAGGTACCGCACACCCCCATCGTTCTATGGGCCTGTCCATATTTTATTGCCCAGTTTAGACATTTCCGGTTCGTTTTTTCGGTTTTTACGTGTTTGTTCGGTTTTATCGTTTTTCCAAAAAAAAATGTTTTCATGTTCAATTTTTTAAAAGAATCAAAAAATTTCAAAATTTGAAAATGTTTCACGTTCTTCTAAAAATGTTCAAATTTGTAAATGTTTCACATTCTTCTAAAAATGTTAGTTGTTGTAAAAATATATTTTTTGTTCAAATTTTAAAAAAAATAGGTTTGAAAAAAGTTCAGAATTTAAAAAATGTTCAAATTTTAAAAACACAAGAAATTGTAGAAATTGTTTTGTTCAAATTTTAAAAATCATGAAAATTTGGATATGTTCATACTCGAAAAATATTCAAATTTTAAACAATCCAAGTTTCAGAAAGTTCATAATTAAAAAATGTTCAAATTTAAAAAACACAAAAAATACAAAAGAAACTATATAAAGAAGCGAAAATTCAAAATAGGAAAAAAAAAACGCTGGGCCAGCCCGAAACTTACCATCGGGTATGTGCGGCATCCAGTATCCACTGATCCGGTCGATGTATAGCACCACCCACCTAAATAGCACTCACCGAATGGCGGTCTCGAGGTAGACGACGACTCTCAGCAGCTAGGACGTGTCCCACAGTTCAGCCCGGAGAAAAGACCCAAACGCCCGTCTGGGAGAGCCCAACTCGGTCGGGCTAGAGGTTGGCCAAACCTCGGTGTGCAGCTGGCAGGCAAAGAGCTGCCCCTGAGAAAATCGTCATGCGACGCCACGAAGAGCTAGGCGCTGGCCTAGAAGGTAGAACAGGTCCTACCTCGGGCGTAGATGGGGCAGCCGGTGATAAGTCTAAAAGGCAATATTTTTTCACTACATAAACATATACTTTTTTTCTTATCATTTATGCTCTATTTAGCTCTAACTATACCTTTAATGCATGATTACAAGTTATGATTTATTTTTATAAGAGATTTACGCAAGTAGTACTCCCTCCGTTCCTAGATTTAAGCCATACGGTTTCTGGCATGAAAATTAAACAATTCATATTAAGAGAAAATTACACCAGATTTAAGTGCGATTACACATGTATATTTGACGTGAGAAATTAGAGGACTTTGCACTGAGCGCTTGCTACTAGGTAGGTATTGGGCTCTTATGTACTCATATCTGCATTATTGGTCCAGAAATTCCACCTATACGCTTTACACATCTCGGTGTCTTTTCCGAGAAATGATCCATGGAAACCAATGAAAAACATAAAACACGTTTTTTAGTTCTTAAATATTAGTAAAAAGTGGAGCGTGCTCTAATCCAATACTCGATCTCTCCATGTGCTCCATCGCAACTAAGTGACTGATTGTCCACTTGTTTGAACGTGCATCTGATTTTCGTCTAAAAGAAATCTGCATTTGACTAGTTCTCAATTAGAAATTAATCCACAGCTCCCAGCTCGGTACTGCTGCATGTCCCTTATGTGATCGATTTGCAGTGCTTTGCTTCCACTGGTGTGTATGTTTGGCAGTAATCTGCAGCTTCATTTTGGAGCTGGTTGTTCTAATGGATGCCCGTGAGATGGAAGGAACCGTGAGAAGGGGAATGAGAAAGAGCATTTTGGCGGTAAACTGAGCAAATGCACATTGCATTTCCCCTCCAAAACTGAGCAACAACAGAAACTAGTACTAGCAGAGGCTATGTCAGGTCCTGATGGTAAGAGCAAAGTTAGAGGAGCCAGCTCCATCATTTGTGTAGCATCTTTCGATATCATCGACAAATTGATCGATTTGCATCGAACATATGGAATATGAAATATCCGGCATATCTTCTTTGTGATGGCAATGGTTCAACTAAATTCCTGATACCTCCCAAGCCTATAGCTCGCATACCGCTTCTCATGAAATAAGGGTTGTTATGTTCTTATGACAAACATTTGTCATTTTTCTTGAGATCTACAATCAAAATGGTGCTCGTTCTCGTTGTATATGGACATGGTGTGAGCGGCTCACCAAATTATTCACCATCTACCGTGTGAAGTGTGATGCTACATAATGAAATAATTGAATAGCACTACTCGCCAACCATATTGCCATAGTACACATTATTCTGACAAAAAAAAAAGATAGGACATGATATTGTGAGTACAAACTGTTAGAGCAATATGCGTGTTGTATTATCAGGGGGCCAAAGGCCACAATATATAGTACATGTACAGGTGCAAATATGCAGGAAGCCCCCTAACATCTGGGGAAACTACAATATACAAATATATACATCTAACACCCCCCTCAAACTCATGGTGGATCCACAACACTGAGTTTAGAGAGTAAGAAATCATGCTGCGCTCGAGTCTGTGCCTTCGTAAAGAAATCCGCCAACTGCAAATCTGAAGGCACATAATGAACCGCAACAACATCATCCTGCACCTGAGCACGTGTGTAAAAGGCATCAACACCAATATGCTTGGTCAGCTCATGCTTGACCGGATCACGTGCAATACTGATAGCACATGTACTGTCAGACAAAAGCGGAGTGGGTGTCATAACAGAGACCCCAAAATCTGCAAGCAACCACCGTAACCAGGTCACCTCAGCAATCAACAAAGCCATAGCCCGCAACTCAGCCTCAACACTCGAACGGGAAACTGCTACCTGTTTCTTCGTCTTCCAAGCAACAAGCGAACCACCAAGAAACACACAGTAAGCAGAAAGGGAACGACGATCCGTAGGATCACTCGCCCACGTAGCATTCGAGTAGCACTGGAGCTGGAGAGAGCTGGTACGAGGAAAGAAAAGGCGACGAGTGATCGTGCCACGAAGATAACAAAGAACACGAAGGAGATGACTATAGTGAACAGTGGTAGGAGCTGAGACAAACTGACTCAGAATATGAACAGGATAAGAAATATCAGGACGAGTGACAGCAAGATAAACAAGACTCCCAACAAGATGGCGATAACGGGTAGGATCAGGAAGAGGATCACCGTCAGTAGGACGAAGCTTAACATTAAGCTCCATAGGAGTATCAACCGTGCGCTCATCCCCAAGAGCAGCACGAGCAAGAAGATCCTGAATGTACTTTTCCTGAGAGATAAAAAAGCCATCAGAAGTAGAGGAAATCTCAATGCCAAGAAAATAGCGAAGAGGACCAAGATCAGTCATTAGAAACTGATCGCGAAGACGAGCCTTAACAAAGGCAATATACTCATGATCATCACCAGTAATGATCATATCATCAACATAGAGAAGAAGAAGAGTACGTCCACGAGGAGAAGTGTGAACAAAGAGTGCTGGATCATGAAGACTAGGAGAGAAACCAGCAGCAGTCACCACAGAGGCGAAGCGCTCAAACCAGGCACGAGGGGCCTGTTTGAGACCATAGAGAGAACGTCGAAGACGACAAACCATCCCATCGGGAACAGAATACCCAGGAGGAGGCTGCATGTAAACCTCCTCGCTCAACTCACCATTAAGAAAAGCATTCTGAACATCAAGCTGGGAGACAGACCAGCGGCGAACAGAAGCAACAGCAAGAAGGGTACGCACAGTAGTCATATGAGCCACAGGGGCAAAAGTCTCATCATAGTCACGGCCGTGCTCCTGCTGAAAACCACGAGCCACAAGACGCGCTTTATAGCGCTCAAGAGATCCATCAGAGCGAGTCTTAATTTTATAGACCCACTTACACGTGATAGGACGAACACCAGAAGGGGGAGAAACAAGATCCCAAGTGCCAGTGCACTCAAGCGCAGCGATCTCCTCAGCCATGGCAAGCTGCCATTCAGGATGACGCTCGGCATCCCGATAAGAAGTCGGTTCGGAAACAACAGAGAGACCATACTGACTAGGAGAATAACGAACTGGAGCACGACGCTGACGAACAGGCCGTGATGGAGGAAGCTCATCGGGAGAAGACAACTCATCAGAAGAAGAAGAAGGGACATCATCGGAAGGATCCGAAGCCGGAGAACGAGGAGTGCTAGGTGGACTAGACGAACGAGAGGATGGCGCCGAAGGGGGCGCATCAGAAGTAGGAGGGAGAGGAGGAGGGACAGCAGGGGGTGCATCCGGAAAAAGAAGAAAAGAGATATCATCCACCGGGTAAGTACTCGAGGTGGGACGAGGATAGAAGGGATGCGTCTCATCAAACGTGACGTCACGAGAGATGCGCATCCGACGACCAACAGGGTCCCAACAGCGATAGCCCTTATGCTCATCACTGTATCCGAGAAAAACACACTCAACAGACTGAGCGGTCAGTTTGGTGCGTTCGCGAGGAGGGAGAAGAACATAGCAAATGCAACCAAATGAACGGAGAGTCGAGTAGTCTGGAGAAACACCAGAGAGACGCTCGAGAGGAATGCCACCCTGTAGAGCAGCGGAAGGCTGAATGTTAATGAGGTGGGCCGATGTAGCGACAGCCTCAGCCCAGAAATGTGGCGGAAGAGAAGAAGTAATCATCATAGCACGAGTGGTCTCAAGAAGATGACGATGCTTGCGCTCGGCGACGCCATTTTGAGCATGCGCGCCGGGACAAGAAAACTGAGCGAGGGTGCCCTCCTTAGCAAGGACACCACGAAGGTGCTGGGAGATATACTCACCAGCAGAATCAGCACGGAACACACGAATGGGTGAGGAATACTGAGTGCGGACCATGGCCGCAAAACGCTGATAAATAGAGAGCACCTCACTGCGAGAGCGCATGAAAAACACCCAGGTGTACCGTGAAAAATCATCAATGAATAAGATATAGTATCGATGGCCCCCTTTCGAAGCGAAGGGAGCCGGACCCCAAACATCTGAATGGACTAAATCGAACGGTCGCTGGGAGACAGACACACTAGTAGGATAGGGAAGCTGAATCTGTTTGCCTAACCTACAGCCCTGACAGTGTAACGACCCATCTCCAGAGACAGGCCCCAGAAGGCCACGATGAACCAAAGACGACAGGCGAGAGTCACAAAGGTGACCAAGACGATGATGCCACTGCTGAAAAGAGCCGGTGACAGAGGCGACAACTGGAGGAGAACTGGCAGATGGAGTGGCAGCGGAAGGAATACGAAGCCAGTCTAACTCCCAAAGCCCCGGAGACTTACGGCTACGAGGGCCAGCTCCAACCAGGGCATGTGTGCGACGATCCTGAACCGCACAAGATTCAGCGTCCAGAATGACACGACAACCAGAATCGGTGAGCTGGCTAGCAGAGAAAAGGTTCATCTGAAGGCGAGGAACATGAGAAACATCAGGGACAGAGAAAGAGGGAGTAGAAAGGGTGCCTCTACTAGAAACAGGAATAGAGGTACCATCAGCTGTGACAACACGGACATGAGAAATAAGAGACCGAAGAGCAGACAGAATAGAAGACTCAGAGGTCATATGAAAGGAAGCTCCAGAATCCAGATACCACGGGGACGTACCTGACTGTGTAGAAAGTGGTGGTCGCGCAGTGCCAGAAGAGCCAGTCACAGAACCAGTAGCGCCCGGCGAGGAAGAGTCTGTAGTAGCGAGCAGACCACGAAGACCCCTGAGAATGTCCTGATCAGAGAGTGCAACTGCAGAAGATACTGAAGAACCAGCCTGCTGACGATCCTGGAACTGCTGACGTAAACTGGGATCCCGCGTCCAGCAGGTGGAGGAAGTGTGGCCAACCTTGCCACAGTAGGTGCAATGAGGACGAGGGCGGAAACTCGGACCGCGAGGCTGCTGACGTAAACTGGAATCCCAAGCATCAAGCAGGCGGTGAAGCTGCGCTATCTCATGCGCAGAGAGGGGAGCGACTGGAGAGGTCGACGTACAACCAGGTGCCGACGAGGAGCTATCACCCACACGCACAGAGGCCACCAAAGGGGGCGACGGAGAGCAACACGCCGATGAAGAAAGAGTCGGCAAAGCGCGGTCATAACCATGTGAAGGGGCCGCGAAAGTCGATGTAGAGCGGCAGGCCGACATAGACGAAGTCGGCGAAGCGCGAGCAGAGCCGCGTGAAGAGGCCGCGAAAGTCGATGTAGAGCGGCAGGCCGACATAGAGGAAGTCAGCGAAGCGCGGGCAGAGCCGCGTGAAGAGGCCGCAAAAGTCGATGTAGAGCGGTAGGCCGACATAGATGAAGTCGGCGAAGCGCGGGTAGAGTCGCGTGAAGAAGCCGCAAAAGTCGATGTAGAGCGGCAGGTCGAGGAAGACAAAATCGGCGAAACACGGCCAGAGCCGCGGGAAGAGGCCGCGAAAGTCGGTATAGAGCGGCGAGCCGACGTAGACGGAGTCGGTGAAACGCGGGCAGAGCCGCGTGAAGAGGCCGCAAACGGCGACAAAGAATAGCTAGCAGTCATGCACGGAGGCAGCGGACAAATACAAGTACCGAAGGTAGGCCCAAAGAAGGGGCGGGATCAGCGGAAGACATAGCTTTCTTTTTTTTTCTTTTTGCTTTTTTTTTTCTTCAGACGGAAGTCAAGTGCAGATCAATCTTGAGCGGAGGCAGATTGAGCGGAGGCGGCCAAGCTGGAGGCGGGCGACGGAATCAACTGCAGAACAAGGAGCAAGGCCACGATAGGCCAGGGAGCAGCACGGATCGGGGAGCTGAGCAGGAGACCTGGCGACCTGGCGCTGGAGTCGGGCGGCCTGGCGCTGGAGCGAGAGCAGCTCCCAGATCCGGGCTGGCGTCGATCGATCCGGGCTGGCGTCGGGCGGCCTGGCGCTGGAGCGAGAGCAGCTCCCAGATCGGGCGGCGAGCAGTGGTATCCGGCCTCCCCAAGAGCAGCCAATCGGGTAGGGTGCGCCGCGGGGCGATCGGGCAGGGCGCGCGAGGAGACGATCGGGAGCGATTGCAGCGGCCGAATCGTGGGAGTTGGCGGCGACGGGGAAAGAAGAAACAGCGGCCAGATCGGAACCGGCAACGGAGACCGGGGCGAGGTGGCGACTGTGACGAGGAGAAAAGAGGAGCTAAACCTTCAGCTCTGATACCATGTTAGAGCAATATGCGTGTTGTATTACCAGGGGGCCAAAGGCCACAATATATAGTACATGTACAGGTGCAAATATGCAGGAAGCCCCCTAACATCTGGGGAAACTACAATATACAAATATATACATCTAACACAAACAATATGCTACACTAATTGTCAAAGCGGCTATAAGAAATCACTATCATTATCGAAAAAATAAGAATTCACTGTAACTTAATCAACTCTTTTTTAGTTTTAACATTCAAGGCCAACAAGGAGTACAAATAACTTCAAATATGCAATGTTAACTATTGTACTTCACAAACGGAATAAATCTGAAACAAGGGAAATGCTAAATGAACCTATAATCCATAACTCATAGCGACAACCACACTACACAAGAAATCTCGAGATGTAAGATTCGGGTGTCAATAATTAACCAGATATTAGTATATCAGCAACCTTGAGCCTACACAAGTAGCTCATCAGTTCATCCACGGATCATAAACCACCAGTCCACCTTCACATATATCAGAAGGCATACGCTGCAAACTTTAACAAAAGGCAGAGCTTCACAGGCACCCTTCTAAACATCGAGTTACTCCATGATTTCCGTGGAAAATCCGATGACATACGAGCTACTCCCTAATTTATACAGAAAGTTTGATAACATGCGAGCTACTCCCTGAGTTCTACATAAGATTTGGTAACACACGCCGTTCGACAGGCATCCACCTGTTACTTCTCGGTCCTAGTGTCATTAACTGCGCCACGCTGTATCCTGGTTGGTCATGAAAGGGCATCGGTGCACAAACAGATCCTGATTCTTGTTTTTTTTTTTGATAAAGGGAATATATTAATATCGAGAGATACCAATTACACCCAGCCTCTGCAACAACGCACCACCCTAATGGCACTACGGATGCACACAGCCAAAAAAAGAAAAAGAAAACTAAGAAACAAAAGTCCCGCTACAGTATCACGAACCTAACAACAGCAATACATCCACCACCATGACAACACCTGAATTGCAGACTCTCCAAAAAACGACGCCTCCAAGAAGGGAACAATACTCCAACACTGTCGTCGCCCGATCAAAGATCTTAGGTTTTCACCCTGAAGATAGTCTCCACTCTCAAAACAATGCATCCACCAAGGTCACAACCAGTTAAGGCCAGACCTTGGGTTTTCACCCTGAAAGGTAGGACTCTGCGCTTCACATGTGTTGTCACCCCCACTTTCATACCGCTGTTGTGAAGCCCGGACACCAAGCAAGCCCCTCAACAGCGCGGAGACTTGAACCTCCCTTAGCTAGTCCTCCCCTCCGGCCTTCATGAAATTCTCTTCTTCCGACTTTCATCATGGATCCATAGTCACTTGATGTCAACACAGAAAAAGAGCTTCGCGCCGCTCCCTCCAGAACCAAACGGTCGGAATAAACGCATGGGTGTGCACGACCAAATACCTCCGATCCAGCAAACTCCAGGCAAATCACTGTTACATTCGCCGGCGGAGCCTTCCGGAACTCAACCCTCCGGCCAGATCACGAGTCCAGGCCTCCGGAAGGTCCTCCTCTTCACGCAAGAGAGGCCCTAGGACCGCCGCCTTTATTCAGGTCGGACCCCCACGTCGGCGACCATCCCGGGCTGGCCAACCCAACCCTCCACCGGCGACACCATCGACGGCTTCCAAGCACCTCCATCTCACCGCCGGATGGCGATGATAGATCAAAAATCCACCACCACCAACCGCAGGCCGACCCTCTCCGGCGAAGAAGAGGCCACCTCCTCCGTCAAACCCAAGGCTGCTGCCCCGGGCGCCCTCGTGCCGCGGAAGATGCCCGATGTAATGTCCCAGGTTTAGAGACGATCGAGGGGTAGATTTTAGAAAGGGATGTGCATTGCATCGTAAATTCTGGGGAAATTTCGCGCTTTTAAAACAAAACTGCATCGAAGGGGGACAGGTTTCTCTCTCGACATCTTACAGGGTTAGGGTTTCGAGAGTGCGACAAACTTGTTCCTACTCAACTAAATTAGGGTTTTGAGAAGAGAGAAGAGGTATTGCATCACAATCTTAAGTTGCATGATTGAATTCAAAATTAAGTTGCATGATGGAATTCAAACCTAAAGTTGAATTTGAATTTCAAATTCAAACATTAAAGTGATATCTCATAATACAAACTTGAGATAATTCAATAAACAATTATAAGTAATCAAGAATATAAATAGTACAACAATTATATAAAGCTCATTAAGGAAAATGGGAGCTTTATTGATAATCACACATGATACATTGTCAATTACAATATTCAGAATAGAAATATGAAATATTACAACACATTACACAAATTAGAAAAATAGAAGAAGAAAATAAAAGAAGAGTACAAGTTAATATTATATCCTAAATACTACAAGGTAATCTTCATTTGACCTTGGACTTGATGATCTTCATGTCCATCTGGATCATCATTTTGATCCCTGCATAAAACACCAATCAAACATAGCATTATGCCAAGTGGCATTGCCACTTGGCAGGTTAGCAAAAACAAAGTAATAGGAGAGGATATGACCAAAGATCAGCCGAGCTGATCCATCCCAGAGCCAAGTCCCATACACACACACAAGCAGCTTACACAACTTGAGTGCATGCTCAACAGCAAGCCAGGGAGTGCTGCATGCATGCCACACACACATGGCCAGGGGAGGGTCACCAAAGTGACCAGACATGTGCTGTCGACCAAGAGAGGCATGGAGAGGGCCAGTATAAAAGTTATTCACAGCAAACCCTAGCCATTTCATCGACAAGCATCACCAGGGTAAGAACACCAAGAACAGCTAGCACAACAAGAACATGAAGAACAGCCACAACTGTTCAACCTATTCCAGTAAGAAACAGAAGCAAACCAAGCATCCCAAGCTTGCCAGGAGGAGCAGGACAAGCAAACAGATCAAACCAGAAGAAATCCTCTACACCAACAACTCATTCTAGGAGCTGGAGTGAGGTATACACATAGAATCATGAGCAAGCATCTATCTTGCTCATAAATAAGCATGTGCATCAAACACACACAAGACAGGGGGTGTGAGTACCCAGTTTGTATCATCATCTGGCTACTAAGCCTTTTGGTGCAAGCAAACTAGAGATCAGCCAGAAGGAAATCACCAAGGGAACATTGGTATGTCAGCATGGTGACTATACCAAAGAAATCCAACATGGATTAATCCCTAACTAGCCATCCAAAATCATCTAGCACCTAAAGCCCAGCAAGCCATCAGACAGATAGACAGATTATGTCTACTCTTGTTTGTCAACAGCAAAGGTCAATGGAAAACCAACAAGGATTTACAGTGAGATATTCACTAAGCCACAGCAAGCCAACAAAGGGGTGGGAGCTTCCTGAACAGCAAATACTTGCTGTTGAGGCCACCTCAACCACAAAACTAACCAACCAAGCCACCCATCATCACCCAGAGGGTTCAGAGTGAGCTAGGGTCCCCAACAAGTGTTGGCATCCCTCTAGCTCAAGTCAATTAAATTAAAGAATCATAACTGCAGAAACAGTTCATTTCATTTATCAAATAAATCTTGCCAAGCTACACAGATAAATGATGTATACAAATAATCATTACACCAGAGCCTTGCAGTGGATCCAATTGATCACTGCAAGCAACAGCAATTGCTTGAGCCAACCACAGCACACACCCGCACTAATCTGTAACCACACACAGCTCAAATTGAGCACTAGTAAGGCACAAGATGGAGCACCCCAGCTTTTACAAGCAACTGATGATCACAGGATCATCAGAAGCTTGCTAGAGCATGCCAGAGCATGCTAGGGCATCACTGGCATCACACAGGAATCATATAAATTAAACAGCCACAGTTAAGCAACAATTGAATCACAGACAAATACAGAAACTTTTTTTATTGTATCCAGAAGCATATCATCAAGGAATTGATGTATATGGACAACAATTAAGCAAGGCCAAGCCTACCATGAGCCAACAACCTTTAATCATCACCCAAGCAGCACTGGTACTTGCTAAACAGCAAGAATCACTCACAGTAGTGAACCAGGGGAGCCAGAGCATAGCACAGCACAAGCAAGCAAGCAACAGCAATGGCTAGTGATGCTCAGATGAGCATCTAGACAGATAATAGCATGTATAACCACAAGGGTGAGCAGAGATAGGAAACAAAGGAGGCACACACCACAGTAAGATTTGCACACGCGCATAGACTAGGGCAAGCATGGCAGTTGCAGCACAGCAAGCAGCATACGCATAGCAGTAGAGCAAGCACAACAGCTAGGAGTCATGGCGCATGTAGGCAGCAGCAGCTAGCACAGCACCAGAGCAAGCATGGCGCAAGGAACAGAGGCGTAGCAGCAGCAGCACTACAAGCTGGATGCCCAGGCATCCAGAGTGAGGGAAGGAGGTAGAGAAGACAGGAGAGAAGGAGGCGAACGTACCTGGAGCAGAGCACCGCGACGTGCCCATGGCGGCACGGCGGCACAGGCCGACCACGGCAGCGCCAAAGTCAGCCCAAAGCCAAAGGGCGTCGCCAGGCGCATGAGCCCCAGCATCACCACGGCGAGGCACACGGCTGCGCCACGTCACCAGGAACATCGGCGGCGACGAGATCGCCGTGGATCACCACGGCCAGGCGAGCAGGAGTGTTGGACGCGAAACGATGAGGCGGCGACAGCTAGATCGACGCGGACCAGATGGTGCGCCGTCGAACGGCGGTTCGATTGACACCGATCTCGCCGGCGGCGATGGCCGGAAACGGCCGGATTAATTCGGCGACGGCGTGGCGACGCGGGTCGCCAGAGAGACGAGGAGGGGTTAGGGTTTCTGCGCGAGGAAGAGAGGAAGGGACGAGTGGGCCGACCGAGCCGAACGGGTGGCTCGGGTTCGACCTAACCCGCTGGGCCGCACTGACAGGTGGGTCCAGGGGCAAATTAGTCATTTCACATTTCCAATAAACCATAAACTTTGAAAATAAATAGAAAATGGTTAAGGGCTCTAAAAAAATAAATAAAAATATGAAAACCACTCAGCATAAAATCCTCTATCATAATAAAATATCAAATGGAATTTTGGAAGACAATTAAAAATAAGACTTAATTTGAGGATTAAAATAATCATTTAAATCACATATATTATTTTCAAAAATGAAAATAAGTCCATAAGTTCCTTTGGACTTTAAAAACACCTTGACAACATTTCAAGGTTGTATTTTGCCCTAAACAAAGTATCCCCAAATGATTCTTAGTATTAACCTCTCACATGAAATAATAACGACATCGGAGGGGGAAAACAAACCCTAAAACTGGAATCATGCATAATTGCTTCTTTAACCATTGCCCTTATCGGACAATGATGTTATTTTTCAGAAACAGAGGACAAGGGTCAGTCCACACCATCCAACTGCAACACTTTGCAGTATTCAGGCAAGTTCATCACTTGCTCATGTCATTCGAGTATTTTTACCAAATTACTTGCAAAGTACTATGTTTATCACTATTGCATAAAAAACCAAAACCACTATTTTCATAACTATGAATATGACTATGTGGTGGGCAATGGAACCATGGATTGTGTTGATATGGTGGAGGTTCCATTGCAAGGGTTTATATCCATCTAGGATTAAACAACAAATGTCGCCAGTGATTCTTGTGCCGTAATACCCGTGTTAACCATAAGATCTGGAGTGGGACGGAATAGTCAATCGTATTTCCACCTCTTGTACATCAACGGACGCGCTTTACCGTAGCACACTTTGTAGGATAACGTTGCATAGAAAACAAAAAATTTCCTACGGCGAACACGCAATCCAAGCCAAGATGCAATCTAGAAGACGGTAGCAACGAGGGGGTATCGAGTCTCACCCTTGAAGAGATTCCAAAGCCTACAAGATGAGGCTCTTGTTGCTGCGGTAGACGATCACTTGCCGCTTGCAAAAGCGCGTAGAAGATCTTGATCACGATCGGTTCCGGCGCCACGAACGGGCAGCACCTCCGTACTCGGTCACACGTTCGGTTGTTGATGAAGACGACGTCCACCTCCCCGTTCCAGCGGGCAGCGGAAGTAGTAGCTCCTCTTGAATCCGACAGCACGACGGCGTGGTGTCGGTGGCGGTGAAGAAGTCCGGCGGAGCTTCGCTAAGCTACGCGGGCTATATGGAGGAGAGGGGGGCGGCTAGGGTTTGGGAGGGGGTGGCCGGCCACTCAAGGGGGGCGGCCAGCTTGTGGTCTTGGGGTGGCCGGCCCCCTCCCTTGGCCCCTCATTATATAGGTGGATCCCCAAGTGTTGGTGTCCAAGTCTTCGAATAAGACCCGAACCAAAAACTTCCATAAGAGGGGAAACCTAGCCCAACTAGGACTCCCACCAAAGGTGGGATTTCCACCTCCCATGTGGGGGGTGGGCCGGCCCCCTATGGTGGAGTCCACTTGGGACTCCACCCCATCTAGGGCTGGCCGGCCATGGAGGTGGAGTCCCATGTGGACTCCACCTTCCTTGGTGGTTTCTTCCGGACTTTTCTAGAACCTTCTAGAACCTTCCATAGAACCTTCCGCGACATTTTATTTCACATAAAATGACATCCTATATATGAATCTTATTCTCCGGACCATTCCGGAACTCCTCGTGATGTCCGGGATCTCATCCGGGACTCCGAACAAATATTCAAACTTCATTCCATATTCAAGTACTACCATTTCAACATCCAACTTTAAGTGTGTCACCCTACGGTTCGTGAACTATGCGGACATGGTTGAGTACTCACTCCGACCAATAACCAATAGCGGGATCTGGAGATCCATAATGGCTCCCACATATTCAACGATGACTTTAGTGATCGAATGAACCATTCACATACGATACCAATTCCCTTTGTCACGCGATATTTTACTTGTCCGAGGTTTGATCATCGGTATCACTCTATACCTTGTTCAACCTCGTCTCCTGACAAGTACTCTTTACTCGTACCGTGGTATGTGGTCTCTTATGAACTCATTCATATGCTTGCAAGACATTAGACGACATTCCACCGAGAGGGCCCAGAGTATATCTATCCGTCATCGGGATGGACAAATCCCACTGTTGATCCATATGCCTCAACTCATACTTTCCGAATACTTAATCCCACCTTTATAACCACCCATTTACGCAGTGGCGTTTGGTGTAATCAAAGTACCTTTCCGGTATAAGTGATTTACATGATCTCATGGTCATAAGGACTAGGTAACTATGTATCGAAAGCTTATAGCAAATAACTTAATGACGAGATCTTATGCTACGCTTAATTGGGTGTGTCCATTACATCATTCATATAATGATATAACCTTGTTATTAATAACATCCAATGTTCATGATTATGAAACTAATCATCCATTAATCAACAAGCTAGTTTTAAGAGGCATACTAGGGACTTCTTGTTGTCTACATATCACACATGTACTAATGTTTCGGTTAATACAATTATAGCATGATATATAAACATTTATCATAAACTTAAAGATATAAATAATAACCACTTTATTATTGCCTCTAGGGCATATCTCCTTCAGTCTCCCACTTGCACTAGAGTCAATAATCTAGTTTACATTTGTAAAGATATAACACCTTGGCCTTTCGGTGTTTAATCATGTATTGCTCACGGGAGAGGTTTTAGTCAACGGATCTGACACGCTCAGAAACGTATGTATTTTGTAATTCATTTGCGTCTCAACGCATCACTCATTTTCAAATGAGTCGGCATTAAATATGTTTGGTTTTCTGGTGGAACCTTAATTCCGCGGTCTGAAATATGTCACTAACATTGTCACACACAATATAGCTTCAAAGTTCTGACTCTGTCGGAAATACACCAAGTTCTCAAAGAACCTCTTGACTTAACATCCTATGTCATTGTCAAAACAATGACATACTTTGCCTTCTTTTGTAGATTCTGTCACAATATTTAGAACTCTTCTAAATCTAGCATAGACAACTTCTAGCTCATTGTGCTACCTTTTAAATAACACTTAGTCTAATTTGAGATTGAAATTATATTTTATATGTGACAAAAACAATATCGGTGTAACATCTTACAGTGATTTGTTTGTCATTTCTTCATACAAAAATATATATATATATATCCTTAGTTCTTCTAAAGTACTCAAGGATATTCTTACTGTCGTCCCATGATCATCTTATGAATCATTCCGGTATATGCTCATAACATTTTAGAGCACAAGATATCTGATTTTGTACATATTATCCGTGATCTAAAATCACTCATGTGTTTTTACTCATCGAGTGTCAGATACACTCAAGTCTTGTTAAACCTTCATATGACAAGAACATTTTCTTAATATTTCTATATTGAACTATTTCAATATCCATTCTATGTACTTTGACTTAAACTTATTTTGTGTTTCAATCTATCTTCATAGATCTTGACACTAGATATGTTTCAGTCCATATCCTTTCATTGAAATTAATTTCTCAATGAAACCTTTTAATCAAGTATATAATTACACAATTTATAACCAACTATATGTCACCTACATAAAGTATTATAAATATGTCTTAGCGCTCCCACTTAATTTCTTGCAAATGTAAGCCTCTTCATCGTCTCTGATGAAATCAAAAAAAACTCTTTGACTATTTCATCTGGTGAAGATTCTAACTCCGTGATACTTACTTCATCCAATTGAAGTTCGTATACTTATCTAGTATTCCACGGACCAGCAAAACTCTTGGTTGTATCTTGTATACACCTTTAATACACACTTCTTGATAAGTAATGTATTTTGCCATCCTACTAACATATCTCATAAAAGAAATATGTAGTGATTACTAGAATAATCCATATAGACTATAAGCATTGCTACGGAAGATCTAATCTTGTTGTAGTCAACTATTTGAACTTTGTCGTAAACAACTTTTCGACAAGTCAAGCTTCTTCAAGGATATTTCATCCAAGTCCATCAATTTTATAGATCCATTTACTTTCAAAAAGTATTCATCTATCTTGGATTTCATGGCGTATAGCCATTTTAATGAGTCGTGGCCCATCATAGCTTCTTTGTTTGTAGTTGGTTTATCATTGTTCATAATCAATCCTTTGTCCACAAATCATTTATTTGATCACAAAGTAAACCATACCTACAAGGTTCAATATGTACTTCGATTTCCATGGCTAAAACACTTTGTAGTCATGGGAGCCATGATCGTCGTGGTCGCTTCCGGAATCAATTTCCGATGCTGCGCTACACTGATCATTATGCTCAGGTTCATAAACCTTATCAAATTATATTGTCCTCCCACTCAAATACTTCACTAGAAACAATTTCTTGGAAATAAGAAACATTGACAAACACTTTTGTCTTTGTCTACATAGTGGGAAGAATTCCCAATCAATTCTCTGGGATAACCAACAAAGACATTCATCCGATTTTGGTTGTAAACTTATTTACTTATGCTATGCATACCAAAATTTTAAGAAAAGACTATTAGGATTCATACCCATACCATAACTTGTATGGTGTCATTTCAACGGATCATGATGATGCTCTATTAAGTGTAAAAGCGGTAGTCACTAAAGCATAATCCACAAAAATATAATGGCGTCATAATATTTTATCTCATCATTAATCCAACAAGTTTTGGATACATCTCTCGGATACTTCATCATCACTATGATACTCCAAGAAACGTGAGTTGTAGAACAATTTCATAACTCTTTTAGATGTTCGCTAAAACTCGTAATTCAAATATTTCCACCATGATCCAATCATAGATATTTGACTTTTCTATTACGATGATTTCCACTTCATGCTGAAATTTATTTGAATCCATTCAAAATGTTTCAAACTTTTCCTTATTGAATATATCCACATATATACTCAATTCATTGTTTGAACGTTTTCATGAAGTAGAAGAATCTCCCGCACACAACTATGCCTAGTGAACCACATACATCATCATGTATTTTTCACTAAGTTAGTTGCCCGTTCAACTTTTGGCCTATGAACGGTATTTTAATCATTCTCTTTATAAAAGATTTGCAAGCGCCAAATGATTCAAAAATCAAATGACTCCAAAAAACCATTTGCATGGAGTTCCTTCATGCGTTCTTTTCTAACATGACCTAAATGGCGGTTCCACAAATAAGTGGAATTCAAATCATTTGCCTTATGGCATTTTAGTGTCAGTGTTATGTATGTGTGTTTCACCATTAAGATTTATAATAATTTATCCATCGTACATGGAGTAATGTCATAATATGAACAACTCATTGTTTTCATTTGACCAGAGCAAAATAACAATTATTAAGTTCTTTATTATAAATTCTAAGGGCTAGATAGAATGCTAACGATGAACATAATAACACTTTATTTTGTTCCAGACGTGCATTCGTATCATATTCTTTGTCAATCACTTAGGCCATTGTATTCTTGTATTGCGTTGTATTGTATGACACTTCATACCAACCAATATAGTACTAATACCCAAGAATTTCATAGTGTGACTTAACTAGGAATACAACCATAACATGTATATCATTTATATACACCTGAGCTAGACTTTCTAGTCTTTTCTTTTCTTTTTGCCAAAATATCTTTTGCAGTTTCTCTTTTAGCTTTCCTCATTATTCAGAAAAACACTTCAACATCATTAACTTCTAGGTTTGTTGGTCAAATACCAATAACCTTGAGGTTCTTACTTTGAAATTGATCATCATATGACAAGTGTTCCAGATTTCATTTATTAGTAACTTTGTAATATGATGAACAATTTCACTCATAATTTTATCCATCATATCATGACGACTTTCCGAGACCATGTCTGTACATGCTAGGCTCGTAAAGTTTTAACCTTGGTATTTGCATGTGCAAATCTAGCTTGCACCCGTTGTATGCACACGTAGAATCTATCACACCCGATCATCACGTGATGCTTCGAAACGACGAGTCTTCGCAACGGTGCATATTAAGGATGGTCACTTCATGGATATGTGAATATCGTTAGTGCCCCAATAGTTGGAGGATTGTGACGCCTTGCGTCTTCAACCTTCATACATTCCCATAAAAACTTATGAGTTCATGTAGTCTCACCAAAATATATTCTATCATCTTGCAATAAGGTCTTAGATATCACTTATATCTCATACCTTGATTATTTCTGAAAACTAAATTCTCAGCTCCTTACTTTTCAAACAAATTTGAACTTCAAGTTTCACGGAGACAAGATAACTTTAGGTACTAATTGAAATCATAGCTCTTTGAATCAACAATGTGAGGTTTACTGAAAGTTTGCAATAGGACTTAATCAATTCTTGATTCTTTAACAATACGGTACCAATCCGTAAAGTTTCTTATCAGATTTTAACAGTATTTCTATCTCAGTAACAAGACTAGCGCATAGTAGTAAACGGATGCCAATACTACAAAATTAATTCAAAATACTACTCAGACTATGTTTATGATAATTAGTTCATGTTTTAATCTAATTACTAATGAACTCCCACTTAATACAACATCCCTCATAGTTGTAAAGTGGTACACGATCCAAATCCACTACACCAAAACCGATCATCACGTGAGATGATGTAGTTTCAATGGTGAACATCAACATGTTGATCATATCATCCATATGACTCGTGTTCAACCTTTCGGTTTCCATTGTCCCGAGGCCATGTCTGTACATGCTAGGCTCGTCAAGCAAACCCAAGTATTCCGCGTGTGCAACATGGCTTACACCCGTTGTATGTGAATCGTTGAATCTATCACATCCGATCATCACGAGATGCTTCGAAACGACGAACTGTTACAACGGTGCATACGAGGGGAGAACACTTTATTATCTTGATATTAATGTGAGGGATCATCTTATAATGCTACCGTCGCGATCTAAGCAAAATAAGATGCATAAAGGATTAACATCACATGCAGTTCATATGTGATATGATATGGCCCTTTTGTCTTTGCGCCTTCGATCTTCATCTCCAAAGCACGGATATGATCTCCATCATCAACGGGCATGATCTCCATCATCGTCGGCGTAGCGTCAAGGTTCATGGCGCCGGCTTCATGGTTGTTCACCTCATGTAGCAACTATTACAACTACTTTGAAATACTACTCAACATGAAATTTAAAGACAACCATAAGGCTCATGCCGGTTGCCACAATACAATAATGATCATCTCATACATATTCATCATCACATTATGGCCATATCACATCACCAAACCCTGCAAAAACAAGTTAGACGTCTCTAATTTGGTTTGCATATTTTACGTGGTTTAGGGTTTTCGAGAGAGATCTAATCTACCTACGAACATGAACCACAACGGTGATACTAATGTTGTCAATAGAAGAGTAAATTGAATCTTCACTATAGTAGGAGAGACAGACACCCGCAAAGCCTCTTATGCAATACAAGTTGCATGTCGAACGAGGAACAAGTCTCATGAACGCGGTCATGTAAAGTTAGTCCGGGCCGCTTCATCCTACTATGCCACAAAGATGCAAAGTACTCAAACTAAAGATAACAAGAGCATCAACGCCCACAAAACCATTGTGTTCTACTCGTGCAACCATCTATGCATAGACACGGCTCTGATACCACTGTAGGATAACGTTGCATAGAAAACAAAAATTTTCCTACGGCGAACACGCAATCCAAGCCAAGATGCAATCTAGAAGACGGTAGCAACGAGGGGGTATCGAGTCTCACCCTTGAAGAGATTCCAAAGCCTACAAGATGAGGCTCTTGTTGCTGCGGTAGACGATCACTTGCCGCTTGCAAAAGCGCGTAGAAGATCTTGATCACGATCGGTTCCGGCGCCACGAACGGGCAGCACCTCCGTACTCGGTCACACGTTCGGTTGTTGATGAAGACGACGTCCACCTCCCCGTTCCAGCGGGCAGCGGAAGTAGTAGCTCCTCTTGAATCCGACAGCACGACGGCGTGGTGTCGGTGGCGGTGAAGAAGTCCGGCGGAGCTTCGCTAAGCTACGCGGGCTATATGGAGGAGAGGGGGCGGCTAGGGTTTGGGAGGGGGTGGCCGGCCACTCAAGGGGGGCGGCCAGCTTGTGGTCTTGGGGTGGCCGGCCCCCTCCCTTGGCCCCTCATTATATAGGTGGATCCCCAAGTGTTGGTGTCCAAGTCTTCGAATAAGACCCGAACCAAAAACTTCCATAAGAGGGGAAACCTAGCCCAACTAGGACTCCCACCAAAGGTGGGATTTCCACCTCCCATGTGGGGGGTGGGCCGGCCCCCTATGGTGGAGTCCACTTGGGACTCCACCCCATCTAGGGCTGGCCGGCCATGGAGGTGGAGTCCCATGTGGACTCCACCTTCCTTGGTGGTTTCTTCCGGACTTTTCTAGAACCTTCTAGAACCTTCCATAGAACCTTCCGCGACATTTTATTTCACATAAAATGACATCCTATATATGAATCTTATTCTCCGGACCATTCCGGAACTCCTCGTGATGTCCGGGATCTCATCCGGGACTCCGAACAAATATTCGAACTTCATTCCATATTCAAGTACTACCATTTCAACATCCAACTTTAAGTGTGTCACCCTACGGTTCGTGAACTATGCGGACATGGTTGAGTACTCACTCCGACCAATAACCAATAGCGGGATCAGGAGATCCATAATGGCTCCCACATATTCAACGATGACTTTAGTGATCGAATGAACCATTCACATACGATACCAATTCCCTTTGTCACGCGATATTTTACTTGTCCGAGGTTTGATCATCGGTATCACTCTATACCTTGTTCAACCTCGTCTCCTGACAAGTACTCTTTACTCGTACCGTGGTATGTGGTCTCTTATGAACTCATTCATATGCTTGCAAGACATTAGACGACATTCCACCGAGAGGGCCCAGAGTATATCTATCCGTCATCGAGATGGACAAATCCCACTGTTGATCCATATGCCTCAACTCATACTTTCCGAATACTTAATCCCACCTTTATAACCACCCATTTACGCAGTGGCGTTTGGTGTAATCAAAGTACCTTTCCGGTATAAGTGATTTACATGATCTCATGGTCATAAGGACTAGGTAACTATGTATCGAAAGCTTATAGCAAATAACTTAATGACGAGATCTTATGCTACGCTTAATTGGGTGTGTCCATTACATCATTCATATAATGATATAACCTTGTTATTAATAACATCCAATGTTCATGATTATGAAACTAATCATCCATTAATCAACAAGCTAGTTTTAAGAGGCATACTAGGGACTTCTTGTTGTCTACATATCACACATGTACTAATGTTTCGGTTAATACAATTATAGCATGATATATAAACATTTATCATAAACTTAAAGATATAAATAATAACCACTTTATTATTGCCTCTAGGGCATATCTCCTTCACACTTTTCATCTGTCGGGGCAAGCGGTAGGCTGGGGAGGCCAAAAAAAGTCCCCACGGCTTTGTCCGTAGCACACTTGTCGCCGAAGTGCAAGCGGTAGGTTTGGGAAGCCATAATATTCCCCACGGTATTGCGGTCTATGAGGGGTTGCAGCTACCGGCGAAGGAGTTTATGGTATGAGCCCAGAACTATCGTCGTGGTCGGGGTCCACCCTGAAAGATGGGAATAATGGGACCGGCGAGGACCCAGGGTCGGGGCCTGCAACAAAGGGTGGGTGTGTGAGGTAGCGGAGGAATATGATTGGCTATGACCTTATACCGGGCCTCACACCGAAGGAAGTGTGGACGGGAAAGCTGCCCGGTTGGCACCAAGGTTAAGATCTCTTATGGGTAAAGCAACACACCTCTGCAGAGTGTAAAGAACCGTGACCTGTCACTCCCTGTTCCGGGATATGGAACTGCGAACGCGGCCGGAAAGGAGCTCCATGAAGTTCTAGTAAATCGGTGAAGGCTGACGGACATAGTTCTTTGAAATAAAAGCAACCTCTTGAAGAAATGTTTATCAAAACCTGCATTGGTATTAGACTTTCTGGTCTAATATTGTAGCTAGTGCATTAAACACCTCTTATCTATAATGAACTTGTTGAGTACGCTCGTACTCATCCCACTCTTAAATCCCCTGCTTAGATTGTCTGAACCGTCTGGAGGAGGACTACGACAACCCTGAAGGAGCCGAGATCATCGGCTATGAAGAACCAGACCTCTCTGGAGGTGTTGAAGGCGTAGACTACCTTATAGTCTACGGAACCGGGGAGGCTTCCGGAGGAGATCAAGCCTAGAATAACCGAGTAGTAGTAGTATCCGAGCAGTGCGAACTCTTAGTACTTAACTGCTCGTTGAAATAAATGTATAACCTAGTGAAACTTCTATATTGTAAGTTAAGATGGGTTCGCCTCGAACCCAGGAGTATCCCTCTTATGACCCAAGAGGAGCTCCGAGACAATATGTATATTATGCTTGTAATAATAAATGAATGAGTTATGGACCTGCTATGTTCTGTTGTACTACTCCGAGTGATGTAATATTTGCGGAATGGTACTTCGTGAATGTTATATCAACGACTGGCATACTACAACATGCAGTGGTATGCAGGGTCACCACACCCGAGATCGCCTCCACGCACCAACGAGAGGCGGGGGTGGATGGCATGGCGCAGACCGAGGGTCTGGCCGCCGCCCACCACCAACCCCTGCCGGAGTGCTGCGGGAAGCCGACGAGAAGAGGGAGACCGCAGCGCTGCCCATCCCACCCGCGCCGACCGGTCCCAGGGGACAGCCGATGGGAGGAGGCCGCCGCCGCCGTCGCCCATCCCACGCGCGTCCTCCGCCAAGCATCGAGATGGTGGGGATCCGGCCGCCGATCTCCACGCGGCGACGAGGAAGGCCCCCGTCGCCGCCACGCCCCGAGGGACTTTGTCCCGGCGGCGCTACCGGCGGTGGCAGCGGCGGGGGGTCGGGTGCGGGAGGGTTAGGGTTGGGGGCGGAGGGTTTCCTTTTCGCCTTCTGTCTCCTGATTCTTGTTCTGCAGACTACGGTCTCTGTAATTTGTATATCACCTGGCCCAAGTTCAGAACACAACACGGTGCAAGCGCAAATGAGCTCAGGAAAGCCATGGCTGTAGCAGACATAAAGCTTGGTTAGGGATTATCATAGCAAAATTCCAGGTCATCGTTGATGAGAACGGTGATGCCTGAGGCTGCAGATGCAGCACTGAAGGTCAGGGCTCCTGTGATCTGCAGAGAGCAACATCAAGGTCAAAATGTGGATTCCTTTTCGGGGAACTAGAAACGCATGTGGTGGGAAAACATGACCCAGTCCCCAATGCTAAGTATGCTGACAACTCGGGGTGTCTGGAAGGAACGTCCGACAAGAATTGCATAGACATCCACAACGGCCATGGCGAGGCTCCCCATGCATTGCAAAGCTACTACTGCCACGAAGTAGCTGGTCAAAAATAACAACAGTAAGATCATCAATAGAATGAAACCAACTATATTCTGAGTTCTAGAAGCAACATCCCTAGTGAAAACGCTACGCAATTGCATCACATCAATAAGATACACTAGCATACTACTTGTTTCATGTCGATGTAGATACTACTATTCCCAAAACACCGAACATGCATCTCCAAACACTACGGGAGACACGCCGTGTGCCGACGGCCAAATGTCGGGGCCGTCGGCACAGAAGCCCTCGTCGACCGGCGACGGAGCTGACCGTCGGACAGGTCGGCCGTCGGCACACTGCTGGCTACACCGACGGTCACCATCGGCGCAAAGCGGACCCACAGGACGATGGCGCCCGAAGGTCACCGTCGGTACAGCTCCGATCGTCGATACACGTATTGACAGGCGGGCCCAGCCGTTAGATTGTCACGGCGCCGTCTACACTGTGCCGACGGTAGCCCATGGCGCAATAGCGGCCGTCGGCACAGGGACTGACTGCTGGGTCCCTCTTCTGCTGTGCCGACGGTGGCCCACGACACAACCACGGCCGTCGGCACAGCCAATTATGCACATTTTTTATTTTTACATTGTTTTACTACAAAGATAATTATTACCCATATAATTCTTAATCCCAATCATTTTTTTTGTTTATTTCTTTCTCGTCGTGGTCGGGGTCTGATGTCTACGCCCCCTCCTTTTCCTGTAGACAGTGTTGGGCCTCCAAGAGCAGAGATTTGTAGAACAGCAGCAAGTTTTCCCTTAAGTGGATCACCCAAGGTTTATCGAACTCAGGGAGGAAGAGGTCAAAGATATCCCTCTCATGCAACCCTGCAACCACAAAGCAAGAAGTCTCTTGTGTCCCCAACACACCTAATAGGTGCACTAGTTCGGCGAAGAGATAGTGAAATACAGGTGGTATAAATAAGTAGTAGCAACGACACCAGAAAAGTGCTTTGCCCAGGACAGTAAACAAGCAGTAGTAACGCAGCAAAGAGTAACGCAAAGAAAAGCAAGAAACAAGCAGCGATAGCAGTATTTAGGAACAAGGCCTAGGGATTAGACTTTCACTAGTGGACACTCTCAACTTTGATCACATAACAGAATAGATAAATGCATACTCTACACTCTCTTGTTGGATGATGAACACCATTGCGTAGGATTACACGAACCCTCAATGCCGGAGTTAACAAGCTCCACAATTCAATGTTCATATTTAAATAACCTTAGAGTGCATGAAAGATCAATTCGACTAAACCAAGTACTAACATAGTATGCACACTGTCACCTTCACACTATGTAGGAGGAATAGATCACATCAATACCATCATAGCAATAGTTAACTTTGTAATCTACAAGAGATCACAATCATAGCATAAACCAAGTACTAACACGGATGCACACACTGTCACCATTACACCGTGCAGGAGGAATAAAACTACTTTAATAACATTGCTAGAGTAGCACATAGATAAATTGTGATACAAAACACATTGCAATCATAAAGGGATATAAATAAGCACTTCACTATGCCATGCATAACAGTGAATAAGTATTCTGTGAAATATAGCCTAAGAGACCCACACGGTGCACACACTGTCACCTTTACACACGTGGGACAAGGAGTCTCCGGAGATCACATAAGTAAAACTCACTTGACTACCATAATGACATCTAGATTACAAATATCATCATATGAATCTCAATCATGTAAGGCAGCTCATGAGATTATTGTATTGAAGTACATAGGAGAGAGATGAACCACATAGCTACCGGTACAGCCCCGAGCCTCGATGGAGAACTACTCCCTCCTCATGGGAGACAGCAGTGTTGATGGAGATGGCGGTGGTGTCGATGGAGGAGCCTTCCGGGGGCACTTCCCCGTCCCGGCGGCGTGCCGGAACAGAGACTCCTGTCCCCCAGATCTTGGCTTCGCGATGGTGGCGGCTCTGGAAGGCTTTCTCTGGTTTCGTCGAACGTATCAGGGTTTTCATGACGGAGGCTTTAAATAGGCGGAAGGGCAAGGTCGGTGGACTTCTGGGGGGGCCACACTATAGGGGGGCGCCCTCCCCCCCCCTTGGCCGCGCCGGCCTAGGGTTTGGTGGCCCCGTGCCCCCTCTCTGGCGGTTCTCGTGTGTTCTGGATGCTTCCGGGCAAAATAGGAACCTGGGCGTTGATTTCGTCCGATTCCGAGAATATTTCTTTACTAGGATTTCTGAAACCAAAAACAGCAGAAAACAGCAACTGGCACTTCGGCATCTTGTTAATAGGTTAGTTCCAGAAAATGCACAAATATGACATAAAGTGTGCATAAAACATGTAGATATCATCAATAATGTGGCATGGAACATAAGAAATTATCGATACGTCGGAGACGTATCAGGGTCCACCCTGAAAGATGGGAATAATGGGACCGGCGAGGACCCAGGGTCGGGGCCTTCAACAAAGGGTGGGTGTGCGAGGTAGCGGAGGAATATGATTGGCTATGACCTTATACCGGGCCTCACACCGAAGGAAGTGTGGACGGGAAAGCTGCCCGGTTGGCAGCAAGGTTAAGATCTCTTATGGGTAAAGCAACACACCTCTGCAGAGTGTAAAGAACCGTGACCTGTCACTCCCTGTTCTGGGATATGGAACTGCAAACGCGGCCGGAAAGGAGCTCCATGAAGTTCTAGTAAACCGGTGAAGGCTGACGGACATAGTTCTTTGAAATAAAAGCAACCTCTTGAAGAAATGTTTATCAAAACCTGCATTGGTATTAGACTTTCTGGTCTAATATCGTAGCTAGTGCATTAAACACCTCTTATCTATAATGAACTTGTTGAGTACGCTCGTACTCATCCCACTCTTAAATCCCCTGCTTAGATTGTCTAAACCGTCTGGAGGAGGACTACGACAACCCTGAAGGAGCCGAGATCATCGGCTATGAAGAACCAGACCTCTCTGGAGGTGTTGAAGGCGTAGACTACCTTATAGTCTACGGAACCGGGGAGGCTTCCGGAGGAGATCAAGCCTAGAATAACCGAGTAGTAGTAGTATCCGAGCAGTGCGAACTCTTAGTACTTAACTGCTCGTTGAAATAAATGTATAACCTAGTGAAACTTCTATATTGTAAGTTAAGATGGGTTCGCCTCGAACCCAGGAGTATCCCTCTTAGGACCCAAGAGGAGCTCCGAGACGATATGTATATTATGCTTGTAATAATAAATGAATGAGTTATGGACCTGCTATGTTCTGTTGTACTACTCCAAGTGATGTAATATTTGCGGAATGGTACTTCGTGAATGTTATATCAACGACTGGCATACTACAACATGCAGTGGTATGCAGGGTCACCACAGTTGGTATCAGAGCAAAAGCTTTGATCTTAGGTTGGAACCTAGTAAATGGGACCGAACGTTAGGAGTCAAATAGGATTAGTAAACAATTCTCTGAAAATATGGTGTATATTCAATTGAGAATACAACAATCATATCTTTTAGTGCGATAATTCTTTATTATCTTTATTATGATGCATTATTACTAATCTTATATTCTTTCTATTTCTACAGCCAACTATGGCAAGTTCACGTCCGGGACGAAACGTGAAAGTGATGGATTCAACACTGAGTGAATATGAAGGAGGACTCGCAGATATTCTTCGTGCCATGTTACTTGAATTTGGGTGTGATCCCCAGATCCAAGTAAAGAGAATACATGTACTATGATGGTACTGTATTGGCAAAGTGTAGGGTAGGATTAAGACTCCCAGAATCCCTAGGAATGAGCATAGTAATGCCAGCAGGTGAGGCCAGAACTATCCAAACAGCCTACCATATCGCCATCATGAGAGCCATCACTGATATCCGGGAGCATAAGACGAAAGAGCTTATGGTTTCCGAATTCTCACACATTCCTCATATGGAGGAGGAAGATGATCCCATGCTTAACCACTTCAAATTTGCAAAACGCAAACCAGCAGAAGCCGCAAAGTACATGGACAATAGCCACAACTTACTGTCATTGTTCTTTCAGTTGAACCGACACCTGTCGGGAGCAATTGATACAATGCTAGAGGAGTTTACTGAACCCAAGGAGGAGACTAAGGGGAAGGAACCCATGGAGAATGAGGTGCAGATACGTCTCCAACGTATCCATAATTTCTGATGTTCCATGCTTGTTTTATGACAATACCTACATGTTTTGCTCACACTTTATAATATTTTTATGCGTTTTCCGGAACTAACCTATTAACAAGATGCCTAAGTGCCAGTTCCTGTTTTCTGCTGTTTTTGGTTCCAGAAAGGCTGTTCGGGCAATATTCTCAGAATTCGACGAAACGAAGACCAAACATCATAATTCACCGAGACGGACCAGGACACCGAAGGGGAGTCAGAGGGGAGGCCTGGGGCCCCCACACCATAGGGCCGCGCGGGCTGGCCCCTGGCCGCGCCGGCCTATGGGGAGGGCGCCCTGGTGCCCCTCCTGCGCCGCCTCTTCGCCCATATAAGCCCTTTCGACCTAAAAACGCGATACCAATTGAAAAACTCTAGAAAGACTCCAGGGGCGCCGCCGCCATCGCGAAACTCCAATTCGGGGGACAGAAGTCTCTGTTCCGGCACCCTGCCGGGACGGGGAAGTGCCCCCGGAAGCCATCTCCATCGACGCCACCGCCTCCATCATGCTCCGTGAGTAGTTCCCCCATGGACTACGGGTTCTAGCTGTAGCTAGTTGGTACTCTCTATCCCATGTACTTCAATACAATGATCTCATGAGTTGCCTTACATGATTGAGATCCATCTGATGTAATCGGTGTTGTGTTTGTTGGGATCCGATGGATGATACATTATGATTAGTCTATCTATAAAGTTTGTGAAGTTATTGTTGCTGCAATCTTGTTATGCTTAATGCTTGTCACTAGGGCCCGAGTGGCATGATCTTAGATTTAAGCTCTATAATTATTGCTTAGATTGTATCTACAAGTTGTATGCACATGTCTATGTCCGAAACCAAAGGCCCCAAAGTGACAGAAATTGGGACAACCGGAGGGGAAGGCGTAGGTATGAGGATCACATGTTTTCACCAAGTGTTAATGCTTTGCGCCGGTACTTTATTAAAAGGAGTACCTTAATATCCAGTAGATTCCCTAGAGGCCCGGCTGCCACCGGCTGGTAGGACAAAAGATGCTGTACAAGTTTCTCATTGCGAGCACGTATGACTATATATGGAAAACATGCCTACATGATTAATAATCTTGATGTTCTATCTTAATGCTATTTCAATCCTATCAATTGCCCAACTGTAATTTGTTCACCCAACACTTGTCACTTATTGGAGAGTTACCACTAGTGTAGATCGCTGGGCACCCCGGTCCATCTCTCATCATCATATACTCGTTCTATATGTCAATGGAAGTAGTATCAACTATTTTCTGGTGCCATCGCCTCTGTGTTATTGCTACTGCTGCTGTGTTACTGTTACTATTGCTCTCATATTACTGCTGCTTTCACATCACCCCTGTTACTAGTGCTTTTCCAGGTGCAGCTGAATTGACAACTCAGTTGTTAAGGCTTATAAGTATTCTTTACCTCCCCTTGTGTCGAATCAATAAATTTGGGTTTTACTTCCCTCGAAGACTATTGCGATCCCCTATACTTGTGGGTTATCAGTGCACACACCAGTTTACTCAGCTGGTGACTACATTAGTATTGACCACCCTGAACTAGAAACTACACCCATTACACCTGGGAACTATCTTAGTAGTTCCTATAGAGGATATGAGGGTGGAGAGGAATCCGGAAACAATCAGCGTTCCGAGACTCCTATAGAGAACTCAACAGGTTGGCGTTGGGGGTCAGACACAGGAAACTCTGGCAATTCTGTCAGAAATAATACGGAGATGAATGAGGACGCCACAAACCAGTTTCAGGGTAATCAGTATAATAGGGGTGACTATGAGGAGTACCCTATACTGATTGAGTCAGATACTGATGAAGGTAATACCTATGGCGAAGTCACAGGGGAATATACCCGATGGGTGGATGATGACCCACAAGTATAGGGGATCGCAGCAGTCTTCGTGGGAAGTAAATCCCAATTTATTGATTCGACACAAGGGGAGACAAAGAATACTTGAAAGCCTTAACAGCGGAGTTGTCAATTCAGCTGCACCTGGAAACAGACTTGCTCGCAAGAGTTTATCAGTAGTAACAGTTTTATAGCTAAGATAGTGAAATAACAGCAGAGTAACAGAGACAGCAGTAGTGATTATAGTAAATAGCAGGATTAAAATACTGTAGGCACGGGGACGGATAACGGGCGTTGCATGGATGAGAGAAACTCATGTAACAATCATAGCAGGGCATTTGCAGATAATAATAAAACGGTGTCCAAGTACAAAGCAATCAATAGGCATGTGTTCCATATATAGTCGTACATGCTCGCAATGAGAAACTTGCACAACATCTTTTGTCCTACCAGCCGGTGGCAGCCGGGCCTCAAGGGAATCTACTGGATATTAAGGTACTCCTTTTAATAGAGTACCGGAGCAAAGCATTAACACTCCGTGAACACATGTGATCCTCACATCACTACCATCCCCTCCGGTTGTCCCGATTCTTGTCACTTCGGGGCCATTGGTTCCAGACAGCGATATGTGTATACAACTTGCAGGTAAGATCATAAACAATGAATATCATGATGAAACAATAACATGTTCAGATCTGAGATCATGGCACTCGAGCCCTAGTGACAAGCATTAAGCATAACAAGTTGCAACAATATCATCAAAGTACCAATTACGGACTCTAGGCACTATGCCCTAACAATCTTATGCTATTACATGACCAATCTCATCCAATCCCTACCATCCCCTTCGGCCTACAGCGGGGGAATTACTCACTCATGGATGGGGGAAACATGGCTGGTTGATGAAGAGGCGTCGGTGGTGATGATGGCGATGATCTCCTCCAATTCCCCATCCCGGCGGAGTGCCAGAACGGAGACTTCTGGCTCCCGAGACGGAGTTTCGCGATGTGGCGGCGTTCTGGAGAGTTTCTGGCGACTTCGACTTCTCCCCGTGCGTTTTTAGGTCGAAGGCAATAAGTAGTCCGAAGGAGGGCGTCGGGGGCCGACCGAGGCCGCCACACACTAGGACCGCGCGTGCCCCTCCTGGGCCGCGCCGGCCTAGTGTGTGGGGCCCTCGGGCCCCCACCTGGCTTGCCCTTCTGGCTCCGCCAATATTCTGGGAAAATAGGACCTTCTGCATAAATTCCGAGGATTTTCCTGAAAGTTGGATTTCTGCACAAAAACGAGACACCAGAACAGTTCTGCTGAAAACAGCGTTAGTCCGTGTTAGTTGCATCCAAAATACACAAATTAGAGGCAAACCAATAGCAAAAGTGTTCGGGAAAGTAGATACGTTTTGGACGTATCAACTCCCCCCAAGCTTAGCTTATTGCTTGTCCTCAAGCAATTCAGTTAACAACTGAGCGATAAAAGAACTTTCATGAACACATTTGTTCATATGATGTATATATTCTCATAATATGGCTAACACTTAAGCAGTTCATAATAAGATACATGCAAATAAGATCATCTAATAGCTATGTCAATCATGGAGAGGTACCAACAATTAATAATAAGCATCATGAATCATGAATATAAGCAGGATTGCAATGTTCATAAGAGAATATGATAAAATGGTATCTTGCTTGCCCATGTTTGATCAGCAAAACATAAATGCCCAGGCACCTCTGAAGTTCATAGAAAGACTAGAAGTAGTGATTGTCAAAGATAAAAGCATCAAAGTTATACCACAATCAATCATATTTTGAGACAAGCATATTATACTAAGAATGACAGTTGTGCTCTCAAGATAGTGCTCAAAGAAAGAATGGAGACACAACATAAAAGTAAAAGATTGAACCTTCGCAGAGGGAAGCAGGGATTAACATGCGCTAGAGATTTTCATTTCTAAAATAGGAGTAAAATTATTTTGAGAGGTGTTTGTTGTTGTCAACGAATGGTAATGGGTACACCAACTACCTCGCCAACCGGACTTCCAAGAGCGGCTCCCATGAATTATTTTTATGTTTATGCGGCACTCCTTCCAACCTTTCTTTCACAAACCATGGCTAACCGAATCCTCGGGTGCCTGCCAACAATCTCATACCATGAAGGAGTGCCTTTTTATTTTAGTTTTATTATGATGACACTCCCCCCAACCTTTTCTTACACAAGCCATGGCTAACCGAATCCTTCGGGTGCCGTCCAACAATCACATACCATGGAGGAGTGTCTATTTAGGTTAATTAATTTGGGACTGGGAATCCCATTGCCAGCTCTTTTTGCAAAATTATTGGATAAGCGGATGTGCCACTAGTCCATAATGAAAGTCCGTCAAGAGTAAATGACAAGGTTGAAAGTTAAACACCACATACTTCCTCATGAGCTATGAAACATTAACACAAATTGAGAAGCATTTTGAAGGTTTTAAAGGTAGCGCATGAGAATTTACTTGGAATGGTTTGAAATGCCATGCATAGGTATTTATGGTGGACACTTTGGAACAACTTGGTTTTCAGGTGTTTGGAAGCACGAGCAGCGTTCCCGCTCTGTACAAGTGAAGGCTAGCAATAGACTGGGGAGCGACAAATCAAGAGAGCGATCCTTTGTCATAATCATGCTTGCGGCAAAATAAATTAACGGAGGCATAAAAGTGATACAAGAACTCTGAAGCAATGTAAATCATCGAGGCTTAATTGACTTTTGTTCAGTCATATGCATGCGTGAGCATGTGCCAAGTCGATATAAATGAATTATTCAGAGGAGGATACCACAATACCATACCTACTTATGAATAAAACAATGCAAGCAAACATCCATGACATTCTACTCATATTAATAAATTTGAGCTAAACATGAGAGATCATGAACTACTAGACTTTCTCAAATGACCTATACCTCACATGAACCAACTAAGCATGCTCACATGGATGAGTATATGTACAAAAATGAAAACAAATAGAGTTCGTACTAGCCTCTCTCACCACAATCCAATTGTCGTAGATCGTCATTATTGCCTTTCACTTGTGTAGCTTGGATAATATGAAATGAAAACCACGCTCCAGCCACCGAAGACCATTGAACTCAAGATGAACTTTACAAACCAAAGAAGAACAGCAAATATTTTTTGATTTTTCGAATTGGAAACAAGAACAAAAGGAAACAAGCAAACAAAGCAAAATCTTTTTGGATTTTCTTATAGCAAACCAACGATAGTAAATAAAGCAAAATAAATGCAAGAAACCAAAGCAAACAAATGGTGAAGAGAAACAACAGAAATATTTTTGGTCTTTTTGTGTTTTAGGAAAGAAACAAAGCAAAACAAGAAATGGTAAACTAGAAAAGTCACATAAACACAAAGCAGCAGAAATTCATCAAACTTGACAGCAGTACAGTACTCGATTTTTAAGAAATTCTTTCACTGCTCAAATCGAAAAGTGTTCAACTAATTAAAGTTAGATAATAACCTGGCGAACATGCAAAAAATTTGGCTTCGCAAAATACTGTTCTGGCTATTTTTGAGAATTTTTTCGGTAACAGTCCAGAATCTGTTTTCAGGCAGCACTTCCCCAAATATCATCTCCCTCTCATTAGAAAACCACTCAAACAAACTAAACAAGTATATACAAGTATCCAGCAACCATAATATGCAAAGAATGAGTGATGCCGGTATACCTCCCCCAAGCTTAGGCTTTTGGCCTAAGTGGAGTTCAATCCCATCGTGGCCATGAAGTTGCATCTCCGTAGTACGACGAAGATGGATCATATTCCGGGTAGGTGCTAGAAGTAGCACCCGTATACGTGACGGTGTAGTCGTAGGAGGGCTCGGCGTCCTCGGAGTCATGCTTCTGGTGGAAGTCTTGTATCTTTATCTTTTCCTCCACCTCCTCCTTAGTGCGCGACCATGGTTCCCTGTCAATACTGAACAAATCTGGCTGGGGCAAAGGAATTTCCTTCTCATCCCCGTCAGCAAACAACATTCTATAGACCAAATTATTTGGAGTGGAATCAGCGGTAACAAAATGATGGCTCTTCATAGCAGCAATATCAAGCCTCCTAGGATTTAATGGCACATCATTAGAATCAAGAGGAAGTCTTAAATGTGCTAAACTGCGCGATGCAATGGTTCCTCCAAAAATAGGCCCCCTATTAGACAGGCGGCGAGCAATAAGAGAACCAAGATGATAAGGTGTCTGTCCAGTAAGTGCAGCAATCAAGAAAGCAAGATGGTAGCTAGAAATATTGCTAGTGTTCTCCCTACCAAGAATGCTGGTAGCAATGTAATAGGCGAAATACTTAATGGCGGGGAGTTGGATGTTTCTTATCTTGCCACGCTGAATGGTGCGACAATCATCATTAGCGATCCCTCGATAAAGCTCCAGCAAGACCCTGGGGTTGTCCTCAATCCTCCTTGATGTACCTACAGGGCAATATCCAATGCAACACAAAATTCTTCCAATTCCATAGTAATAGGATTACCATAAATCTTGAATGCAACCGTCGGCCCATATTGCTTGTTGTGGAACTTGAAGCTCTCGACGAAGATTTTGGTGAGCATGTAGTATTGCTCCCTTTCATCTCCCACGTAGGCGGCTAAACCCGCCCTGTTGACGAGGGTGAAGAAATCATCCAATAACCCTGCATTACTCAGAAAATCATAACATGGGAAAGATGAAGCATTAGGAGCCCCATTGTCTTCTTCGGGCGCGAAGCTTGGCGCGATGACATCCTCATTGTAGGATCGCCTGAATCGGGTGGCGGTCCTAGAGGGCCTTCCGGTGCTGGTTGTCTCTCTCTGAAACACTTCTCCAAAGTTGAAATTATCCATCCTCCTTCTCTGAAATTTTTCAACAAACAATATAAAATTTGATTTGGTGACATATAATCAAGGGGAACTACTATAGGAACTTGCTAGAGTACTAATCATGCATCAAAACTAGTTTATACAACTTAGAACAAGCATGCAAGCTCACTAAACATGTTACCTACAGCAGCAAAATATTCAAGATATACTCAACCAAACAAAATTCTACTTGGATAATCGGAGGAGTCACATACCGGAGAGCAAATGTGCCAAATTTCAGACAGAAATCTGGGCTGAGCAAAGAGATCGAAAAATCCTGAGCTCTTGAGCAAAAACGCGAGTGAGAGAAAGCTGGTGTCGATTTTTTCGGGAGAGAGAAGAGTCTGGGAGGAAGAGATGCTAAAGTGGGGCAAAGGGGGACCCACACGCCAGGGTGGCGCGCCCCCCCTTGCTGGCCGCGCCGGCCTGTGGGGTGCCACCCTGGGTTGCCCCTCTGATCATCCCCAGGTGCTCCCAGGTGCATTTTCGAAAAATAAGACCAACGGTATAATTTTTGTGAATTTTTGAAAACTTTGAAAAATGCACATTTCTGGGTATTAAGTTTATTATTACTGGCCAGGAAAATTTTTGAAATCTCTAATTAGCTAAGGAACTTTGCAAATCAAAAGTGCTACAGCAAGTAAGACAAGTGGAGGGAGAAAGAGATGTTGTTTACCTCCTCTATGCATATAAAAAGTATTTGTTAACAAGGTTGATCAAATCTTGCCACCAAATAAATTTTACATAGCATAAGAAGAAATAAACCTCAAATCAATCATGTTACCTTGAATTGTATTGATATGGATCCAATCATAAGACTTTGATAACCTTCTTTAGGATCATATATAGGACAATCAATAGTTCCAATTTTGATAGTTCTCACATTAGAGATAGTATTGACTCCACATACTTTATCAGTCCTCTTGGGGAAATAGACGGTATGCTCCTTATCATCAACATTGAAAGTAACCTTTCCTTTGTTGCAATCAATAACAGCCCCTGCGGTGTTAAGAAAAGGTCTCCCAAGAATAATAGACATATTATCATCTTCAGGCATTTCCAACACAACAAAATCAGTTAATATCAAGCAGTTATTAGTAACTTGAACAGGAACATCCTCACATATACCAACAGGAATAGCAGTAGATTTATCAGCCATTTGCAAAGATATATCAGTAGGTATCAATTTATCTAAATAAAGTCTCTTATAAAGAGAAAAAGGCATAACACTAACACCGGCTCCCAAATCACATAGAGCAGTTTTAACATAATTATTCTTAATAGAACAAGGAATAGTAGGTATACCTGGGTCGCCCAACTTCTTTGGAACTTTGCCATTGAAAGAGTAATTAGCAAGCATAGTGGAAATCTCCTCATTGGGGATTTTCGTTTTGTTAGTAACAATATCTTTCATATACTTTGAATAAGGAGGCAATTTAATAGCATCAGTCAAAGGGATTTGCAAGAATAAAGGTTTCATCCAATCACAAAATTTATTATAGTGTTCTTCTTCCTTTGATTTTAGTTTCTTAGCAGGAAAAAGCATTTGCTTTTGCACCCAAGTTTCTCTTTCATTACCATGTTTCTTAGCAATAAAATCTTCTTTAGTATACCTTTTATTTTTATCATGCTTGTCAGGTTCATCTTCAACCTCTTCTTTATCAGAAGCATCATTCTTATCATTATCATTACCATTATCATGTTCATTACCACTTTCAGTTTCAGCATCGGAAATAGAAATACTATTAGGATCATTAACAGGTTCAGAGGATTCTACAACATTTTTATGTTTCTTCTTCTTTTTCTTCTTAGAAGGAGCACTAGGTTCAATTCGTTGAGAATCTTGTTCAATTCTTTTGGGATGCCCTTCAGGATATAGAGGATCCTGGGTAGAGACACCACCTCTAGTTGTTACTTCATAAGCATGTTTCTCTTTAGAATTATTTTTTAACAAGTCACTTTGCACTTTAGTGAGTTGATCAATTTGAGTTTGAACCATTTGAAAATGTTTAACAAGCATCTTAACATCATTGGAGGTTATCTCCACAATATCATGTAAATTTCTAATAGCTTGAGAATTTTCCATTAGATGATTCTCTACTCTCATATTAAAATTTTCTTGCTTAACAATATAATTATCAAACTCATCTAAGCATTGCGCAGGAGGTTTCGAATATGGAATATCTTCCCTAGTAAAGCGTTGAAGGGAGTTTACCTCGATCATGGATGAAGGGGGAATTATCTCACATATATCTTCTATGGGAGGTAGATTCTTCACATCTTCGGATTTAATACCTTTCTCCTTGAGAGACTTCTTAGCTTCCCTCATATCTTCATCATTCAATTCAATTAAACCCCTCTTCTTCAATATTGGCGTTGGAGTTGGTTCAGGTGTATTCCAATCATCATGATTCCGGCTTATTTTAGCCAATAATTCTTCAGCTTCGTCTGGAGTTCTTTTCCTGAAAACACAACCAGCACAACTATCCAAATATGCTCTAGACTCAATGGTTAGTCCACTATAAAATATATCAAGTAGATCATTCTTTTCTAAATCATGTCCAGGTCGAGCTCTGATAAGAGAACAAAATCTTGCCCAAGCCTCAGGCAATTTCTCTTCATCTCCCTAGTCAAACCTATAAATTTTCTGTAAAGCAATATGTTGAGCACTAGCAGGAAAGTACTTTCGAAAGAAAACATCACGCAGCTCAGTTGGACTTTTAATAGAACCAGGAGGCAAATTATTATACCAAGTTTTAGCATCATCCTTTAATGAGAAAGGAAAAATTTTAGCGACAAAGTAAGTACGCATCTTGACATCATCAGAAAACAAGCTACTCATAGAAGAAAGTTCAATCATGTGTTCTACAGCACTTTCTTTTTCAGTACCACAAAAGGGTGTTTTCTCTACAATAGCTATATGAGATAGATCAAGAGAAAAATCATAATCTTTATCCTTAATGCATATAGGAGATGTGGCAAATTTAGGATCAGGAGATAACTTATGTCTAACAGTATATTGTGTGAGAAACTTTTTAATTTTTCTTGCATCAGCAGTAGCATTGCATCTATTAATAAAATCATCATTAAGCTCCACATAATCCTCATCAGGATCATCACTAGAATAATCAAGTTCAGGTGAATTAACAGGTGTAGTAGCATTTTCATTAGGAGTTTCAGCATTTTCAATTTGTCTAGACCTAGCAATAGTAGCATCTAGAAAGGATCCCAATGAACCACTATCATCAAGCACAGCAGAAACATTATCAATATTATGAGATTTTTCAGATTCAGCAGACGTACCAGCAAGTGAAGCTTGCGGCGGTGAAACAAGTTGACTTATCACAGATGGTGAATCAAGAGTAGCAGAGGTACTCAGAGTTGTACCTTTTCTTGTAGTGGATGGTAATATGGCGACTTTAGAATCGCGAGTTTTACCCATGATGGAGAATTTGCAGCGAACAATATCAATCCAAGTGAACTTCCAAATAAAGCTATGCTCCCCGGCAACGGCGCCAGAAAACAGTCTTGATGACCCACAAGTATAGGGGATCGCAGCAGTCTTCGCGGGAAGTAAATCCCAATTTATTGATTCGACACAAGGGGAGACAAAGAATACTTGAAAGCCTTAACAGCGGAGTTGTCAATTCAGCTGCACCTGGAAACAGACTTGCTCGCAAGAGTTTATCAGTAGTAACAGTTTTATAGCAGTAGCAGTAGTGAAATAACAGCAGCAGAGTAACAGAGACAGCAGTAGTGATTATAGTAAACAACAGGATTAAAAAACTGTAGGCACGGGGACGGATAACGGGTGTTGCATGGATGAGAGAAACTCATGTAACAATCATAGCAGGGCATTTGCAGATAATAATAAAACGGTGTCCAAGTACAAAGCAATCAATAGGCATGTGTTCCATATATAGTCGTACGTGCTCGCAATGAGAAACTTGCACAACATCTTTTGTCCTACCAGCCGGTGGCAGCCGGGCCTCAAGGGAATCTACTGGATATTAAGGTACTCCTTTTAATAGAGTACCGGAGCAAAGCATTAACACTCCATGAACACATGTGATCCTCACATCACTATCATCCCCTCCGGTTGTCCCGATTCTTGTCACTTCGGGGCCATTGGTTCCGGACAGCGACATGTGTATACAACTTGCAGGTAAGATCATAAACAATGAATATTGTAATATCCCAGGTTTAGAGGCAACAAAATGAGAGAACACCAAAGTGTGCATTGCATTCATGCATAGAAAATCCGGGGAATTTTCGCGCTTTCAAATAAAACTTACCACAGTAACTGAAGTTTCACTTGACTTGCTGGAACTGAAGTAGATCATCAAGTCAAGCGCTATAAACTTCACTGTGATCTTTGCTAAAACCTTATTATGGGTAGAGATGCTTTGATCTATGGATTAGATCAAATGGAATTAGATTTACAACAACACATTCTTTAAGAATCAAACCTTAACTTATTAACCCTTAAAAGTTAGCAACTACCTTTGTGTGTAAATTAATTCACTTCTAAACTTATTACCAAATAAGGTAAAACACAGGGTCTAAAGTGCATAAAGCCACACATTCTTATTTAAATCATAACTTATTAAGTATATGGAATATCATAAAACTAAATCCATTTACATTATGAATTATAGTTCAAACTATTTGAATAAAACTAACTATGAGTATTTTGAAACTGATATGATCATGCCTTGGTGAAATCAAACACCAATTATCCAAATTTGAGGAATAACCTTCAACCTTGATCTTTTGATCAATATTATAATATAAATCCAATCCAATATGATATAGTGACTCATCCACAATAATAAAACCATCCACAAGATATTTAGTAACAAATGCCACTTGGCTATCCAAAAATAAATCATATGAGAGGATAATGATCTTGCCACATAGGATGAAAATATCTATATGACTTGCTTTCCAAGCTATGCCACCTCATGCTCAAAGGATTGCTATGGATGAGGGCATGACAACCAAGCACCTTACTCATCTAACCAACACAAGAGTCACCACCTATGTGTCATGATACTAGAGCTTGCCCAAGCCTATAAATAGAGCCACACCCTTCATCCATTTGCTCATCAAGTACCATGATACATGGGAACAAACACATAGAGCTACTCCATGTGAATTAGCTAGGATCAAGATGAAGAAGCTAGGAGGTGGAGGCATACCACAAGATGCAGGTTTATCAGATTTCATGAAGAACAAGCTACAGAAGATACCAAGGTAGTATTCCTAGGCAAACCATATATTTAGAGGATCATATCATCATCTCTTTAGTAGGACCTTAGGATCTTCCAAGACATTGAGAAGTGAGAGAAGTTATAGTACTAACCATAGCCATGTTCATACAAGAATATTAGAGAAGTACTAATCCTAGTTGTTCAAGTCAATATTGGATCTTGGAAGTGAGAACCCTATTCCAATAGCAATACCTTAGGAGACCAATTCCATAATCATCACAACTTGGTATTAATTATAAACCCTAAGAATCTAGGATGAGTGTGATGAGAGGAATATTAAAGAGAGATTAGTGAGGAATGAGTGAATCTTGTCTAATACATGATCATACCTTGTAGACATAGATGATAAGTTAAACCATGGATTACTTTGGATTATAATTATAACCCTGCCATACCTCATGCCTAGTTATACTTCAATTTAGTGAAGCTTATGCAAAACCCTAAACCTTTTCATGTAGTATCCACCCTACATAAAATATTATGTCCCCACTTGTGTATCATGGATCACAAGTATAAACCAAGTTATAAATGCTTAGTATTAAATACCATTTGGTGAGTAGGATGAACCCAATACCCTATTTTACTTTGCTATCCAAATACCTTGTTGAGTGAACCAAATAAAATAGTATTCAGATAAGTAGTGGAGTTAACCATGATGAGCATAAGATCTATCTCAGATAATTTAAGCTAGAAGTTGCTAAGCAAGATTGATAATTATAGAGTTTGTTCAACTATTTTCTTAAACCCTAGAAATAATCACTCACATAAAATCATGAACCAATCCCATTTCCTTTACCATTTGTTAAACCCTAGCCATAATTAATTTTTATGTGAATAATCAATATGGTTAAGCACTTGCAAAATATAATATGTTCACCATTCACATGTTATCAATTTTAGATCTTTTAAAACAGAATTGATTCCTAAATTTAAAGTAATTGAATTGAACCCTAAAATTCATATCTATTTGAATTTTAACTTGTGCTTTATAAGAACTAAAGTTAATCCATTATAAATGGTTGTTTAAAAACAAAACAATGCAGTGGGTATTATCATAAAATGATATTGATATTCAAATAGTTTTGAACCTGCAAAATAAGCCAGAGTTCAAATTTGAAATCAAATAGTAAATTCAAACCAGAAAACAAAATGCAAAACAAAAATTTGAAATGAGAAAAGGAGGGAAACTTACCTGGACCGTCGCAGCCCAGCACCTCTCCGGCCGAAGCCTAACAGCAGCCCACGACGTAGCCCAGCCCGTGAACGAAACCAACCCACCATACCGTTTCGGTTGCGTCAAAAATCGTGCGAGGCAGGACGTCTCCTTCTTCTTCTTCTCCGGAGACGACAGCGCAGAGGAGGAGCTCGGCCACGTCCTCGCCGACGATAAGGATGGCCTGGACCTTGCCCATCATCTCAGAACCGCGTCCAATCCTCTTCGCGTCCGAGCCTATCCAAATGCGTCCCGATTCGTGCTCGTTTGCAGTAACAATGTCACCGCCACATCTCGGCCGTCGCCGGCGGTGAACTTCCACATTTGCCCTCGCCAAGCTCTATAAATAGGCCAAGAGCTTCTCCAGGAAACCCTAATACCTCGACGCCCATCCATTCTCTCTCAGTAGCCCTCTATCTCTCGTGTTCTTCCACGCTCTGTCGCCGGCGTCGATGATGAACACGGCGGTACAGGCCACCTCAGCCTCCGGCGTGTGGTCCAGGAGAAGCGCCTGGACTCCAGGAGCACACTGGAGGAGCAGAGCATCAAGGGGAGCAAGAGATCGGCTCAATTTCAACGTTCCCTTCCGCAGCAGTTCGCCGGGAAATCATCAATCGCCGTCGTCTCCGTCGACCATCGCCGGAGCCGACCACACCTTGAGCTTCACGGTGAGATTCCGCATCTGTAGAGCATACTCCCGCATCCTATCGACGTCTGTAGCTCCGATTAGCCACCTCGCCGGGGTGCACCGCCGCGCGACATGGTTTCCGACGAAGCTCCGGTGAGTCCCCGCACAAACCATCACCACCAGTAGCTTTGTTTCGTCGTTCTCGTTCGATTGGTACCAACCACGCGTCCCGGCCTCCCGGGGAACCCTAAATCGGCGGTGCCACCGTGCTCTGGCCGCCGGCGGTTAAACGCCGGTGCGGTCAACAGCCCCAGTCCACTTTGACCAGTCGTTGCCTGCGTGGCATCCAACGTGGCAGTAGCCCCACCTGTCTGTCTCTGGGTGTGTAACCGAATCGGTATGTCTAGCCTTTTCACTTTATTTCAAATTCCAGAAAATGTCTGAAACTTTGCAAAATCATAGAAATTTCATTTCAACTCAGAAAAATGCAAATAATATATCAAAATGCTCACAAAAATAAACTCTACTCAAATAAAATATAAAACAAAAATGTGTGTCAAAATAAAAAATTCACTTATTTTTAACCCTATTAATTATGCCATTTCAATTATTTAACATGCAATTTGAATTCAATAATTAATGAAGTTTCAAAAATTAAATTTTAACTATTCAGTAACTAAGTAAAATGTTAGGATTAATTTTATTTACCATATTTGCATTAGCTTAATTATTAGTGGTAATTCATAAACCCTAATTGCAAATTACTATTTTCTATTTTCTTTAAATAGTAATAACTCAAGAAAATATTATAAGCCAATATTATTTTGGTAAATCAAAACTTATTTAAACATCTTTAGTTAACAAGTTAATTATTTTAAACCCTAATAACAATTATTAAACCCTGATTCTTAATTAAACCAAAATAGGAGTTACCCTAATTATTAATTCTTGTGGTAAATTAATAAAATGTTAAACCATTACTAATTTTGATTCAAAGTAATTAGTAACCACAACTCTATTACCAATTATCATTTTAGGAGTTGTACCATAATTTAGAAATCCTAGTTTCAATTTAGTAAGACTTTGATTCCATTATTTTATGTGATCATTTGAAAATACTTTAACCCTAAAACCCTAGTTGCTTATCACATGTGATCATGTGAATTTCACCTTACATAGAGAACCATATTATGTGACCAACAAATACAAGTCATGATCCACCGACATAAAACCAATTCATATGAGCTTGTCATTTCATGTCTCTATTTTTGATTAAAACCTATATGATCCAATAAGGCCACCTAAGTATAAACCCTAACTTGTTAATTGGATTAGTACCATTGATCACCACTCATGTATACCATACCATGAGAATAAACCTCAATCATCAAACCCTAGTAGCACCATAATGATAAACCCTAATATCAACCTTGTGTAGCAATTCACAACATATGCTTCTATTCCACTCAACCCTACTTAGGAAATGATAATCCACTTAGCTTAGGAACTATTAGTGATTATTTAGTAAAGCAATTATGAAACTATAATAAACCCTAATAGCTAATTATAGAACCATCTTAATAACCATCCTTTGATATGATGTATATGGGAAACCATAGTAATAACCTTACCAATACTTGCTATATAGAAACCCATTCTATTTAAGAACCCAACTAGTTTCTATTAATATAACTAAATGAACTAAATAGTAAACCCTAGGGTTACATAGCTCCTAGGTATAGTAGTTCATGTTCTTATTTTACCTGTTCTTCAAAAGTTATTCTTTTGAAGTACGAATGTCAATCAAACCATAGAAGCCATAGTTCTTCTTTGAAATACTCAATATTTCTTAAACAACATGATCTTCAAAAGTTATTCTTTTGAAGTATAGTATAAGTAATCATCAACCATGACATGTAGAACTTAAAATTGACAACTGTTCTTTACATATTATTCCACCACTATTCTTTATGTGTATGATTATTATGATGTCTTATATCACTTGGTTATGCTACTAATATAACCAAACCCTAATAAGAACCTTGTTTGAGAACCATTGTAAAAGTGCAACCAACCCTAAAGAAATCTTTACAACTCATACATCCTAAATCATCGAGGTTAGGTTACGCTCGGGACGATTGCATCTCATACTATGCATTATAGCATCTTTGCTAGTTCTTTAAACATTGTCCTTACCGGACGATGATGGTATTTCAGCATTTGGAGTTATCACGTATCGAAGCTTTTGCCTGCATAATCTTGCAGTCAAGAAAGGCAAGTTCATCGCTTGCTCATGTCATTTGATTATTTGTATCAAACTATATGCAAAGTACTATACTTATCACTCATGCATTGAAAAGCAAAGTATTATTTTACAATTATGAATATGACTATGTGGTGGGCAATGGAACCATGGTATGTGTTGATATGGTGGAGGTTCCATTGCATGGGTTATATCACCCTAGGATTAATTACCAATGCCGTCCAGTGATTCTAGCGCCGTACATATCACGTTATCCATAAGATCTATAATGGCTCTGGGGAAGTCAGCTGTATCTTTTCCCTTCTGCACGCCAACGGATCGGAGAGCCGGTGGGGTGTTGGAGGCACTGCCGCAATAGGTTGGGAAATCCTTTTAAATCCCCATCCATTAGTGATGATAAGCTCTATGATCTATGATGGATTGTCCGGAGTACACCATGAGTAAAGCCGTATTATCGGGGGAAGTCTACTGGAGGTGTACGGTTGGACAAAAGGGTGGGTTTGCAGGGTCGCGGAGAAGGCAGTGATTGGCTTGGATCTTATACTGGGCCTCACACCAAAGGAAGTGTGGACGAGCTGAGGACATACTCTCAGCCGGCAACATGGTTAAGATCTCTTGTGGGGTAAAGTAACGCACCTCTGCAGAGGGTATCAAGAATCGTGACTGTCACTCCCTGTTCCGGGAAGGGAACTGCGAACGCGGCAGGAAAGGAACTCCACGAAGTTCTAGTCAACCTGTGAAGACTGACGGGCATAGTTTTCAGAATAAAATAAACCTTTTGAAGAAATGATTATGAAAACTTGCATTGGCCTATGACTTTCTGGTCTATGGCTGTAGCTAGTGCATGATACACCTATTTCCTAATATGACTTGCTGAGTACGCTCGTACTCATTCTATCTCGTTTGAACCCCCTTCTTAGATCAATGCACCGAAGGAGAAACTATCGTGGAACTCGAAGACAAAGGAGTCTACTGCAACAAGATGAAGAATCCAATCAAAGAAGTCAATGGAGTCAACTTCTGCATCAGCTATGATGGAAACCTAGACTAGTATTAGAAGGGAACCTTTCCCTAATCCTAGCACCTAAGTAGCTAGATTTCAATAGCAAGCCAAGTAGCTCTTAAACTTAAGTTAGCTATAAGATAGACTACGAGTCGTTCTTCTGAAGCTTTATTTGAAGTTTTACCTCACTGTAAAGTAGGAGGTTGTGTGGATCTTATGTAAACAGTTCGTGTGTACTTCTATAGACATACCTTGGACTCGCATATGTTTCTGTTGTACCACTCTGAGAGATGTAATATGAGTGGAACGGTGTTTCACTTGTGTAATGTCAACGACTTGTGTACTACACCATGCAGTGGTACACTGGGTCACCGCAGCTGGTATCAGAGCAAATGCTTTGACCCTAGGATTAAAACCCTTTAAAGGAGACCTATAGGTTTGGTAGTGTCTATAGGAAGTTGTCTTAGCCAAACCAATTATTCTTTTGACTTGAGATGGGTATTCACTTGAGAATAATCCTGACACACTTGAGTCAATATTTCTTATCTATCTTTCTTAAGTAAAGTTAGTTAGTTATCTTGCTTCATTCCAAATAATTAGAACATCATTGAAGCTTAAGATAAAGGGTGGTAGTAGACCACAATTGGTATACAACACATGGTAGTCCAAAGAGAGGATACAACCATAAGGAAGATATCCTATTGGAAGAAGTATACCAATGCAAGTTATGGTTAAGTAAGAATCATTTAAAATGTCAAATGACTGATGTTAAGTAAGGGAGATAAGTTATATAAGGTAGTAAATGTCTATGATGAGTCAATCATAGGAGGTAAGGAAGAGTTATAGGAGTTATACAAGTTTACTTTTCATGATAAAATTGGTACTCATATATGATTCACTTGAGAATCATGGTATGATGGAGTAGAACATCATAAGTACGATAATAAAAGGATGATAAGGAGTAGGATTTAGGGAATAGTTCGAAAGCTTAGGCCCTAAAATCCTAGAAACTATACCAAGTATGTTAGAACCATAGTCCTTAATTTAAAGAAGGCTTATTTAGAGCATATCACATAGAGAAATCCTAGAGTTATAGGTGGTATATTCTAAACAATCATGTGTTTAGAGTAGACATGTTAGAACTAATTGTATTACAGGAAGTAGTCCTCAATAGCACATACATATGGTATACTGTTTTGTTAGCATTTCCAAAGAAAACTAGGTTAACTCCAACTATCCCAGACCATTTTGTTTCAAGTTTGTCTCATTGCAAATGTGCAATTAAGATAAATGTTGAGACCACTAGTAGAAATTCACGTATTGTGCTAAGTATCACAACCTAAACCTATCTTATGTGGTGTTATATACTACACATCTGATCCTGATGTTTAGGGATGTCTTACCCAACTACTATATTCAGGAATATAAAGATGTGTATTGTATGCACAAAGCTGGATTTTCTTGGATTTTATTGGATTTTCATTATTTGACTAGATCCATACATGAAATTTGACTTTGATATGCAAATGCATGTTGCAATATCAAACTCTTACTTGATGTTATAGGTCTAGAGGGTAAAGGTATTCGTGTGAGGAAGTGACGAATTATGAAGATTTTTGAAGATATGATGAAGGTTCACTAGAAGAAGAAAGTAAAGTTGTGGGAAGCAACCACAACCATCTGAAGGAAGGACCAATTAAAACTCACTTCTATCCTTAATCGAGGAGTACTTCAACATGGAAGTATCACGGAAGTGAGAAAAATAGTGAATATGGAGTAGAAGAGGTAGAGCTGTATTCATTATGGAAGAAGGGAATGCAAGTGAAGTCACTTAAAATACTATTTTCATAGTATCCACAAGTGGTTATCTTGCAAAACAAACCCTAGAAGAAGGAAAATAGACAAGTGAAGTCGTAGCTGGTATAATAAGACCGCAGCTGATATAGGATAACCATGAAGAGAAGGTATGTGAAGTGAGGTATATCTTAATTAAAACTATGTAAGTAGCCACAGCTGGTAAGTAGATATTGACTAGAACCATAACATAGCCACAGCTGGTATCCAATAAGCCACATCTGGTACTAGGTAGTCTGCAGCTGGTACCAGATAGCCCACAGCCTGAACATTTCTTTACCCTAAAAGAAAGGGGGATTCCGCAGCTAGTATTTCACAGCTGGTATCTCGTAGTTGGTAAATATTTGGTCGGAGGATTCATAATGGATACCCACAACTGTGTGGATACACCGCAAAGAATTCTTCGTGAGACTTTAGAAAGGTACAAAATATAAACCAGACCTAAACCAACTACCTAACCTTGGAGTTTAATGATTAGAAGAAAGGAAGTTTGAAGATCATTAGTAAACTCCAAGGGGGAGAGGAAGGCTGAATGAGAAGTATTAAAATATGATATTCGGAGTATGATGGACCAAGAAGAAGGTCTGAACTGAGGAGGAAGTCCGATCTTATTTTTATAAGGTTGTTGGGAACTACCCATATAAAAGTACTCTCAGGAGGTTGTCAGACCAGAAGCCGAGGTTCATATCTCGAGGAAGTAAGGGTTAGACCTTAACTTGAGTGGGTAATTGTAATTACTCAAAATCAAGAGAACTCAAGTAAGTCTAAGATAATGAAGCTGGATGAAGAAGTTATCGGAGGACAATCAAAGCTTAAGAAGATACTATACGAAGGAGTTTGACCATACTAAAACATAAGCCTATTAGAAAGATTACTTTCATGGAACCTAAAGAAACCAAAAGAAAGATAACTAGTATAAACTAGAGGCCATGATTGGATGGACTAAATGAGTCTAATCCATTCGTAGGACTAAACAACCAGGACCATGCCTATTGTAAATACCTTACGAAGTACCATCACTTTCGTTATGGTAGTAAGGGACAACAATACCTTACTTTAAATAAATCCTTTAGACTTAAGGTTTGGACATCGCAGCTGGTACACCATAGTGCCATATTACATCGCAGCTGGATTACCACAGCTGGTAGAACCAAGCTTTGAGTACCCAAATAGGAAGGTGTCACCACAACCATTAGTAAAGTCCCTTAACACCATAAGATGTCCTAATCCAAGGATCTTTGGAGAGAAAGCCTATAAGTTTAGAGTGTTGGAAGAAATCATAGAATTAAAGAAAGTATCAGTGCCAGACATCAGAAGACTCCAGGAAGGATCTGGACAAGGGATATATCCAACTATATCTAGTGTGATCACCATGGAGTTGAAGGATGGTGATCTGTTCAAGACATTTCAACATTCCGAAACAAGAGAGCGTTCGAACTTCGGGACGAAGTTCAGTTTAAGGGGGAGAGGCTGTAATATCCCAGGTTTAGAGGCAACAAAATGAGAGAACACCAAAGTTTGCATTGCATTCATGCATAGAAAATCCGGGGAATTTTCGCGCTTTCAAATAAAACTTACCACAGTAACTGAAGTTTCACTTGACTTGCTGGAACTGAAGTAGATCATCAAGTCAAGCGCTATAAACTTCACTGTGATCTTTGCTAAAACCTTATTATGGGTAGAGATGCTTTGATCTATGGATTAGATCAAATGGAATTAGATTTACAACAACACATTCTTTAAGAATCAAACCCTAACTTATTAACCCTTAAAAGTTAGCAACTACCTTTGTGTGTAAATTAATTCACTTCTAAACTTATTACCAAATAAGGTAAAACACAGGGTCTAAAGTGCATAAAGCCACACATTCTTATTTAAATCATAACTTATTAAGTATATGGAATATCATAAAACTAAATCCATTTACATTACGAATTATAGTTCAAACTATTTGAATAAAACTAACTATGAGTATTTTGAAACTCATATGATCATGCCTTGGTGAAATCAAACACCAATTATCCAAATTTGAGGAATAACCTTCAACCTTGATCTTTTGATCAATATTATAATATAAATCCAATCCAATATGATATAGTGACTCATCCACAATAATAAAACCATCCACAAGATATTTAGTAACAAATGCCACTTGGCTATCCAAAAATAAATCATATGAGAGGATAATGATCTTGCCACATAGGATGAAAATATCTACATGACTTGCTTTCCAAGCTATGCCACCTCATGCTCAAAGGATTGCTATGGATGAGGGCATGACAACCAAGCACCTTACTCATCTAACCAACACAAGAGTCACCACCTATGTGTCATGATACTAGAGCTTGCCCAAGCCCATAAATAGAGCCACACCCTTCATCCATTTGCTCATCAAGTACCATGATACATGGGAACAAACACATAGAGCTACTCCATGTGAATTAGCTAGGATCAAGATGAAGAAGCTAGGAGGTGGAGGCATACCACAAGATGCAGGTTTATCAGATTTCATGAAGAACAAGCTACAGAAGATACCAAGGTAGTATTCCTAGGCAAACCATATATTTAGAGGATCATATCATCATCTCTTTAGTAGGACCTTAGGATATTCCAAGACATTGAGAAGTGAGAGAAGTTAAAGTACTAACAATAGCCATGTTCATACAAGAATATTAGAGAAGTACTAATCCTAGTTGTTCAAGTCAATATTGGATCTTGGAAGTGAGAACCCTATTCCAATAGCAATACCTTAGGAGACCAATTCCATAATCATCACAACTTGGTATTAATTATAAACCCTAAGAATCTAGGATGAGTGTGATGAGAGGAATATTAAAGAGAGATTAGTGAGGAATGAGTGAATCTTGTCTAATACATGATCATACCTTGTAGACATAGATGATAAGTTAAACCATGGATTACTTTGGATTATAATTATAACCCTGCCATACCTCATGCCTATTTATACTTCAATTTAGTGAAGCTTATGCAAAACCCTAAACCTTTTCATGTAGTATCCACCCTACATAAAATATTATGTCCCCACTTGTGTATCATGGATCACAAGTATAAACCAAGTTATAAATGCTTAGTATTAAATACCATTTGGTGAGTAGGATGAACCCAATACCCTATTTTACTTTGCTATCCAAATACCTTGTTGAGTGAACCAAATAAAATAGTATTCAGATAAGTAGTGGAGTTAACCATGATGAGCATAAGATCTATCTCAGATAATTTAAGCTAGAAGTTGCTAAGCAAGATTGATAATTATAGAGTTTGTTCAACTATTTTCTTAAACCCTAGAAATAATCACTCACATAAAATCATGAACCAATCCCATTTCCTTTACCATTTGTTAAACCCTAGCCATAATTAATTTGTATGTGAATAATCAATATGGTTAAGCATTTGCAAAATATAATATGTTCACCATTCACATGTTATCAATTTTAGATCTTTTAAAACAGAATTGATTCCTAAATTTAAAGTAATTGAATTGAACCCTAAAATTCATATCTATTTGAATTTTAACTTGTGCTTTATAAGAACTAAAGTTAATCCATTATAAATGGTTGTTTAAAAACAAAACAATGCAGTGGGTATTATCATAAAATGATATTGATATTCAAATAGTTTTGAACCTGCAAAATAAGCCAGAGTTCAAATTTGAAATCAAATAGTAAATTCAAACCAGAAAACAAAATGCAAAACAAAAATTTGAAATGAGAAAAGGAGGGAAACTTACCTGGACCGTCGCAGCCCAAGACACCTCTCCGGCCGAAGCCTAACAAAGAGCCCACGACGTAGCCCAGCCCGTGAACGAAACCAACCCACCATACCGTTTCGGTTGCGTCAAAAATCGTGCGAGGCAGGACGTCTCCTTCTTCTTCTTCTCCGGAGACGACAGCGCAGAGGAGGAGCTCGGCCACGTCCTCGCCGACGATAAGGATGGCCTGGACCTTGCCCATCATCTCAGAACCGCGTCCAATCCTCTTCGCGTCCGAGCCTATCCAAATGCGTCCCGATTCGTGCTCGTTTGCAGTAACAATGTCACCGCCACATCTCGGCCGTCGCCGGCGGTGAACTTCCTCATTTGCCCTCGCCAAGCTCTATAAATAGGCCAAGAGCTTCTCCAGGAAACCCTAATACCTCGACGCCCATCCATTCTCTCTCAGTAGCCCTCTATCTCTCGTGTTCTTCCACGCTCTGTCACCGGCGTCGATGATGAACACGACGGTACAGGCCACCTCAGCCTCCGGCGTGTGGTCCAGGAGAAGCGCCTGGACTCCAGGAGCACACTGGAGGAGCAGAGCATCAAGGGGAGCAAGAGATCGGCTCAATTTCAACGTTCCCTTCCGCAGCAGTTCGCCGGGAAATCATCAATCGCCGTCGTCTCCGTCGACCATCGCCGGAGCCGACCACACCTTGAGCTTCACGGTGAGATTCCGCATCTGTAGAGCATACTCCCGCATCCTATCGACGTCTGTAGCTCCGATTAGCCACCTCGCCGGGGTGCACCGCCGCGGGACATGGTTTCCGACGAAGCTCCGGTGAGTCCCCGCACAAACCATCACCACCAGTAGCTTTGTTTCGTCGTTCTCGTTCGATTGGTACCAACCACGCGTCCCGGGGAACCCTAAATCGGCGGCGCCACCGTGCTCTGGCCGCCGGCGGTTAAACGCCGGTGCGGTCAACAGCCCCAGTCCACTTTGACCAGTCGTTGCCTGCGTGGCATCCAACGTGGCAGTAGCCCCACCTGTCTGTCTCTGGGTGTGTAACCGAATCGGTATGTCTAGCCTTTTCACTTTATTTCAAATTCCAGAAAATGTCTGAAACTTTGCAAAATCATAGAAATTTCATTTTAACTCAGAAAAATGCAAATAATATATCAAAATGCTCACAAAAATAAACTCTACTCAAATAAAATATAAAACAAAAATGTGTGTCAAAATAAAAATTCACTTATTTTTAACCCTATTAATTATGCCATTTCAATTATTTAACATGCAATTTGAATTCAATAATTAATGAAGTTTCAAAAATTAAATTTTAACTATTCAGTAACTAAGTAAAATGTTAGGATTAATTTTATTTACCATATTTGCATTAGCTTAATTATTAGTGGTAATTCATAAACCCTAATTGCAAATTACTATTTTCTATTTTCTTTAAATAGTAATAACTCAAGAAAATATTATAAGCCAATATTATTTTGGTAAATCAAAACTTATTTAAACATCTTTAGTTAACAAGTTAATTATTTTAAACCCTAATAACAATTATTAAACCCTGATTCTTAATTAAACCAAAATAGGAGTTACCCTAATTATTAATTCTTGTGGTAAATTAATAAAATGTTAAACCATTACTAATTTTGATTCAAAGTAATTAGTAACCACAACTCTATTACCAATTATCATTTTAGGAGTTGTACCATAATTTAGAAATCCTAGTTTCAATTTAGTAAGACTTTGATTCCATTATTTTATGTGATCATTTGAAAATACTTTAACCCTAAAACCCTAGTTGCTTATCACATGTGATCATGTGAATTTCACCTTACATAGAGAACCATATTATGTGACCAACAAATACAAGTCATGATCCACCAACATAAAACCAATTCATATGAGCTTGTCATTTCATGTCTCTATTTTTGATTAAAACCTATATGATCCAATAAGGCCACCTAAGTATAAACCCTAACTTGTTAATTGGATTAGTACCATTGATCACCACTCATGTATACCATACCATGAGAATAAACCTCAATCATCAAACCCTAGTAGCACCATAATGATAAACCCTAATATCAACCTTGTGTAGCAATTCACAACATATGCTTCTATTCCACTCAACCCTACTTAGGAAATGATAATCCACTTAGCTTAGGAACTATTAGTGATTATTTAGTAAAGCAATTATGAAACTATAATAAACCCTAATAGCTAATTATAGAACCATCTTAATAACCATCCTTTGATATGATGTATATGGGAAACCATAGTAATAACCTTACCAATACTTGCTATATAGAAACCCATTCTATTTAAGAACCCAACTAGTTTCTATTAATATAACTAAATGAACTAAATAGTAAACCCTAGGGTTACATAGCTCCTAGGTATAGTAGTTCATGTTCTTATTTTACCTGTTCTTCAAAAGTTATTCTTTTGAAGTACGAATGTCAATCAAACCATAGAAGCCATAGTTCTTCTTTGAAATACTCAATATTTCTTAAACAACATGATCTTCAAAAGTTATTCTTTTGAAGTATAGTATAAGTAATCATCAACCATGACATGTAGAACTTAAAATTGACAACTGTTCTTTACATATTATTCCACCACTATTCTTTATGTGTATGATTATTATGATGTCTTATATCACTTGGTTATGCTACTAATATAACCAAACCCTAATAAGAACCTTGTTTGAGAACCATTGTAAAAGTGCAACCAACCCTAAAGAAATCTTTACAACTCATACATCCTAAATCATCGAGGTTAGGTTACGCTCGGGACGATTGCATCTCATACTATGCATTATAGCATCTTTGCTAGTTCTTTAAACATTGTCCTTACCGGACGATGATGGTATTTCAGCATTTGGAGTTATCACGTATCGAAGCTTTTGCCTGCATAATCTTGCAGTCAAGAAAGGCAAGTTCATCGCTTGCTCATGTCATTTGATTATTTGTATCAAACTATATGCAAAGTACTATACTTATCACTCATGCATTGAAAAGCAAAGTATTATTTTACAATTATGAATATGACTATGTGGTGGGCAATGGAACCATGGTATGTGTTGATATGGTGGAGGTTCCATTGCATGGGTTATATCACCCTAGGATTAATTACCAATGCCGTCCAGTGATTCTAGCGCCGTACATATCGCGTTATCCATAAGATCTATAATGGCTCTAGGGAAGTCAGCTGTATCTTTTCCCTTCTGCACGCCAACGGATCGGAGAGCCGGTGGGGTGTTGGAGGCTGCCGCGCAATAGGTTGGGAAATCCTTTTAAATCCCCATCCATTAGTGATGATAAGCTCTACGATCTATGATGGATTGTCCGGAGTACACCATGAGTAAAGCCGTATTATCGGGGGAAGTCTACTGGAGGTGTACGGTTGGACAAAAGGGTGGGTTTGCAGGGTCGCGGAGAAGGCAGTGATTGGCTTGGATCTTATCTTGGGCCTCACACCAAAGGAAGTGTGGACGAGCTGAGGACATACTCTCAGCCGGCAACATGGTTAAGATCTCTTGTGGGGTAAAGTAACGCACCTCTGCAGAGGGTATCAAGAATCGTGACTGTCACTCCCTGTTTCGGGAAGGGAACTGCGAACGCGGCAGGAAAGGAACTCCACGAAGTTCTAGTCAACCTGTGAAGACTGACGGGCATAGTTTTCAGAATAAAATAAACCTTTTGAAGAAATGATTATGAAAACTTGCATTGGCCTATGACTTTCTGGTCTATGGATGTAGCTAGTGCATGATACACCTATTTCCTAATATGACTTGCTGAGTACGCTCGTACTCATTCTATCTCGTTTGAACCCCCTTCTTAGATCAATGCACCGAAGGAGAAACTATCGTGGAACTCGAAGACAAAGGAGTCTACTGCAACAAGATGAAGAATCCAATCAAAGAAGTCAATGGAGTCAACTTCTGCATCAGCTATGATGGAAACCTAGACTAGTATTAGAAGGGAACCTTTCCCTAATCCTAGCACCTAAGTAGCTAGATTTCAATAGCAAGCCAAGTAGCTCTTAAACTTAAGTTAGCTATAAGATAGACTACGAGTCGTTCTTCTGAAGCTATATTTGAAGTTTTACCTCACTGTAAAGTAGGAGGTTGTGTGGATCTTATGTAAACAGTTCGTGTGTACTTCTATATACATACCTTGGACTCGCATATGTTTCTGTTGTACCACTCTGAGAGATGTAATATGAGTGGAACGGTGTTTCACTTGTGTTATGTCAATGACTTGTGTACTACACCATGCAGTGGTACACTGGGTCACCGCAAATATCATGATGAAACAATAACATGTTCAGATCTGAGATCATGGCACTCGGGCCCTAGTGACAAGCATTAAGCATAACAAGTTGCAACAATATAATCAAAGTACCAATTACGGACTCTAGGCACTATGCCCTAACAATCTTATGCTATTACAAGACCAATCTCATCCAATCCCTACCATCCCCTTCGGCCTACAGCGGGGGAATTACTCACTCATGGATGGGGGAAACATGGCTGGTTGATGAAGAGGCGTCGGTGGTGATGATGGCGATGATCTCCTCCAATTCCCCGTCCCGGCGGAGTGCCAGAACGGAGACTTCTGGCTCCCGAGACGGAGTTTCGCGATGTGGCGGCGTTCTGGAGAGTTTCTGGCGACTTCGACTTCTCCCCGTGCGTTTTTAGGTCGAAGGCAATAAGTAGTCCGAAGGAGGGCGTCGGGGGCCGACCGAGGCCGCCACACACTAGGGCCGCGCGGGCCCCTCCTGGGCCGCACCGGCCTAGTGTGTGGGGCCCTGCCCCCACAGCTTGCCCTTCTGGCTCCGCCAATATTCTGGGAAAATAGGACCTTCTGCATAAATTCCGAGGATTTTCCTGAAAGTTGGATTTCTGCACAAAAACGAGACACCAGAACAGTTCTGCTGAAAACAGCGTTAGTCCGTGTTAGTTGCATCCAAATTACACAAATTAGAGGCAAAACAATAGCAAAAGTGTTCGGGAAAGTAGATACGTTTTGGACGTATCAGTGGATTATGATGTTTTGAATAATCAATTCATGAACACAGATTTCTCCCTCGGATCATCCTCTGATTCCGACTACCAGCCAACGGGAAGACCCTACGTTCTAGGTTTTGTCACGAGGACGACACGTTCGACCAGATGGAAGCCTGGGATGTACCGGGAGTGAAGCACAACTAGAGACCACCAAGGGAGGCAAGACTACAATACACAAGTACCACGTGTATTGTAGTGTGTAATATTTGTAGAAATTTGTACATATACTTCAATAAGTGAGTTTGCATACTCACAACGTCACTGAGTATTGTAATAAGACCACTTAAGTATGTATATACATGGTATATGTTTTGTATGATTTGGATTTGCTTCTTGATTTCCATTGCGTGACTAGTTCTGTGCACAAAGTTGAGCTCAGAAAACTTGCGCATGGAGTAATTATGAGTACCACTTTGTGTTGCAGAACTAGGGGGATATGTCGGGACCGGTAGGAGAGGAGAGTGAAGCGCAGCGCATGGAGCGCGAGGCTAAACAGAAGGAAGAGGCTGACGAAGCGGCCAGAAATCAATTTCCACCACCACCACCACCCATGACGCAGCAGAACTTTGTCCAGTACATGCAGATGGTGGAAGAGAGACAACGTATAACGTTGGAGCAGCAGAATAAGTTCTTACAGGAGCTGCTGCAACAGAACCGGGTAGAGAGACCTGAGAATCAGGGAGTCACCTTGTCAGACTTCCAGAACACCAAGCCTATATCTTTCGCATACGCGCCCGAGCCGATGGACGCGGAGGACTGGCTTATGGACATTGAGCGAAAGCTCAACACCGTTGGTTGCAACGACCTGGAGAAGGTCCGTTATGCTACACACTTGTTGTGTGGACCTGCCGCATCATGGTGGGACAACATCGTAGCTGTTTATCCGGCTGGAAAGGTATTCACCTGGGAGGAGTTTAAGCGGAAGTTCAGGGAATCCAATGTCCCTGAAAGCATTGTGGAGCTGAAGCATCGAGAATTTGAAAGTCTCGAGCAGAAGGATAAGGCCATCTTGACTTATGTCAGGGACTTTTCAAAGCTGTCCCGGTACGCTGTTGAGGAGGCCAACACCGAGGACAAGAAGAAAAAGAGGTTCATGCGGGGATTGAATCCCCAGTTCAAGGTTCAGCTTAGGATGATGAGGGCAACTGAATTCCAAGAGTTGGTGGATGCAGCCATCACTCTTGAAGACGACTTCAAGCAACTGCAGGATGAGAAGAGGAAGAAGGCTAAATTCGAGCCTAAGAGGTTTGTCATCAACAAGCCTAACACCGGTTTGAGTTTCAAACCAAGGTACAACAACAACAACTACAACAACTACAACAACAACAACCAGAAGAGGAATCAAGGATTCCAGCCTGCAAACCTGGTATTATGCCGAAGCTGTGGAAAACCAGGACATTTCTCCAAGGATTGCAAGAGGCCAAGGATAATATGTTTTGGTTGTCATGAGGAGGGGCACATGATGAAGGATTGCCCTAGGAATAAGACTGGAGGAGGTTAGTCTGGAGGAGGAGGAAGCCGAGGAGGAAACACCGGAGGGAATTGGAAGAACAAGAAACCCTTCGGCAAATTGAATTGCACCAGCTTGGAGGAGGTGGTTAACTCCGATCAGGCAGTGATAGGTACACTCCAGATACTCACTCATCCTGGCAAAGTACTTTTTGATACTGGTGCAACTACATCATTCATTTCTCAGCAATTCATCATCAAACATGGGATTAGTTGCACTAAGTTAGAAACACCCATAACCATACTTTCCGCGGATGGAACGATAGTAGTAACCCATACCAAACAAAAACAAGTCATTATGATCAATAAATGCGCGTTTGACGCAAACCTGTTCATTTTACCGATGAAGGACATTGATGTCATTCTTGGTATGAACTGGTTAGAAGCTAACGGAGCATTGATCGACTATGTGAACAAGACTGTGTCCTTGAAAAGCCCCGATGGAAGTAGAATGATCTACCAAGGAGACAAGCATACACAGATTGAAGACGAGCTACAGCTGAATAGCATGAAGGAGGTGAAGTTGGAAGATATACCTGTAGTAAATGAATTCCAGGATGTGTTTCCCAAGGAATTACCTGGAATGCCACCAGATAGGGAGATAGAATTCACTATCGACCTAATTCCAAGAACAGCTCCAATTGCTAAAGCACCATATAAAATGGGGCCTAAGGAGTTGAAAGAACTTAAGGAGCAATTGGATGACTTGGAACAAAAAGGATTCATACAATAGAGTGTTTCACCATGGGGATCACCTGTGATCTTTGTGGATAAAAGAGATGGTGGTAGAAGGATGTGCGGAGACTACAGGAATTTGAACAATGTCACAATCAAGAACAAGTACCCACTTCCTAGAATACAAGATCTATTTGATCAAGTTAGAGGCGCGGGAGTCTTTTCCAAAATTGATCTAAGGTCCGGTTATCATCAGATTAAGATCAAGAAGGAAGACGTTCCGAAAACCGCCTTTGTCTCAAGGTATGGACATCATGAATACCTTGTAGTACCTTTTAGATTAACCAATGCCCCAGCAATTTTCATGAATCTCATGAATAAGATCTTCATGCCATATCTAGACAAGTTTGTCATCGTATTCATTGATGATATCTTGATCTATTCCAAAGATAAAACTGAACATGCTGAACATCTGAGGTTAGTGCTGCAAACACTAAGAGAACATCAACTCTATGCCAAGTTCAGCAAGTGTGAATTTTGGCTAGACCAAGTGGAATTTCTGGGTCATGTCATTAGCAAAGATGGAATAGCTATTAACCCGAGCAAGGTAGCAGCAGTTTTAGAATGGGAAGCACCCAAGACTGTCAAGGAAATCCGAGGATTCTTAGGAATGGCAGGATACTATCGGAGATTCATTGAAGGATTCTCCAAGATAGCAGGACCAATGACGAAGCTGTTAAGAAAGAACACACCATTCGTGTGGTCAGAGGAGTGTGAGAAGAGTTTTCAGACTCTGAAAGAGAAACTCACCACGGCACCGGTGTTAGCAATTCCGGAAGTTGGCAAGGATTACACCGTGTACTGTGACGCATCCAAACATGGATTGGGTTGCGTACTCATGCAGGATCGGAAGGTAATATCTTATGGATCGAGGCAACTCAGACCTCATGAAGTGAATTATCCAACACATGATTTAGAACTAGCAGCAGTTGTATTTGCACTTAAAACATGGAGACATTTTCTCTATGGAGCCAAGTGTGAGCTCTATACGGATCATAAGAGTCTCAAGTACTTCTTCACTCAGAAGGAACTCAATATGAGGCAGAAAAGATGGCTTGAACTAATCAAGGATTATGATTTGACCATCAATTATACTCCAGGAAAGGCTAATGTTGTAGCAGATGCTCTGAGTAGGAAGAGCACTGGAGGAGTGGAACAAGAGTTATCACCGGAGTTGAGGAAGGAAATAAGCCAAGCCCAAATACAACTTTGGGAGAAAGAAGCTTATGAAGGACTATCGGCTTTACAAGTAGCCGATGAGCTAAATGTTAACTTAAAGAACGAGATAATGATGGGTCAGCTGGACGATCCATTCATCGTGGAGGAGATGAGAAGGATTGATGAAGGAAGACCATCAGAATTCCACCGAGGAGAGTCGGGATCATTATGGTTCCAGAAGAGGATTTGCGTTCCGGATATTGCTGAGATCAAGGAAGTAATACTCCGGGAAGCTCACCAAACACCATATTCCATACATCCGGGAAGTACCAAGATGTACATGGATCTCAAGGAGTTATTCTGGTGGAATAATATGAAGAGAGAAATAGCACAATACGTGGCGGAATGCCATACCTGCCAAAGAGTGAAGGCTGAACATCAGAGTCCGACAGGAAAGTTACAACCTTTACCAATCCCAGAATGGAAATGGGAGGAGATAGGAATGGATTTCATCACCGGACTACCCATGACCAATAAAAAGAAGGACATGATATGGGTAATCGTGGACCGGTTGACAAAAAGCGCACACTTCTTAGCGGTAAATCAGCAGGATAAAGGAGAGAAACTCATCGATCTTTACATCAAAGAGATCGTGAGTAAACATGGAGTGCCCAAGAAGATTGTGTCGGATCGAGGATCCGTGTTCACGTCAGCATTTTGGAAGCAACTACATGAAGCTTTAGGATCCAAGTTGGACTATAGTACCGCCTATCATCCTCAGACAGGTGGACAAACAGAGAGAACTAACCAGATCCTAGAGGATATGCTTAGGGCTTGTGCCCTAGACTTCGGAGGATCATGGGAGGAGCACTTGCCACTAGCAGAGTTTTCATACAATAATAGCTATCAAAGCAGCATCAAGATGGCACCGTTCGAAGCTCTGTATGGAAGGAAGTGTAGATCACCCATATGCTGGTATGAAGCTGGAGCAAGCAAAGAGTTCAATCCTGATTATGTCAAGGAAAAGCAACAAATCATAGACATTATAAGAGATAGGCTCAAGATAGCCCAAAGTCGACAGAAGAGTTATGCCGATCAGAAGAGAAGGACATGGGAGCCACAAGTTGGAGACATGGTATATCTCAAGGTGAGCCCGATGAAAGGACTTCAGAGATTCGGACTAAAAGGGAAGTTAAGCCCTAGGTACATCGGACCTTTCAAGATTCTGAGTCAAAACCGAGGGTTAGCCTTTGAATTGGAACTACCGGGAAGGTTATCCCAAGTTCACAACGTATTCCATGTGTCACAACTCAGGAAATGTTTAAAGACCCCATATGAGCCAGTATCACATGATGAGCTCGAGTTACAACCAGATTTGACATACATCGAGAAGCCAGCAAAGATTCTCGAGGAGAACTGGAAACAACTCAGGAATCGAGCCATAAAATACTGCAAGATACAATGGAAGCATCATCCCGAGAGGGAAGCCACCTTGGAAAAAGAGGAAGACCTGAGGAAAACATACCCCGAACTCTTCAGGTATTACAACCACAACTTCAGGAAGAAGTTTTCTTTAAGGGGAAAGGCTGTAATGTCCCAGGTTTAGAGACGATCGAGGGGTAGATTTTAGAAAGGGATGTGCATTGCATCGTAAATTCTAGGGAAATTTCGCGCTTTTAAAACAAAACTGCATCGAAGGGGGACAGGTTTCTCTCTCGACATCTTACAGGGTTAGGGTTTCGAGAGTGCGACAAACTTGTTCCTACTCAACTAAATTAGGGTTTTGAGAAGAGAGAAGAGGTATTGCATCACAATCTTAAGTTGCATGATTGAATTCAAAATTAAGTTGCATGATGGAATTCAAAACTAAAGTTGAATTTGAATTTCAAACATTAAAGTGATATCTCATAATTCAAACTTGAGATAATTCAATAAACAATTATAAGTAATCAAGAATATAAATAGTACAACAATTATATAAAGCTCATTAAGGAAAATGGGAGCTTTATTGATAATCACACATGATACATTGTCAATTACAATATTCAGAATAGAAATATGAAATATTACAACACATTACACAAATTGGAAAAATAGAAGAAGAAAATAAAAGAAGAGTACAAGTTAAGATTATATCCTAAATACTACAAGGTAATCTTCATTTGACCTTGGACTTGATGATCTTCATGTCCATCTGGATCATCATTTTGATCCCTGCATAAAACACCAATCAAACATAGCATTATGCCAAGTGGCATTGCCACTTGGCAGGTTAGCAAAAACAAAGTAATAGGAGAGGATATGACCAAAGATCAGCAGAGCTGATCCATCCCAGAGCCAAGTCCCATACACACACACACAAGCAGCTTACACAACTTGAGTGCATGCTCAACAGCAAGCCAGGGAGTGCTGCATGCATGCCACACACACATGGCCATGGGAGGGTCACCAAAGTGACCAGACATGTGCTGTCGACCAAGAGAGGCATGTAGAGGGCCAGTATAAAAGTTATTCACAGCAAACCCTAGCCATTTCATCGACAAGCATCACCAGGGTAAGAACACCAAGAACAGCTAGCACAACAAGAACAGGAAGAACAGCCACAGCTGTTCAACCTATTCCAGTAAGAAACAGAAGCAAACCAAGCATCCCAAGCTTGCCAGGAGGAGCAGGACAAGCAAACAGATCAAACCAGAAGAAATCCTCTACACCAACAACTCATTCTAGTAGCTGGAGTGAGGTATACACATAGAATCATGAGCAAGCATTTGTCTTGCTCATAAATAAGCATGTGCATCAAACACACACAAGACAGGGGGTGTGAGTACCCAGTGTGTATCATCATCTGGCTACTAAGCCTTTTGGTGCAAGCAAACTAGAGATCAGCCAGAAGGAAATCACCAAGGGAACATTGGTATGTCAGCATGGTGACTATACCAAAGAAATCCAACATGGATTAATCCCTAACTAGCCATCCAAAATCATCTAGCACCTAAAGCCCAGCAAGCCATCAGACAGATAGACAGATTATGTCTACTCTTGTTTGTCAACAGCAAAGGTCACTGGAAAACCAACAAGGATTTATCCAGTGAGATATTCACTAAGCCACAGCAAGCCAACAAAGGGGTGGGAGCTTCCTGAACAGCAAATACTTGCTTTTGAGGCCACCTCAACCACAAAACTAACCAACCAAGCCACCCATCATCACCCAGAGGGTTCAGAGTGACCTAGGGTCCCCAACAAGTGTTGGCATCACTCTAGCTCAAGTAAATTAAGTTAAAGAATCATAACTGCAGAAACAGTTCATTTCATTTATCAAATAAATCTTGCCAAGCTACACAGATAAATGATGTATACAAATAATCATTACACCAGAGCCTTGCAGTGGATCCAATTGATCACTGCAAGCAACAGCAATTGCTTGAGCCAACCACAGCACACACCAGCACTAATCTGTAACCACACACAGCTCAAATTGAGCACTAGTAAGGCACAAGATGGAGCACCCCAGCTTTTACAAGCAACTGATGATCACAGGATCATCAGAAGCTTGCTAGAGCATGCCAGAGCATGCTAGGGCATCACTGGCATCACACAGGAATCATATAAATTAAACAGCCGTAGTTAAGCAACAATTGAATCACAGACAAATACAGAAACTTTTTTTATTGTAGCCAGAAGCATATCATCAAGGAATTGATGTATATGGACAACAATTAAGCAAGGCCAAGCCTAGCATGAGCCAACAACCTTTAATCATCACCCAAGCAGCACTGGTACTTGCTAAACAGCAAGAATCACTCACAGTAGTGAACCAGGGGAGCCAGAGCATAGCACAACACAAGCAAGCAAGCAACAACAATGGCTAGTGATGCTCAGATGAGCATCTAGACAGATTATAGCATGTATAACCACAAGGGTGAGCAGAGACAGGAAACAAAGGAGGCACACGCCACAGTAAGATTTGCACACGCGCATAGACTAGGGCAAGCATGGCAGTAGCAGCACAGCAAGCAGCATACGCATAGCAGTAGAGTAAGCACAACAGCTATGAGTCATGGCGCATGTAGGCAGCAGCAGCTAGCACAGCACCAGAGCAAGCATGGCGCAAGGAACAGAGGCGTAGCAGCAGCAGCACTACAAGCTGGATGCCCAGGCATCCAGAGTGAGGGAAGGAGGTAGAGAAGACAGGAGAGCAGGAGGCGAACGTACCTGGAGCAGAGCACCGCGACGTGCCCATGGCGGCACGGCGACACGGGCCGACCACGGCAACGCCAGGCCGCAGCCAGGCCAGGCGTCGCCAGGCGCATGAGCCCCAGCATCACCACGGCGAGGCACACGGCTGCGCCACGTCACCAGGAACATCGGCGGCGACGAGATCGCCATGGATCACCACGGCCAGGCGAGCAGGAGTGTTGGAGGCGAAACGAGGAGGTGGTGAAAGCCAGATCGACGCAGACCAGACGGTGCGCCGTCGAACGGCGGTTCGATTGGCACCGATCTCGCCGGCGGCGATGGCCGGAAACGACCGGATTAATTCGGCGACGGCGTGGCGACGCGGGTCGCCAGAGAGACGAGGAGGGGTTAAGGTTTCTGCGCGAGGAAGAGAGGAAGGGACGAGTGGGCCGACCGAGCCGAACGGGTGGCTCGGGTTCGACCTAACTCGCTGGGCCGCACTAACAGGTGGGTCCAGGGGCAAATTAGTCATTTCACATTTCCAATAAACCAGAAACTTTGAAAATAAATAGAAAATGGTTAAGGGCTCTAAAAAAATAAATAAAAATATGAAAACCACTCAGCATAAAATCCTCTATCATAATAAAATATCAAAGGGAATTTTAGAAGACAATTAAAAATAAGACTTAATTTGAGGATTAAAATAATCATTTAAATCACATATATTATTTTCAAAAATGAAAATAAGTCCATAAGTTCCTTTGGACTTTAAAAACACCTTGACAACATTTCAAGGTTGTATTTTGCCCTAAACAAAGTATCCCCAAATGATTCTTAGTATTAACCTCTCACATGAAATAATAACGACATCGGAGGGGGAAAACAAACCCTAAAACTGGAATCATGCATAATTGCTTCTTTAACCATTGCCCTTATCGGACAATGATGCTATTTTTCAGAAACAGAGGACAAGGGTCAGTCCACACCATCCAACTGCAACACTTTGCAGTATTCAGGCATGTTCATCACTTGCTCATGTCATTCGAGTATTTTTACCAAATCACTTGCAAAGTACTATGTTTATCACTATTGCATAAAAAACCAAAACCACTATTTTCATAACTATGAATATGACTATATGGTGGGCAATGGAACCATGGATTGTGTTGATATGGTGGAGGTTCCATTGCAAGGGTTTATATCCATCTAGGATTAAACAACAAATGTCGCCAGTGATTCTTGTGTCGTAATACCCGTGTTAACCATAAGATCTGGAGTGGGACGGAATAGTCAATCGTATTTCCACCTCTTGTACATCAACGGACGCGCTTTACCGTAGCACACTTGTCATCTGTCGGGGCAAGCGGTAGGCTGGGGAGGCCAAAAAAGTCCCCACGGCTTTGTCCGTAGCACACTTGTCGCCGAAGTGCAAGCGGTAGGTTGGGGAAGCCATAATATTCCCCACGGTATTGCGGTCTATGAGGGGTTGCAGCTACCGGCGAAGGAGTTTATGGTATGATTCCAGAACTATCGTCGTGGTCGGGGTCCACCCTGAAAGATGGGAATAATGGGACCGGCGAGGACCTAGGGTCGGGGCCTGCAACAAAGGGTGGGTGTGCGAGGTAGCGGAGGAATATGATTGGCTATGACCTTATACCGGGCCTCACACCGAAGGAAGTGTGGACGGGAAAGCTGCCCGGTTGGCACCAAGGTTAAGATCTCTTATGGGTAAAGCAACACATCTCTGCAGAGTGTAAAGAACCGTGACCTGTCACTCCCTGTTCCGGGATATGGAACTGCGAACGCGGCCGGAAAGGAGCTCCATGAAGTTCTAGTAAACCGGTGAAGGCTGACGGACATAGTTCTTTGAAATAAAAGCAACCTCTTGAAGAAATGTTTATCAAAACCTGCATTGGTATTAGACTTTCTGGTCTAATATCGTAGCTAGTGCATTAAACACCTCTTATCTATAATGAACTTGTTGAGTTCGCTCGTACTCATCCCACTCTTAAATCCCCTGCTTAGATTGTCTGAACCGTCTGGAGGAGGACTACGACAACCCTGAAGGAGCCGAGATCATCGGCTATGAAGAACCAGACCTCTCTGGAGGTGTTGAAGGCGTAGACTACCTTATAGTCTACGGAACCGGGGAGGCTTCCGGAGGAGATCAAGCCTAGAATAACCGAGTAGTAGTAGTAGTAGTATCCGAGCAGTGCGAACTCTTAGTACTTAACTGCTCGTTGAAATAAATGTATAACCTAGTGAAACTTCTATATTGTAAGTTAAGATGGGTTCGCCTCGAACCCAGGAGTATCCCTCTTAGGACCCAAGAGGAGCTCCGAGACGATATGTACATTATGCTTGTAATAATAAATGAATGAGTTATGGACCTGCTATGTTCTGTTGTACTACTCCGAGTGATGTAATATTTGCGGAATGGTACTTCGTGAATGTTATATCAACGACTGGCATACTACAACATGCAGTGGTATGCAGGGTCACCACACCCGAGATCGCCTCCACGCACCAACGAGAGGCGGGGGTGGATGGCATGGCACAGACTGAGGGTCTGGCCGCCGCCCACCACCAACCCCTGCCGGAGTGCTGCGGGAAGCCGACGAGAAGAGGGAGACCGCAGCGCCGCCCATCCCACCCGCGCTGACCGGTCCCAGGGGACAGCCGATGGGAGGAGGCCGCCGCCGCCGTCGCCCATCCCACGCGCGTCCTCCGCCAAGCATCGAGGAGGTGGGGATCCGGCCGCCGATCTCCACGCGGCGACGAGGAAGGCCCCCGCCGCCGCCACGCCCCGAGGGACTTTGCCCCGGCGGCGCTACCGGCGGCGGCGGCGGCGGCGGAGGGTCGGGTGCGGGAGGGTTAGGGTTGGGGCCGGAGGGTTTCCTTTTCGCCTTCTGTCTCCTGATTCTTCTTCTGCAGACTACGGTCTCTGTAATTTGTATATCACCTGGCCCAAGTTCAGAACACAACACGGTGCAAGCGCAAATGAGCTCAGGAAAGCCATGGCTGTAGCAGACATGAAGCTTGGTTAGGGATTATCATAGCAAAATTCCAGGTCATCGTTGATGAGAACGGTGATGCCTGAGGCTGCAGATGCAGCACTGAAGGTCAGGGCTCCTGTGATCTGCAGAGAGCAACGTCAAGGTCAAAATGTGGATTCCTTTTCGGGGAACTAGAAACGCATGTGGTGGGAAAACATGACCCAGTCCCCAATGCTAAGTATGCTGACAACTCGGGGTGTCTGGAAGGAACGTCCGACAAGAATTGCATAGACATCCACAACGGCCATGGCGAGGCTCCCCATGCATTGCAAAGCTACTACTGCCACGAAGTAGCTGGTCAAAAATAACAACAGTAAGATCATCAATAGAATGAAACCAACTATATTCTGAGTTCTAGAAGCAACATCCCTAGTGAAAACGCTACGCAATTGCATCACATCAATAAGATACACTAGCATACTACTTGTTTCATGTCGACGTAGATACTACTATTCCCAAAACACCGAACATGCATCTCCAAACACTACGGGAGACACGCCGTGTGCCGACGGCCAACCTATGTGCCGACGGCCAAATGTCGGGGCCGTCGGCACAGAAGCCCTCGTCGACCGGCGACGGAGCTGACCGTCGGCACAGGTCGGCCGTCGGCACACTGCTGGCTACACCGACGGTCACCGTCGGCGCAAAGAGGACCGTCGACACAGGACGGTGGCGCCCGAAGGTCACCGTCGGCACAGCTCCGATCGTCGGTACACGCACTGACAGGCGGGCCCAGCCGTTAGATTGTCACGGCGTCATCTACACTGTGCCGACGGTAGCCCATGGCGCAACAGCGGCCGTCGGCACAGGGACTGACTGCTGGGTCCCTCTTCTGCTGTGCCGACGGTGGCCCACGACACAACCACGGCCGTCGGCACAGCCAATTATGCACATTTTTTTTACATTGTTTTACTACAAAGATAATTATTACCCATATAATTGTTAATCCCAATCATTTTTTTTGTTTATTTCTTTCTCACTGCTATTTTGGTGAACCCCTTTGCGGGAAACCTATATATATGTATAAGGGCGGTATAGATCCCCCGCCGGGACCCCGGTCTAGGGTTTTCTCAGAAATCGAAGATCGGAGAGTGATTTGAGATGGTTTTATATCCTAGGCTACCCCCAGGTGTGTCCGGCTTCTCGGACATGGTGTTCCTACACTTAGGCAGATTCTGGATGTATAGGGGGAACTCCCTCGGAGATAAACCGAAGAGAACCTTGAGATCATATGGGACGATCCTTGTTACCACATGTACGTATGACCTAACCAAACTCAAATGGAGGCATATTCCCACCGGGGGACCCCCGATGGGATGCAGTCAAAGGGGTAGACCGCACGGTCAACAGAACTAGGGTTTCGTCAGAAATCGAGCATCGGATCTAGGGAATGGCCCCAAAACTTGTGTGTGTCCACATGGCATGCACAAAAGTGATTTGAGAAGGTTTTGTATCCAATGCTACCCCCAGGTGTGTCTAGCTTCTCGGACATGGGGTTCTACACTTAGGCAGATTCTGGATGTATAGGGGGGAACTCCCTCGGAGGTGAACCGGAGAGAAACTTGAGGTCATATGGGATGATCATTGTTACCACATGTACCTATGACCTAACCAAGCTCAAATGGAGGCATATGCCCACCGGGGGACCCCCGATGGGATGCAGTCAAAGGGGTAGACCGCGCGGTCAACAGAACTAGGGTTTCGTCAGAAATCGAGCCTCGGAGGGGGTGAATGGCCCCAAAACTTGTGTGTGTCCACATGGCATGCACAAAAGTGATACATTTAAGAACTTAAGACCCAGACACGATACAAAACACTTAAATAACTAGACCCACACACATACCAAAGCGCTTAAAGAACTAGACCCACACACAAACCGAAACACCTAAAGAACTACACCCACACAGGAACCAAAACACTTAAAGAACTACACCCACACAGGAACCAAAACACTTAAAGAACTAGACCCACACACAAACCAAAACATTTAAAGAACTACACCCACACACGAACAAAGCACTTAACATTGGGTCTACGCATGACCCGCTAGACACACGGACTCGACACACACACATATTAATCAGAAGTCGAAATCTTCGTCCTCGCTGGGGGTGTCCTCTGAAGTGGTACTTGAGAAGTTCCACAACCACCGTTCATCATACTCGCCCCATGTCGACGCCTCTCCTTTGGCGTACTCTGCTTCATATCCGGCCCTCATCTGCCGCTTTCCCACCCTCATCTCTCTCCTGTACGTCTGTTTGTCCTTCCAGAATGCGCGCTCTGCCTCGACGGCTCCGGGATGGTCTCTGCACCACTGTGCCATGAACTGCTCGTCCGCCTCGGTGGTATCAATCCGCCGCTGGCCAGACCTGTACCGCCGCGCTTCACCCTGTGAGCGAAGTAGTGGCTCAGTAGAGAGACTCTGAGCTTCCGTCAGAGACCTGACCTCCGGGAAGTTCATTTTGTGGCAAGGCCGGCTAAACCTCCAAGCCGCAACGTCGTATGCGCGGGAAACAGCCTCCTTCGTGTAGAAGCTGCCGAGCCACACACGCGTACCACCGGCGGTGATTTCAGCCACGAAATGTCCCGCAGGCCGCAGGCGAATGCCGATGAAGCATGTGTTGCTACGGCGACGAGGAGCCATCTCAGCGGTAGCTCAGCTCAAAGGATTTTGTGGTGCTGTTGGATGAGAGAAGTGATGAGGGGAGAAATGTTGCTGGTGCTATTAGTGGAGAAGACATGGCTATATATAGGCCGACGAGGGGTTGAAACGGCGGGAAAACTTGGCGGGAGTGAATGGGCGGGAAAGGGTGGGCGGGAAAACTTGACGGGAAATCATGGCGGGAAAAAAAGGCGGGAGAGAAGGAGCAGGAAAGGGTGGGCGGGAAAAAAGGGCGGGAGAGAAGCAGCGGGAAAGGGTGGGCGGGAAAAAAAGGGCGGGAGAGAAGTAGCAGGAAAGGGATGCAGTCTCGGGGGAACTCCCTCGGAGGTGAACCGGGGAGAACCTTGGGGTCATATGGGATGATCCTTGTTACCACATGTACCTATGACCTAACCAAGCTCAAATGGAGGCATATGCCCACCGGGGACCCCCGATGTGATGCAGTCAAAGGGGTAGACCGCGCGGTCAACAGAACTAGGGTTTCGTCAGAAATCGAGCATCGGATCTAGGGAATGGCCCCAAAACCCGGGCTTGGGGGCGAGTCCAAGCTAGCCTACAGTTGGGAAGACTATGAGATAGCGCCTTACCCGGGCTTTACTTTCGCCGCCGACACCGTGATCAAGAAGTTTTGGGTACGTAATGCATACTCTTTGGGTTTCGTTCATATATAGTTGATAACCCCACCGTGATAACTCATGCCTCTCACACTTTCTGTTATGCTTGATTGCAGCGAAATTATAGGGTGGCGACTGAGCATAAGGACAGGGCGGACGCGATCCTCCGTGCCATGTGTCGGAAGTTGACACGGCAGCAGTGGTACAACCAGAGGATCACGTGCATCGGCCACTTCTATGCTGAGCAGGGCATAAGGTACACAAAGCCTAAGATTGTGCAGGGACTCGCCCCGCCTATGAAGATAGAGGACTTCATGTCGGTAAGTAATTGTCAATGCGATTCTATGTACTGCGGCTAATTTGCAATTATATCGTTTGTTCTTCAAATGAGTTTTGATTTTGCAGGTTGTACCACATTGGGCTGATAATAATAAGAGGGCCGCCTTCATGGAGTTGGTCAGGAATTGGGTCGGCGAAAACCCCGATTTCAAGGCCGTGAGCGACCGGAACAAGGTCAACCGCGGGCATCAGGGAACACACACTGCGGGGAGCAGCAACACCGATCGCTATCGGGACCGTCTGGTACATACAAAAATGGAACAAGCTGCATTTATTTGTTTTTCGATGATATGCATAACATTTGTTTTGTGATGCAGGGGAAGAAGCTCGGGAGGGAACTTGGTGAGATGGAAGCGTGGACGCACATGAAGCTGGTGACGCCCGGTCCGAACGAGCCTCGGCACGCGCCTGAGATGTACTACGGCAAGGCCAAAGAGAACAAGGAAAAATACTACGAGGAGTACGCCAAGTTCCATCCAGAGGTGGAGGACCCTATGACCGAGCCGGTCGATGAGGTGGCGATGATGCTGGCGGGGTGCGGCCAGCCGCATGGCCATCCTGCTTGCCTTGCTGGGGGTTTCAAGCCTGAGAGGAACTTCACGCAGATCAAGGCTTCCCTCCCCTCCGGCAGCTACGGTACCTCCTCGCGGACTACATGCCGTTCTCGGGCAGAGGTAGATGTAAGTCATCCACATTTCATCCTCCGTTTTGACACTTGTTCCTGAATGGCTATGTTGATGAGAAGCATTATTTCTGAAATTGTAGGCTCATCTCGAGGAGGCCTATGCAGCAGCTTATGAGGAGTATCTCGAGAAGGTTCAGAAGCATGACCGTGTGAAAGATGCCTACATCCAGTGGACGAGCAACCAGATGGCGGCATATCTGGCCATGGGCAGCCCGGCCCGAGGCCCGGCCCGAAGCCCGGCCCGAAAAACTCGGGCCTAGGCCGAGAAATGTTGGCCCGACTGCCGGGCCGGGCCTAGGTAGCCCGAAAATAGCATTTTACACTACGGCCTGGCCCACGGCCCGACGGCTCGACGGGATTGGTGGGTATTTGGCTGGGCCGGGCCGGGCTTGGGCCGGATTTTTCTGCATCGGGCTTACCTCGGGCCGGCCCAAGGCCCGGCCCAGCCCGACACATGCCCAACTATAGATGGCGGTAAGTTTCAATCTCTATGGTTGCAAAACATCATAAGTCCCCTTGTTTGAACCTACATATCTCTCCCGTTTCTTGCAGACTTTCACTCGGTTCATGATCACTGGAGTGCAAGAGGATCCACTGCCCGAGCCACCTCATCCGGTCCGACGCCAGTGTTCCCGTCGAAGGAGGAGTTCTATTGCATGTACAAGCGTCAGCGTCAGTTGATCCCGGTTAGTTGCTAACTTGGCTAAGTTGTTAACTTGGTGTTACATGGCTAAGTTGCTAACTCCCTCAAACATGTAGGGATTGGGAGAATCCGGGAACGTCTCTGTTGATGGTACACCGGTGCACCCCAGTCGTCATTCTCTTGGTGCTTCTGGCCTCCCTCGACGTGGTTCTGCTTCCGGTGGCTCTCGCCGTGGTTCTACCTCCCCGAGCACGTTCCCTCGCTTCAACACCGACGAGCTGGATGAGTACTCGGGTCCGGGCCATAGATCATCATAGTTGCTACATTGTACTAGCTACATGACACATGCTATATGTGTAGAATGATCTATGTAGGATGACTATATGTACCGGATTGCGTGTGTGCTATATTTGTACTAAATTTGGGATTTGGTGCCATATTTGTGCTATATCTGTGATATATGAGCTATATGTGTGCTATTCATAGATTTCCTGCTATTTTATATGCATTTGCTGTGCAAATGGGGAAAATCAGGAAATAAAAAAAAAAACTGAGCAGCAGTTGTGCCGACGGTGACACCGTCAGCACAGCTGCTGCCATTCGCGCGTTTTTTTCCAGTTTGAACGGGAGTTGTTTGGCGCCGAATCTGGGAAAAAAAAAGGAAAGGTGCCGACGGTGACACCGTCGGCACAGCGTGACAGTTAACGGTTGGGCCATCACGATGAGCTGGGCTGCACCGATGGTGGTACGGCCGACGGCCACCGTCCAGCCGTCGGTGTACGACTGTGCCGACGGTGCCATCCTGTGCCGACGGTGGGTGTGCCGCCCCCGACGTGAAATCTGCCAACGGCGAGACGTCGACGGTCACCGTTGGCAGAGCCGGTGCCGACGGTGTATTAGCCCGTGCCGACGGTGCGGGGCCGTCGGCCCACGGCGTGTCTCCCGTAGTGAAATGTTTCTTTTTTTTTCTTTTTTTTGAACAAGAAATGGCGCCAAAGGCGCCTAAAATTTCATTCAACTCATAAGCAATTTACAGCATGAATTACAAGATTTTCTGAGTTAATCTGTTTTACTGCATCTATTATGGGACAATTGCTATTCCTATGAGTTGAATTTATACAATTGTAGATAGGCATAGACTGATTTTGTCTAATTGCCTGATGTGCACAATTGTGAGCTACTCCATTTAAATTTCTTTTAACATGATAGATTTGTGCATTGTTGTCAGTTACTAGCATCTTGAACATTGCAATCTGTTTTCTGATTTCCCAGGGTATCTGTTGGTCTGTAATGGTCTGAGCTGTTGCTGCTTTTGCTAAGATAGAGTTGTCTGTCATAAAAGTGGGCTTCTGAGTGTGAAGTTTAACTGCAATTTCTGCCGCTACAAGCAGAGCTTGGGATTTAGCCTGTAGAACCGAAGGTAATCTTGGCATGGAGGCTTGTATGAGCGCTGTAGCATTGTGATTGTTTTCTCTAATATTGCAATATATTCCAATTCCTGAGACTGTGTTTGCTATTCCTGGAGCCTTCTTTGTTTTCCAAGTGGCATCACTGAAGAATTTTGTATCTGTTATATGTAAGTCTGTCTCTAGAGTTTCTCCTTGCCTGGGAAGTTTAGCACTGGCTTGGTTTTGAATAGTCCCTTCATTTCCTTCATCAAAGCTTCGGCTTCTTTGATAAATTGATTTTGTTTGTTCTTTCAGTGAGATCTGTGAGGAGAAATTTGACATTTCCAGATTATCATGCATGGCTTTCGTCATTTGATAAATCTGACTTGGCGCTCCTGGTTTCCTGGCAAAAACATTGTCATTTCTAGATTTCCATAGGCACCACATGAAAGTTAAAATGTTTTCTAGAGTGGCATAGGGATGGTTCAAATTTAGAAGATTCAGTATAATCTGTGTTAGTGTATTGCTATTTTCTGCTATGACTTGGGATCTGATGAACCAAGGGTAAGAGAACCAAGCCACTCGAGCAAAATGACATGTAAAAAATAGGTGTTTATCATCTTCTTCCACACCACACCTTGAGCATAGGGTACTAATATGCTTGGAGAATTTACCTGCTCGAACTCCTGTAGGTATGGCCTTTCTCAATAACCTCCATCCAAATGCTTGCACTCTAGGGGGGATCGTTTTGCACATCCAGATTTTTTTCAATAGACCTTTCGTTTGTGGATTGAGTTGTCTTGGTCATGGTTCCCCAAGTTCTTGCATTCTTTTAAGGCAAGCATAGTAAGCACTCTTTGTATTGCACTTTCCCGAGGGAGTAAGCTTCCAACATAGTATGTCATTCTCCTCGGAAGGAAGTATAGGAATTTGCTTGATGTTATTGGCCATGGGTTGCCTGAAGAGCTTATCTATGAGTGTATGATTCCAGCTTTTCTGGTTTGGCATCCAAAGATTATTCACTTGAGCTGGATAAGAGAATTCCTCTTGTTGGGTAAGCAGATTGTCATAGATGGTGTCCCAATCTGTGCACCAAGGGGTACTCCAAATCGATACATTTCCTTTTGCGATTTGGTAGAAAGAGTGGGATTTAAGAATTGGAAGGACTTTAATAATAGATGTCCAGAATGCTGATTTTGGAGTGTTTGGTTTGGGTCTCCATATCGAACTGTCTGGAAAATATTTCGATTTGAGGATGGAGTGTAGAAAATTGTTTGGCTGTTCTGCTATCCTCCAGGCGGTGAAATGTTTCTTCAAACGCAGCATTTATGCATAACCAGAATGTTAACCGAAGTTATCAGCAACGTAGACCACGAATGCTTTGTGGACTCCTAGCAAACTATGAGTGCACACATGGTGCCCTTAGTTTTCGTAGGAATGCTTATGATCAGCAAACAAGATTTAGCTAAACATTTTTATATCCAAGAAGACAAATGCGAAAATATCAGAGAGAACTTCATCATATAACCATCTAATCATATCGCCTCTTTCAGGATCCCAAACTGATCCAGAGGAATAAAATACTGAATGCATGAATGGATACCAACATTTCTCTGTTTGGAGAACTGAGAAAGGATACAATAGTAATATCTACTAGAAATTTACGCATGCCTCTGACAAATGTTGCCATCTATTATATATTAAAAGTAAAATACGGATGTTTAAAATAGAGATAGCACGTTAGTCCACATCATCTCAACAATTTCAATGCATGGTTATATCTAAATTTTGTGGCTAAGATTTAATGAAAGAATATTAATAACGTAACGGTCTAGGTTCCGGTTGACACGTTTATATCTAGAAAGTTATATACGGGGTACTTTTAGAACGTGTAGATCCGTGCTGAAATTTTTTTATGTGAAAGATATCCATGGGAACAGCGATGTCAGTTCGGCAAAAAAAAAAAACCATAGCTGGCTAAGTCTATTTCGAAAATGCAACAAAACAAAATGGTCCAGATTAAAAAGAAGAAAAAGAAAACGCTAGCAAACCAGGTTGGTAGGATCGGAATCATAGTTTTAAAAACCGGACCGGACCGCCGGTTGAACCGGAAAAAACCGGAACCAGCCCCTACACCGATCTGTTAGGCACACTGGACCGTTCGCGCAAGCGACCCTGTGAAAACCAGTGGAACCGCGGCTCAACCAGCGGTTTGTCGTGAAACCGGCATGTAACAAATCGCCGGTCCAACCGCTGGATGGATTGCCGCGGGCGAGAAAAATTATTTGATGGAAGCTGGAATCGAACCTGCGTCCTCCTACCATTCTACTACCTCCGTTTCAAGAAATAAGGCGCACGCGTATTTCAAGATGAACTTTAACCATAAAAGTTGAGCAATAAAATTTTAATTTTATTATATGTAATTAGCATCGTTGGATTCGTACTGAAAAGCACTTTGTAATGATGTTAATTTCATACAAACAATCTTTATATATTTAAAGTATTTTTTGGTTAAACAAAAAGCACTTAAAAAGATGACGCATTATTTCTTGAAATGGAGGTAGTATTAACCTATCCATCTACCAGCTCAGCTACGTGTCAATTATGCGCAGAGAAGACATAAGTTCGTTTTGTACATGAGCTACACGGTAGCACCAAAAAATGAACCAACTAGATACGTGATGGGCTTTTCATGCTTCCAGTTTTGCCATGCATGGCATATATGCGTGTTAGCTGTTTGCTGGCTTCTCTTCAAAACAGAAAAAAAAAACTGTTTGGTAGCTACTTAGCACGTTTGTTAATATTTAAAATTGCATACATGTGTGTAGGGACTTGGCTGTCTTGGATACGGCAAAGTTAAAAAGTTGGTGCTTAGCTACTCATCAATTTTTTATGTTATGATGTGAACTATTATGTCAAATTTAAAGTCTATAATATTTTACATACATAATTATTTATTTATTGCAGCATTTATATGTAAGAAATATACTAATCTATATCTAAAAAATCAGACCATGAACCGGTGAACCAGTGGTCTGACCGGTAAAAACCTGAACCAATAGGCTCACCGGTTCGATCACCGATCCGGATTTTAAAACTATGATCGGAATAGATGAGTCCGTTCAGAAAAAGACGTGATGCACTAGCTTATAGCTAGCTTCGTATGAGTAGCAGTCCATGCATGACTGCGTCTGGCTCAGGAAAAAAAAGATCCGTCAAAAAAAAAATCCGATGCAATAGCTAAGTTATCGAGGATCTTAGAGTGTGATTTTGGACAGGATGATTTTCTACGATTTTAAGTTCTAGGCCCCACTTCATTTTTTTCTCGACAAAAAATAAATCGTGGCAAAAAATTAGGGAATGCCGGGAAACAAAAGGCGAAAGGAGGGACGATCGGTGGAGCGACAAACGCCGGCCGATGACTAAGAGGTCGATGCGCCAGGGTCCAGGGATAAGCGGAGGTCGTTGTTAGCAACATCGATCGGTTATCGTTAGCGGTGCTGGACGCCGGACGATCTAGGACTCCAGCCACTCCAGGTCGCCGTTACCTAGCTTGAGCGCCGCCGCCTCACCCTATATGCTTCTATGCTAATCGGTGCCTAAAGATTTATGAGGTGGTGAGTAGCACAAGCTCGCGGCGAAAAGAGTGTATGGCCTCCGGATAACCCACAAGTATAGGGGATCGCGTGTAGCCTTTTCGATAAGTAAGAGTGTCGAACCCAACGAGGAGCTAAAGGTAGGATAAACATTCTCTCAAGTTCTATCAACCACTGATACAACTCTACGCACACTAAGCGTTTGCAATATCTAGGAAATAAAACTAAAGCGATAACGGGTATGAGAGGTGACTTTGCAGAATAATAAAATACACAGAATAAATGTTAGTGCTGCAGCAATTAAACAAACTAAACTAACAGTACCATGAGTGTGAAAAGGCGGTGGTAATAGTTGTGGCTTTGTCCAAGATCAATTAGTGAAGATCTTGGGTTCAATGTCTTCGATGCAGCTTTTTATGTAGGAGAGGCTAAATATACATGCTCTCCCTCCGGGATTACAAGTACTATATGATTGGTTTGCTAGCAAACATCCATAAATACTAGCAAGCATTAAGGTTTCCCCAACCATAGCCTTAAGTAAATGGTTCTCTTACTCCCATACATGCAACTATCCGGTTCGTGTCCTTAGGTTTCTGTCACTCCGGCAGAACTTCCCCCTTATAGTATACAAGTACTACCAACCCTATGGTGCTTGATCCATGCGCGCACAAATATAATGGGCACCAAGGACGGTAACATATCAACATACAACTCTAATGAACCAAAGAAAAACAACCAATCAATCAAAGAACAAATAAACTATGGCAACATGACATAGATCATATGATTATAACTTGTAGCATCAAACACCATGTTTACATAGGGTGGTACAGAGGTTTGTGAGATAATGGACCACTGAATACAATGAGGAGTTGGTGATGGAGATGGCGGTGAAGATGTTGGAGGGCTCAGCGAGGAGCGCCAGGAGGCGGAGGCGTGGGTGGCGGCGGCGGCGCGGGGGACTCCTTCCCCGCCGCCGGCATCATGGGGGAGCGCCGCCCCTTAGCCTTCTTCTTCCTTGAGTTGGTGCTGGTGTAGATGAGTGTTTCCCCCTCCTTGGCTGCTGCCAAGGAGGAGGATTTTCGTGACAATGCTTGGGGGCCTCAAAAAATAGGGTTTCCCATCAATATATAGTGTTGGAGATGCAATCTAGGCCATGGGATGGATGCCCCTTTGATCCAAGGGCTCTTGGGCACCTCTAGAACCTTCCTAGGACTCCCCTCTGTCCTTCATGAGCCTCACAACTCGTGGCTGGGCCAAAATATCTAGGTATGGAAAGAGTTTGTGTCAAATACGTCACCAACTTTCGGAGTCCCGAGACTGCACGAACCTCCGCAGTAATTCTGCTTTCCCGGATGCATCTGTTGTCCGTTCTGGACGAATAAGATGTCCAAATTGTTCGGTTTGACATTCTCTACAACTTTGTAGTTACGACTTTTCCATTGGACGTCGTTTTGATGGAGTTTCGGAGCGATCTTTCAAAAGTGTTTAGCAGGGACAGATTCCAGGAAATTCCAGATTTCACCATAATGAGCTATTTCCTTCCATATTTGCATATTTCCTGCACAACAAAGTTGAAACCAAGAACTTGTGCATTTTTGCAACTATTAATAGGTTAGTCCCTTAGAACATATAGTAATTGGTGTAAAACAAGCATGAAACATCAAAAATTATAGATACGTTTGCGACGTATCAACATCCCCAAGCTTAACTCCTGCTCGTCCTCGAGTACGTAAGTGATAAAAAGAATAATTTTTGAGGTGACATGCACCTTCAAAGTTCAAAGGATGACTAGATACATATAATTTAAGAACAATTAATAACACATTCATGATTCAGTCAATAATAATTTTGGGACCATGCACATAGAACTAAGAATGACAACTGTGCTCTCATAAGACGGTGCATATAACTTAGAAGATGAAGACTCAACATAAAAGTAAAAGAATGGCCCTTCGCAGAGGAAAGCAGAGATTAAACATGTGCTAGAGCTTTTTATTTTGAAAACATAGAGATATAAAATTTTAAGAGAGGCAATTGTGTCAACGGTAGCAATAAGTAATATACGTTATGTATAAAACTTCCTATAAGTTGCAAGCCTCATGCATCGAATACTAATAATGCCCGCACCTTGTCCTAATTAGCTCGGATTTCCATGGATTATCATCGCACTACATATGTTTCAACCAAGTTTCACAAAGGGGTACCTCCATGCCACCTGTACAAAGGTCTAAGGAGAAAGTTCGCATTGGATTTCTCGCTTTTGATTATTCTCAACTTAGACACCCATACCGGGACAACATGGACAACAGGCAAATGGTCTCCTCTTTAATCTTAAAGCTTTTGGCAACATAAATTTCTCATAAGAGATTTTTGAGGTTTTAATGTCCATGCTGAAACTTCCACCATGTAAACATGGCTTTGGTTAACGGCCCAATGTTCTTCTCTAACAATATGCATACTCTAACCTTTTATCATGGTTATCTTCTTTACTTCAGACAAGACGGACATGCATAGTAACTCACATGATATTTATCAAAAATATGATGATGGTGTCCCCATGTCAGCATGGTTGCCACACAACAAGCAGCTTATAAGAACTAAGATACATAAGTGACATATTCCTCACCACAATATTTTTTTAGGCTACTTTCCCATGAGCTATGTATTGCAAAAACAAGGAATTATTTTGAAGGTTTTAAAGGTAGCACATGTAAATTTACTTGGAGTGGCGGTGAAATACCACATATAGATAGGTATGGTGGACACTTTTGGCATATTTTGGTTTTTGGTGGTTGGATGCATGAGTAGAGATCATACTCAGTACAGAATGAAAGCTAGCAAAAAGAAAGATAGCAACCAACTAAGAGAGCAATAATGGTCATAATCATGCATAGCGACAAAACTTATTAATTAAAGCATATGGTGATATTAAAAGTCTAAACTAAATGATCAATTCAACCCAATTGAAACATCAGAGAAAATCTTCCATTTGCATCACTATTAATATGAAACCTTTTTACTCGTATCCAACACCAATCAACTTATTTGAAACAACTCTTATTTATAATATTCATCAAAGATCAGAGAGCTAATCATATATATAACTGAAGCATACTAACAAGCTCTGAACAAAATAGGAGTGAAAAACCAGAGCTAAACGCAGTACTAGCAAAAATAAAATGCTCGTTGAACAATAAGAGTGAAAACTAGAGCGTTCATACAATTAAAACGGAGCGTGTCTCTCTCCCAAACAAACATGGTATGATGGTGCCCACTTTATTGAAAATAAAATACACAACAGAAAATAAAGACGCTCCAAGAATAACATATAGAATATGAAGCAATAAAAATATAGTGAACAGAAACAGGACCTGATATTTTTATTGATGAAGAAGGGGATGCCTTGGGCATCCCCATGCTTTGACGCTTGTACTTCTTGAATATATCTTGGGGTGACATGGGCATCCCCAAGCTTGAGCTTTTGTCCATTCTTCATCTCATCTCATCATTCTTCTTTCCTACACTTGAAAACTTCATTCATACAAAACTCATCACAAATCTCATTAACAGCGTTAGTGCAATGATAATATTAATCAAATCTACAAAGTTCAGTATGACATATGAAAAGCATTTTAATAAGCATTAGCTACTGTAGCACAACTTCAATAAGGTTCTTTGATCAAGAGAACTCAAAAAGGTGGGCAAAAAGATGCAAATGCAAAACAGTGCAAGAATCTATCAAAACAAAACAGTTCGTAAAAATTTATTTTTGAAAAATAGTTACGCTGCGTAACTCGAAAAACTCTGAACTAATGAAAGTTAGATAAATACCTGGGGAAGATGCTCGTAAATTGGTATCTCAAACTTACGTTCTGGTGATTTTTGGCGATGTTTCTCGTGACGAACCAGAAATAGTAAACAAGATTGCAAATCCCCCAAATACCACTTTCTTACCATTAGAGGCAATTCTTGGCACAAAAACAAAACAAACATGATAAGTGATACGTCTCAAACGTATCTATAATTTCTTATGGTCCATGCTAGTTTGATGACAATACTCACATGTTTTATATGCACTTTATATCATATTATGGCATTTATTGGACTAACCTATTAACAAGATGCCACAGTGCCAGTTTCTGTTTATTATGTCGGTTTATTGCAGAAAAGGCCAAAAAACCAAAGTGCTCGGAAAAATCCAGAAAAATCATAGAAATTCTATTTCACCGGAAGACTCACGGAGCCAGAAGGGCAAGCCATGGGAGGCCCAGGGCCTCCACACCATAGGCCGGCGCGGCCAGAGGGGTGGCCGCCCCACCCTATGGGGTAGGCCCCTCAGGACTCTTCCGACTCCGCCTCTTCGCCTATATAAGCCCTCGTGACCTAAAAACATGATACCAATTGACGAAACTCCAGAAAGACTCCAGGGGCGCCACCACCATCGCGAAACTCCAATTCGGGGGATAGAAGTCTCTGTTCCGGCATGCCACCGGAACGGGTAATTGCCCCTGGAGTCATCTCCATCGACATCACCGCCATCTTCACCGCCATTGCTGTCTCCTATGATGAGGAGGGAGTAGTTCTCCCCCGAGGCTGAGGGCTCTACCGGTAGCTATGTGGTTCATCTCTCTCCCATGGTGTGATCTTTATGTGATCATGAGCTTTGTATCACTATTAATCTATGTGCTACTCTAGTTATGTTATTAAAGTAGTCTATTCCTCCTCCATGATGTAATGTTGACAGTGTGCATCATGTAGTACTTGGCTTAGGTTATGATTGTAATCTCTTGTAGATTATGAAGTTAACTATTACTATGATAGTATTGATGCGATCTATTCTCCCTTTTATAGCTATTGTTGACAGTGTATATGCTATGTTAGTACTCGGTCTAAATTGCAATGGTCTATTATGCACTCTAGAGGTTACTTTAATATGAACTCCGAACGTTGTGGAGCTTGTTTACTCCGGCTTGAGGTGTGCTTTTATAGCCCTACACAATGAATGGTCTTTATTATCCAACAAGAGAGTGTAGAAAGTAGCATTTATTTATTCAGTTATGTGATCAATGTTGAGAGTGTACACTAGTGAAAGTATGATCCCTAGGCCTTGTTTCTAAGCATTGAAACACCGTTTCCAACAAGTTCTGTTACATGTTTGCTTGCTGCCATCTTTATTTCAGATTGCAATTACTACTTACAATCATCCATATTACTTGTATTTCACTATCTCTTCGCCAAACTAGTGCACCTATACATCTGACAAGTGTATTAGGTGTGTTGGGGACACAAGAGACTTCTTGTATCGTAATTGCAGGGTTGCTTGAGAGGGATATCTTTGACCTCTACCTCCCTGAGTTCGATAAACCTTGGGTGATTCACTTAAGGGAAACTTGCTGCTGTTCTACAAACCTCTGCTCTTGGAGGCCCAACACTGTCTACAGGAATAGAAGCGTGCGTAGACATCAAGCTATTTTCTGGCGCCGTTGCCGGGGAGGTAAGGTAAAAGGTATTCACATCCTCCGACTACTAAGCTATTTCCTAGCACTGTTGCCGGTGTGTGAGTGCTCGAAGCTATTTCCTTTAGATCCTGCAATTATATCTTTTTGTTTCTTGTTTTTATTTCACTAGTTAGGCTTAATGGAAAACAACAACAAAATTAGAGATCTTTATGAAATTTATATTGAATTAGGACATGAGGTGTTTGAAGAGAAAATTAAAAAACCTATGAAACTTTATATGCATGCTAATGGCAATGTTATTAGTATGAATGCTTTGAACACCATTGTTGCTAATGCTATGGAAAATTCTAAGCTTGGGAAAGCTGGTTTTGATGAGCATGATATTTTTAGTCCCCCAAGCATGGAGGAGAAAATTTACTTTGATGATACTTTGCCTCCCATTTATGATGATTATAATGATAGTGGTATTTTGGTGCCACCTACTATGGAGGATAAAGTTTATTATGATTACAATATGCCTCCTACATTTTATGATTATGGTGATGAGAATAATAATGATAGCTACTTTGTTGAATTTGCTCCCACTACAATTAATAAAAATGACTATGCTTATGTTGGGAGTAGTAATTATTTTATGCATGTAGCTCATGATAAGAATGTTTCATGTGATAGTTATATTGTTGAGTTTGTTCATGATGCTACTGAAAGCTATTATGAGAGAGGGAAACATGGTTATAAGCATCTTAATAATATTAAGTTTCCCCTCTTTATGTTGAGAATCTTGAAGTCGCGCTTGTGTTGCATTTCTATGCTTGTTACGTTATGCTTACATGACTTGTTTATTTACAAGATTCATATGCATAGGAAGTGGGTTAGATTTAAATGTGTTTTGAATTTGCTTCTTGATGCTCCTTTTGCTTCATTTTCTATTTTCCATGTGAGCATCATTAAAATTACTGAGCCCATCTTAATGGCTATAAAGAAAGCACTTCTTGGGAGATAACCCATGTTTTTATTTTGCTACTGTTTTGTTGTGTCTTGGAAGTTGTTACTACTGTAGCAACCTCTCCTTATCTTTATTGTATTGCATTGTTGTGCCAAGTAAAGTCTTTGATAGTAATGTTGATACTAGATTTGGATTACTGCGCAGAAACAGATTTCTTGCTGTCACGAAATTGAGTAGCCCCGTCTGTAGGTAATTCAGAAAAATCTGCCAATTTACATGCGTGATCCTCAGATATGTACGCAACATCATTCAATTTGAGCTTTTTCATCTGAGCAAGTTAAGTGCCCCAGAAAAATTCGCCTTTACGGACTGTTCTGTTTTGACATATTCTGCCTTTTATTTCACATTGCCTGTTTTGCTATGTTGGATAGATTTTTTTGTTCCATTAACTTTCAGTAGCTTTGGGCAATGTCCAGAAGTGTTAAGAATGATTGTGTCATCTCTGAACATGTGAATTTTTGATTATGCACTAACCCTCTAACGAGATTGTTTTGAGTTTGGTGTGTAGGAAGTTTTCAAGGATCAAGAGAGGAGGATGATACAATATGATCAAGAAGAGTGAAATGTCTAAGCTTGGGGATGCCCCCATGGTTCATCCCTGCATATTTCAAGAAGACTCAAGCATCTAAGCTTGGGGATGCCCAAGGCATCCCGTTCTTCATCGACAACTTATCAGGTCACCTCTAGTGAAACTATAATTTTATTCCGTCACATCTTATGTGCTTTACTTGGAGCGTCTGTGTGTTTTATTTTCGTTTTGTTATTTTCATTCTCTGAATAAATTCGGATCCTAGCAATCCATGTGTGGGAGAGAGACACGCTCCGCTGTTTCATATGAACACTGGTGTTCTTAGCTTTACTTTTAATGTTCATGGCGAAGGTTGAAAACTGCTTCGTTCATTGTTATATGGTTGGAAACAGAAAATGCTTCATGTGGTAATTGGTATAATGTCTTGAATAATTTGATACTTGGTAATTGTTGTGCTCAAATAGATCATGTTTAAGCTCTTGCATCATGTACTTTGCACCTATTAATGAAGAACTACCATAGAGCTTGTTGAAATTTGGTTTGCATGATTGATCTCTCTAAAGTCTAGATATTTTCTGGTGAAGTGTTTGAACAACAAGGAAGACAGTGTAGAGTCTTATAATGCTTGCAATATGTTCTTATGTAAGTTTTGTTGTACCGGTTCGTACTTGTGCTTTCTTCAAACAACCTTGCTAGCCAAAGCCTTATACTGAGAGGGAATTCTTCTCGTGCATCCAAAACCTTGAGCCAAAACTTATGCCATTTGTGTCCACCATACCTACCTACTACGTGGTATTTCTCTGCCATTCCAAAGTAAATTGCTTGAGTGCTACCTTTAAAATTCCATTCTTTGTCTTTGCAATATATAGCTCATGGGAAAATAGCTTAAAAACTATTGTGGTATTGAATATGTAGCTTATGTATCTTATTTCTTATAAGTTGCTTGTTGAGCGGTAACCATGTTTCTGGGGACGCCATCAACTATTACACCTTGTTGAATATCATGTGAGTTGCTATGCATGTTCGTCTTGTCTGAAGTAAGGGTGATTTATCATGATCAAATGGTTTGAGTATGCATATTGTTAGAGAAGAACATTGGGCCGCTAACTAAAGCCATGAATCATGGTGGAAGTTTCAGTTTGGACATTAATCCTCAATCTCTTATGAGAATATTATTTGTTGTTGAATGCTTATGCATTAAAGAGGAGTCCATTATCTGTTTTCTATGTTGTCCCGGTATGGATGTCTATGTTGAGAATAATCAAAAGCGAGAAATCCAATGCGAACTTTCTCCTTAGACCTTTGAACAGGCGGCATAGAGGTACCCCTTTGTGACACTTGGTTGAAACATATATTATGCAATGATAATCCATGTAAATCCAAGCTAATTAGGACAAGGTGCGAGCACTATTGGTATTCTATGCATGAGGCTTGCAACTTATAAGATGTCTTATGCATAACACTTATGAATTATTACTACCGTTGACAAAATTGTTTCTATGTTTTCAAAATGAAAAGCTCTAGCACAAATATAGTAATCCATGCTTCCCTCTGCGAAGGGCCTTTCTTCTACTTTTATGTTGAGTCAGTTTACCTACTTCTTTCTATCTTAGAAGCAAACACTTGTGTCAACTATGTGCATTGATTCCTACATACTTGCTTATTTGCATTCATCATATTACTTTGTGTTGACAATTATCCATGAGATAAACATGTTGAAGTGAAAGCAACCGCTGAAACTTATATCTTCCTTTGTGTTGCTTCAAAGCTTTCTACTAAGAACTTATTGCTTTATGAGTTAACTCCTATGCAAGTCTTATTGATGCTTGTCTTGAAAGTACTATTCATGAAAAGTCTTTGCTATATGATTCAGTTGTTTAGTCATTGTCTTTACCATTGCTTCGAATCACTTCATCCATCTCATATGCTTTACAATAGTATTGATTAAGATTATGATCGCATGTCACTTCAAAAATTATCCTTGTTATCGTTTACCTACTCGAGGGCGAGTAGGAACTAAGTTTGGGGATGCTTGATACGTCTCAAACGTATCTATAATTTCTTATGTTCCATGCTAGTTTTATGATAATACTCACATGTTTTATATGCACTTTATATCATATTATGGCATTTATTTTGACTAACCTATTAACAAGATGCCACAGTGCCAGTTTCCGTTTATTATGTCTGTTTATTGCAGAAAAGGCCCAAAAACCAAAGTGCTCGGAAAAATCCAGAAAAATCACAGAAATTCTATTTCGCCGGAAGCCTCACGGAGCCAGAAGGGCAAGCCAGGGGGAGGCCCAGGGCATCCACACCATAGGCTGGCGCGGCCAGAGGGGTGCCCACCCCACCCTATGGGGTGGGCCCCTCGGGACTCTTCCGACTCCGCCTCTTCGCCTATATAAGCCCTCGTGACCTAAAAACACGATACCAATTGACAAAACTCCAGAAAGACTCCAGGGGCGCCACCGCCATCGCGAAACACCAATTCGGGGGACAGAAGTCTCTGTTTCGGCATGCCACCGGGACGGGGAATTGGCCCCGGAGTCATCTCCATCGACATCACCGCCATCTTGATCGCCATTGCTGTCTCCTATGATGAGGAGGGAGTAGTTCTCCCCCGAGGCTGAGGGCTCTACCGGTAGCTATGTGGTTCATCTCTCTCTCCCATGGTGTGATCTTTATGTGATCATGAGCTTTGTATCACTATTAATCTATGTGCTACTCTAGTGATGTTATTAAAGTAGTCTATTCCTCCTCCATGATGTAATGTTGACAGTGTGTGCATCATGTAGTACTTGGCGTAGGTTATGATTGAAATCTCTTGTAGATTATGAAGTTAACTATTACTATGATAGTATTGATGCGATCTATTCCCCCTTTCATAGCTATTGTTGACAGTGTATATGCTATGTTAGTACTCGGTCTAAATTGCAATGGTCTATTATGCACTCTAGAGGTTACTTTAATATGAACTCCGGACGTTGTGGAGCTTGTTTACTCCGGCTTGAGGTGTGCTTTTATAGCCCTACACAATGAATGGTGTTTATTATCCAACAAGAGAGTGTAGAAAGTAGCATTTATTTATTCAGTTATGTGATCAATGTTGAGAGTGTCCACTAGTGAAAGTATGATCCCTAGGCCTTGTTTCTAAGCATTGAAACACCGTTTCCAACAAGTTCTGTTACATGTTTGCTTGCTGCTATTTTATTTCAGATTGCAATTACTACTTACAATCATCCATATTACTTGTATTTCACTATCTCTTCGCCGAACTAGTGCACCTATACATCTGACAAGTGTATTAGGTGTGTTGGGGACACAAGAGACTTCTTGTATCGTAATTGCAGGGTTGCTTGAGAGGGATATCTTTGACCTCTACCTCCATGAGTTTGATAAACCTTGGGTGATTCACTTAAGGGAAACTTGCTGCTGTTCTACAAACCTCTGCTCTTGGAGGCCCAACACTGTCTACAGGAATAGAAGCCTGCGTAGACATCAATAAGGAGAGGTCATTACAGTAGTAATGACTTCCAAGACTCAACAAAGCAGTAAATAACAGAAATATAAACATATTGGGTTGTCTCCCATAAAGCTCTTTCTTTATATCCATTTAAGATGGGCATGATTATTTGATGGAGCTCTCAAACCCCCTTTTTTGTTGTTTTCCAATTATAAGTGAAACTGACAAAGAAACAAGAACCAAATAAAGAACCTAATAAAACTAAATAGGATAAAACCAAAGATAATAAAAGCAATTATATACAATGCTTACATGTGGATGGGTAATATTGCGTTTAAAGGAGACAACCTCATGTTGGTTGATGAATAGGGGGATGCCTTGGGCATCCCCAAGCTTAGATATTTGTATCTTCTTGAATATTCTCTTGGGATCCATCTACACATCTCCAAGATTGAGCTCTCGCATCCTCTTGCTCATCTCATATCAGCATATTGATTGGAACTTAAAAACTGCATCCACATAAAGCTTCACAAAACTCATTAGTAGGTTAGTACTCATTAAATAAAATCCACAAGTGTTCATGTATCCCTAATTTCTATAAAATCTATCAAATATTTAGCCATTGTAATACTGAGATTTCTTATTATTCCAATCGTACGTCGAAAACGAAGGAAACTTTTGAATCCTAAGTACAATATTTAAACAAAGAGAATAGAAATTTGTCAAAACTGAACACTCTGTAAAGATGTCACTCAATGAGATAGTTACGTAAATCAAATCGAAAAACTCATGATTAATGAAAGACAGATCATAACCTCAGGTCTATGAACAAAAAAAATTCAGATCAAAATGCCATACTGAGATTTTTCACGAATTTTTGCAGCACAGCACAGGAAATCTGTCTCAACAGAATCAGTCCGTAAAGATTGAATTATTAGATCTGTCTACGTACCTCAAATCAGAAAAGTCAAAACTAACGAAAGTTAGAGAGCAAGCACTACTATGCACTCAAGCAATTTCAGATCAAGATCACGTTCTGGTGATTTTTAAAATTTTCTACAGTGGAGCACAGGAAATCTGTTTTCTAGGCAGCATAGTGACAATCTTGCATAACAAACTAGGGGTTATCTATACATTCTATTTACAGCGGGATATGTACACTATATACACTATTTACAAGTTTTTAATGAAAAGCTTTCATGGAAAGAATTGTTTTGGTTTCGCAGGCATGAACACAAGTGTTCAAGGTCGACCCCCACTTCACCATTACTCATCTTTCCAATCACTTTTCTTTTCTGAAAACATTTTTTTATTTTTTTATATAAGAAGTACAACTAAATTTTTTTTTTGTAATTCGCATTCCCTATCCATACAAGAGATAGAGAACAACTAGATACAGGAAGTAAAATTACTTAGAGATAAAGCAAACAAGTGCACACGAAAATATTCACCTACGCTATGGCTCCCCGGCAACGGCGCCAAAAAGGTCTTGATAACTCACAAGTATAGGGGATCGCGTGTAGCCTTTTCGATCAGTAAGAGTGTCGAACCCAACGAGAAGCTAAAGGTAGGATAAACATTCTCTCAAGTTCTATCAACCACTGATACAACTCTACACACACTAAGCGTTTGCAATATTTAGGAAATAGAACTAGAGCAATAACGGGTATAAGAGGTGACTTTGCAGAACAATAAAATACAAGGAATAAATGTTAGTGATGCAGCAATAAAACAAACTAAACTAACAGTACCATGAGTGTGAAAAGGCGGTGGTAATAGTGGTGGCTTTGTCCAAGATCAATTAGTAAAGATCTTGGGTTCAATGTCTTCGATGCAGCTTTCTATGTAGGAGAGGCTAAATATACATGCTCTCCCTCCGGGATTACAAGTACTATATGATTGGCTTGCTAACAAACATCCGTAAATACTAGCAAGCATTAAGGTTTCCTCAACCATAGCCTTAAGTAAATGGTCCTCTTACTCCCATACATGCAACTATCTGGTTCGCGTCCTTAGGTTTCTGTCACTCTGGCAGAACTTCCCCCTTCTAGTATACAAGTACTACCAACCCTATGGTGCTTGATCCATGCACGCACAAATATAATGGGCACCAAGGACGGTAACATATCAACATACAACTCTAATGAACCAAAGAGAAACAACCAATCAATCAAAGAACAAATAAACTATGGCAACATGACATAGATCATAGGATTATAACTTGTAGCATCAAACACCATGTTTACATAGGGCGGTACAGAGGTTTGTGAGAGGATAGACCACTGAATACAATGAGGAGTTGGTGATGGAGATGGCGGTGAAGATGTTGGAGGGCTCAGCGAGGAGCGCCAGGAGGCGGAGGCATGGGCGGCGGCAGCGGCGGCGCGGGGGACTCCTTCCCCGCCGCCGGCATCATGGGGGAGCGCCGCCCCTTAGCCTTCTTCTTCCTTGAGTTGGTGCTGGTGTAGATGAGTGTTTCCCCCTCCTTGGCTGCTGCCAAGGAGGAGGATTTTCGTGACAATGCTTGGGGGCCTCTAAAAATAGGGTTTTCCATCAATATATAGTGTTGGAGATGCAATCTAGGCCATGGGATAGATGCCCCTTTGATCCAAGGGCTCTTGGGCACCTCTAGAACCTTCCTAGGACTCCCCTATGTCCTTCATGAGCCTCACAACTCATGGCTGGGCCGAAATATCCAGGTATAGAAAGAGTTTGTGTCAAATACGTCACCAACTTTCGGAGTCCCGAGACAGCACGAACCTCCGCAGTAATTCTGCTTTCCCGGATGCATCCGTTGTCCTTTCTGGACGAATAAGATGTCCAAATTGTTCAGTTTGACATTATCTACAACTTTGTAGTTTACGACTTTTCCATTGGACGTCGTTTTGATGGAGTTTCGAAGCGATCTTTGAAAAGTGTTCAGCAGGGACAGATTCCAGGAAATTCCAGATTTCACCATAATGAGCTATTTCCTTCCGTATTTGCCTATTTCCTGCACAACAAAGTTGAAACCAAGAACTTGTGCACTTTTGAAACTATTAATAGGTTAGCCCCTTAAAATATATAGTATTTGGTGTAAAACAAGCATGGAACATCAAAAATTATAGATACGTTTGCGACGTATCACCTCCTCCGCCCCATCGGCTTAGAGAACGGTGATGAGGGATCACCATGCCAATGACTACGTATTGTAGACTTGAGTTTCGGGAGAGAGCGACGATGGAGATTCCGGGAGCGAGATTGGGCACACGAGATACCCAGCTTCGGGTCCCCTCGGCGGAGAATCCCTACGTGCTGTTAGCAATCTAGTATATGATCACAAGTATGTTTACAAGGGTCACCAATAGGCGGAGCTATGTTGTCTATCTGTTCTCCTCTCCTCCTTTTCTCGGGTGCCATGGCTAGCTTTATATATACAACCAGCCTAGGTTTTACAAGAGTCATAGTCGACTACTTCTTTGGGTTGCCTTCTTGGGGCTTCTCCCTATTGGGCCGAGCCATGTATACTAATAATGGTATCCGAAGGGTATGCCCATGTCAGTAGCCCTCGAGTGTCTAGGGAAGTCGAAGACTTGCGTAGAGACTCCAATCATAATCATCCCTGAAGTCGAAGAAATACAAGGTGAGGCCATTAATCCGGAAATACATCTGGTCAATGTCGTAGATCATGTGTAGCGTAGATGATGTCGATGATTCTTGAAGTTATTTATCTATCGGGTGTGCGGTCAGCGCTCCCGATGGGAGTAGCCCCCGATTCTATGGGCAAGTGCTTGCACTTGGGCATAGACTCAAGGTGTACTACTCGATGAAGAACTTGACTATATTTCTAGGCGCGGCCCCTCTTTTTATCGACTTCTGTTGGAGGACTTAATGAAATTCATATGTTCCTGATGGGAGTAGGCTCAACTCGAGTCGCAGAGTCGAGTTGAGTCTACAAATCTTTATATATTTACAGAATTGAATGAAATTTCCGTGCTTTTTCTCCTTTTCAAATTCTTCGAACCCAAAGAGACACTATATTTTCTTCGTGAAATATATTGTACATGGATATTGGTAAATGTGGCGGGCTCATCTGACGGATCAGGTACCATTTAATTTCTCTAGTGGCAATCCAGATAAACCTACTTCAAACTCGCGTCCCCAGACACGAATTCGGGATACTGGCGTAATTCTGAACGTGCCACTTTAGTACTTACCGAAACTGAATTCCAGCAAAATTATCGGGTCCACAGCGCGTCCGCCGGGATTTTTCTTCACATCTGTTGATGTGTATAAAGTGGCAGAGCGCATTCGGGTGCGATTCCACGCCACACAGGACGGATCCTGGGGTCTTACCTTTGTGACATTTTTACGAGTCATGGCATTCAGAGTTTTTACCACGGCGGACGCGCTCCGAGAATATGTTGTCTACCGCCTTATTCGGCTGATGTAATGACCCATTTTTTGGGCTCTTCTATATTTTTCGCGGCGTGATGGGATAGTGATACGTCTCCAACGTATCTATAATTTCTTATGTTCCATGCTAGTTTTATGAAAATACCTACATGTTTTATTCACACTTTATAATGTTTTTATGCATTTTCTGGGACTAACCTATTAACAAGATGCCACAGTGCCAGTTCTTGTTTTCTGTTGTTTTTTATTTCAGAAAAGTTTTTTTACAAATATTCTCGGAATTGAACGAAACAAAAGCCCACGGCCCTATTTTCCACGGAGTGTTCCAGAAGACCGAAGAGGAGTCGAGGAAGGCCAGCAGGGGGCCCTCCCCATATGGTGGCGCGGGGGGGCCACAGCCGCGCCGTGACGTGGGGAGGGAGCCCCCTGGCTCCCCCGACGCTGCCCCTTCGCCTATTTATTCCTTCGTTCCCAAAAACCCTAGTACGGAGAGCCAAAATACCAGAATAGTTCCAGAGACGCCGCCGCCGTCAACCCTAACTCAGGGGGGTTCAGAAGATCTCCTCCGGCACCTTGCCGGAGAGGGGAATCATCACCAGAGGGTCTACATCACCATGCCCGCCTCCGGACTGATGCGTGAGTAGTTCATCCTTGGACTACGGGTCCATAGCAGTAGCTAGATGGTTGTCTTCTCCTATTGTGCCATCATGTTTATATCTTGTGAGCTGCCTATCATGATCAAGATCATCTATTTGTAATGCTACATGTTGTGTTTGTTGGGATCCGATGAATATGGAATACTATGTCAAGTTGATTATTGATCTATCATATATGTGTTGTTTATGATCTTGCATGCTCTCTGTTGCTAGTAGAGGCTCTGGCCAAGTTGATACTTGTAACTCCAAGAGGGAGTATTTATGCTACATAGTGGGTTCATGTCTCCATTGAATCTGGGGGAGTGAAAGCAACCCCTAAGGTTGTGGATGTGCTGTTGCCACTAGGGATAAAGCATCAATGCTTTGTCTAAGGATATTTGTATTGTTTACATTACGCACAGTACTTAATGCAATTATCTGTTGCTTGCAACTTAATACTGGAAGGGGTGCGGATGCTAACCCGAAGGTGGACTTTTTAGGCATAGATGCATGCTGGATGGCGGTCTATGTTCTTTGTCGTAATGCCCTAAGTAAATCTCATAGTAGTCATCATGATATGTATGTGCATTGTTATGCCCTCTCTATTTGTCAATTGCCCAACTGTAATTTGTTTACCCAACATGTTATTTATCTTATTGGAGAGACACCACTAGTGAACTATGGACCCCGGTCTATTCTTTTACATCTGAAATACAACCTACTGCAGCCATTGTTCTATTTTGTTTTCTGCAAGCAAACATCATTTTCCACACCATACGTTTAATCCTTTGTTTTCAGCAAGCCGGTGAGATTGACAACCTCACTGTTAAGTTGGGGCAAAGTAGTTTGATTGTGTTGTGCAGGTTCCACGTTGGCACCGGAATCCCTGGTGTTGCGCCGCACTACACTCCTTCACCAACAACCTTCACGTGATCTTCATCTCCTACTGGTTCGATAACCTTGGTTTCTTACTGAGAGAAAACTCGCTGCTGTACTCATCATACCTTCCTCTTGGGGTTCCCAACGGACGTGTGCTTTACCGTCACAAGCAGATAGCCGAATATATTGGGTTCTTCTATATTGTCGTCAGGTATATCGCCGATGCTCTTGATCGAAATACATGACGAGTCAATGAACCCGAAGATTTTTTCACCCTCTTTTTTTTCTTCCTGTTCCTCCTTGAGGAAAATTTTGTCGGGTTTCTCCTTGAAGAAAATTTCTTCGGGTTCCTCCTTGAAGAAAATTTCGTCGGGTTCCTTCTTGAGGCAAATTTCTTCCGGTCCTCCTTGAGGAAAATTTCGTCGACCTGAGATGTAGAGTGAATCTATACAGCGTAGCCCCCGAGTGTCGGGTACGACGAAAGTAAATGATAATCAACTTTTTGTAAGTTAAACGAAATACTTAGCTTATTAGGTACGACGGAGTAAACGGAGATATGTCGTGCGGCTAAGTCGATGAAGCTTGGAGTGCAGCGAAGAAGTCGAGCCGGAGTAGAAGCCACCAAATAGCAAAAATAGATGGCGCCAAATTGTTGATGAAGAAATAGCCGAGCCCCGAGCGTTGCTGGGGTGACATCATGATTGTTGCTTAGACGACGTGTCGCAGTTGTGACCCGGGGCGAAGTTGTTGTCGAGCCCCCGAGTGTTGGCTCCATGGATATGTACGGTAGAAAATTCGATGAAATTGTCGACCCCATTGAAGCTGAAGCCATTTGAATATTAAGCCATTAAAGATTACGCCATGAGAGATAAAGTCATTGAAGATGAATTCCAATCATGAAATATTTGAGATGAATCTATATTGAAGATTGCGCCATTAAATATGAAGCATATATTGAAGATGAATCCGTTGATATCATAGAGGATGAATCCATTGACCCGAAGAAAATAAATCCAATAATAACCGTAGAAGATGAATCCGTTGACCCGGAAACGCGTCGGGTAGTAATTTTATAGGAGTAAAGCAGTAATATCCATATAGATAAATCCGAATAAAATAAATTCACTGGCCCGAAGAAACTAAATCCAGTAATAATCATAGATGATATGTCCACTGGCTTGTGACCCTTGAATGCATTGGGTAGTATTATATTAGAGAAAACCAATAATAACCTTATAAGATGAATCCGACAAAGACAAAATCCAGTAAGCCGAAGAAGATGAATCCACTGAGCTGAAGAAGATAATTTCGCAGAGCCGGAGAAAATAAATCCACTGAGCCGGGAAGATATATCCACTGAGCCGAAGAAGATAAATTGACCGAGTAATATAGTGTACTTGCGGTAACGCTGTAATGGCGCGGCCCCGAGTGTTGGGTGAATTTGCTGTAATATTGTAATGGTCCAGCCCCCGAGTATTCGGGTGTGACGAAAGTAAATAATAATTGACTCTCGGAAGAGGAACACTTAGCTTTTTTTTATCGGCTGCGGTAGAGCCGGCGTGGGAGCGAGTCATCCGACGGACGGAATCGACGAAGCGGACGCAGCTGATGAAGTGGAGTTGTGCTGCGTTTATCCGAAGTAATCGACATGGAGGAGAGAATCGTCGAGTTCGCGCGGGTGAGCCCTCGAGCAAGGCGAGTGTGCGCTGTCGAGTTCCCGACAGGGGAGCACCCGAGCGTGACGAGTACCCTCTTGATAGCCCTTGTGTCGGATGGCGAACTTGCGCGGGGCTTGCGTGCTTTTGGTGTAATTGCTTGGCGGGACGAGTTGATCTAGGCCATCGTGAAGTATGTGTTCCTGCTTGTCCGCTTTGCACACGTTTGGAAAATAAACAGATTATTAGTAGAAAAATAAAATATTTAAGACAAGATTAACCGGAGAAAAAATATCAGTTGTGGCGGAGCCATCGATGACGAGGTCGACGTTTAGACAGAGTCGGCGACGCATCAATGCCGCCTGGTGTGACCATCCCATGTGCATCCGAGGATTTCTTGCCGACGCGCAGGAGTATCGGATGTATGCTTCTTTTTTTTGACACCTTAATCGTAGGGAAAAATCCCTATGGTGTAATTTTTATATATAAAGAATGATTGCCTTAAGAAAGGCTTATTACATCGAGGGAAAAGGGATCTAATGATAAGGAGGAAAATTAAAGAAAAGTAGAGGTGAGCCATTCAACTAGAGGTTGAACCTTGGTCGTTTTAACTCTGAAACGATGCAACAAAAGGTCACTCTGGAAGCCTATCTTCCACCTAGCAAGAGTAGCCGGTATATGTTTAAAGATCATATCATTCCGAATCTTCCAAATGTTCCATGAAGCACAAGCAAACACCTCAAAGAAGCAAGGTCCCGGGAAAGTTGTCTTGGCTGCAGCAAAGGCCTCAACAAACTGTGCATTAACAGCCCATTGGATGCCCAAGAATTCCCAACATTGCATTGCAAAATCACATGTGAAGAAAAGGTGCTGAAAAGTTTCGAGGGCTCCAGCTATACAAATGCTGCACTCATAACCAGATTCGACATACCAGTGTTTCCTTTGCATGATATCCAAGGTATTAAGGCGGTCCATGAAGAGCATCCAAGTAAAAAACTTTCAGCTTAGGAAGTGCCTTGGATTTCCAAATGGCATTCAAAACCTCATCTCTGGGCAGTCTAGCAAAGAGGAAATTATAAAATTTTGAAGGAGTGTACTTAGTTCCCAACGTAAAGGATTTTATATCAATGAGGTGATCATAGGTGGGTGTAGCTTCTATCAAGAGGGATACCTCCTGCCATTCTTGGAAAGCTTCAACTGACAATGGGAGAGCAAAAACTGATCCAAGTGTATCCATATGAACCATATCCGCAACAGACAAATCCTCATCTAGGACATACGAGAGTAGACGGGGGAATTTCTGGCACAGTACACTACCTTGGTACCAGAAGTCCTTCCAGAAGAAAACTGAAGTGCCACTGTGTATATTGCAGTTAGTAATGCTTCGGTATTCTCCCACAAGACTGAATATATCTTTCCACCAAAAATATCCTCTCTTCGTCATTGCATGTGGAACCCCATCTCCATACAATGACCAAACCAAGGAAACCCAAGGGGTAGTATCCCTAGAATAAAATTTGTGTAGTTGTTTCATGAGGAGAGCTTTGTTTTGCAACTCAAGGTTACAGACCCCTAGCCCTCCATGTTGTTTGGGTCTGCAGACTATAGACCATGCTGCTAGTGCATTGACTGAGGAAGATTCCTCATCCTTAGCCCAAAGGCAATGTCTCTGCGCTCGGTTACATATCTGGATGATTGCTTTCTGTAACTTTAGCGAGCTCATGTAGAAGGTGGGGAGAGTAGAGAGAACTGATCATACAAATTCGAGCCTACCACCATAGTTGAGAAATCTCGCACACTAGCATTGAGACGACGCTCCACCAGCCCCACTAGAGGAGAAAGATCCTGAATAGTGGGTTTAGTCGTTCCCATTGGAAGTCCCAGGTAAGTTAAGGGAAGTGAACCAATCTGGCAGCCGAATGAGGTAGCTAAGGAAGTGATAAACTCATCTGAGATGTTGATGGACTCGCAGGCCCGTAGCTTGAGCAAAATCCTCGCCAATGCCTACGTATTATAGACTTGGGTTTCGGGAGAGAGCGACGATGGAGATTCCGGGAGCGAGATTGGGCACACGAGATACCCAGCTTCGGGTCCCCTCGGCGGAGGATCCCTACATGTTGCTAGCAATCTAGTATATGATCACAAGTATGTTTACAAGGGTCGCCCGTAGGCGGAGCTATGTTGTCTATCTGTTCTCCTCTCCTCCTTTTCTCGGGTGCCCTGGCTAGGTTTATATATACAACCAGCCTAGGGTTTTACAAGAGTCCTAGTCGACTACTTCTTTGGGTTGCCTTCTTGGACCTTCTTCCTATCGGGCCGAGCTAGGTATACTAATAATGGTACCCGAAGGGTATGCCCATGTCAACCGGCGACCCAGTTCGCCGTCCCCGCGGCGAGCGGAAGAAGGCAATTCGACGTCGATACTAACATTTCAAAATATTATGTTAAACTTTATAATAGATATACCTTTGACAGAAGGGTAAAATAAGGTAAAGAGTTTTATCATGTAAGAAAAGCATTCACAAATGCAAAAACGATAATCACGATTAGATTTATAAATTGAATATGTTTTCACGTGCACATGACAAATGCCTACTTAACCAATTCAAATAGAGCAAATACTAACAGACTAGAGCCCAGCCTAAGTTATTCCAACAACTTTAAAACTTCAATATTGTTTTAACATCATGTTAGAGGTTTAAAAATTCTTGAGAGCTTGAAAATTGAGAGATATTTAAGAAACTATAATAGATCAATAACTTTTAGACAACTAAATAATAATGAGTGTCATTTGAAATCTGGTCAAGATATGTAATACTCAGGACTTTGATGTCTCTTCCAATCTCTGAGACGTGTCATATAAAAGAATTAAATTTCTAGAATGATATTTTAATTATATATGATTCCATATGTGAATGGCCATAAAATAAATCATTGAGATTGTACTTTTCCTAGATGACATATCAATAATTAAGACACAAATTAAATGTGTATGTTTGCTTACTATATTCTAATTTATAACTAATAGCATCCAGTCTCGTGACATTTGTGTCTATGAAATTATAAATTTATATTTCAAACAATTTCAAGAGATTCAAAGTGATGCCCTCGCATTTGCGAGGGCCACTATGCTAGTTCTTTCAAAAGCACATTACCCACTCAACGAAATCTTGCTTGAAAAAAACCCACACAATGTTCCACATATCTCTTACAGTGAGAGACTCTAGAAAACCGGCTATCCTTCGTAAGGCGCATAACCCACCCAATGAAATCTCTGAAACTAGAATGGAAGAAAAAAAAAGCCACCTACAGATTTAGCTAACTCTGACCATCCATGATAAACGAGGCGCCAAATTGGTTCATACAATTGGCATTACTATCCCAGCACAGAATGTAGCACTTCAAAAGTTCTCGGCAAAGACCATGCAAGTTGTGAAACCCAACAACCAAAATGTTAAACAAATTTACCAGCTTACACACACATAGAGATTTTCTTTTGGTTAATGTACATGAAACTATTAATGCAAACATCGAACTCCAAAGTTTGCCAGATCAGCAGCAAACACGACTCAAGCTAAACACAAGTAAGATGACAAATGCGACTGATATCACATCAGAGAGAACATGACAATGCCACTCACCATCTAACTGCATTGTCCCTTTCAGGATGCCAGGCTAATTCAAAAGCACAGAATATATACAGGGCAGGAATAAAATAAAATAAAATAAAATAAAATAATGCAAAGCAGGTCAAACACCTAAGAAAACGGTTATGTTTTTTGTCAACAAACAAGACTCAGGCTAAACAGTGATGTATCATTCTAAAGAAGACAGCTGAGATCATACCACGGAGACATGATCGTGCCACTATCTAGCCGCATTAATATAAAAGGCGTTCCACATCAATAGTAGAAAAATAGCTTTTAATCCCGGTTCATAAGGGGCTTTAGTTCCGGTTGTGCAACCGGGACTAAATACCCGAGACTAAAGCCCCACACTCTTTAGTCCCGGTTGCTTACGAACCGGAACTAAAGGTCCATCCACGTGGGCTGCGTGCGTCGGGGCAAAAATGCCTCCATATGAAAAAAAAATTATTTTTTCTAATTTTTTCCACTCCCTTTTTTTCTATTTTTTCAGAATTTCTATTATTTGTATAGTTTAGTCTTTAACTACAATTATCTCTAGTCAAATTACTTACTCTTTGTCAAACTTCCCGCTCGGTCACCCATTTTCCCACTACTCTAGCACTAGCACGCTTAACTTCCGAGTTTCATCCCGTCCCGCATCCAAGTGTTTCGCACGCATGTATGTGATAGTAGTATCATATCAATCCTATTAACATGTTGGTCGATGTAAAATTTCTTTATTGTTTGAATTTCAAATAAATTTTTTAATAAACAAAAGTAATGATGTAATAATAATCTTGAATAAATAAATAAATATTAACTTTTTAATTTGTATTTTTTAAATTTTTTAAATTTTTATTTTCTTGCCAAACCTAAAACCTTAAAATTTGAAAATCTAAAAATTGGGTAAAAGTAATAGTAATCTTTATGCAGGATGCAATTATTAATTTTAATTTTTTGAAAAATAAAAATATAGGAAATCCTTAATTTATAGCAAAAACTAAAATCTTCCTGCTTTCGGATGTAACTTTTTTCCACGATCATTTTGATATATTATATGCCTTTTTCCGACGTCGTATGCAAAAGTTAATGCCATCTTACCTTTTTTCTAAACTTTTTTTTGCAAAAAAAATAAAAAAATTCAAATTTGTTAAATCCCCTAATAGTAGATTCCGTAACATATAGGAATCTCAAAAGATTTTATTTTTTTTGAAATTTCTATCATTTTATTTGAAATTTTACGAAGCAAAAAAATGCATAAAGGGTAGACCTTTAGTCCCGGTTGGGGACACCAATCGGGACTAAAGGCTATGGCAGGCCAGGGCCAGCGCATACCTCTTTAGTCTCGGTTGGTGTTACCAACCGGGACTAAAGATCTACCCTTTAGTCTCGACCGGATCATTAGTCTCGGTCCCCAGCGGAACCGGGACTAAAGAATTCATTAGTCCCAGGCCAAAGTATTCGTAGACTAATGGGTTGGGATGGAAAGCCTCTTTTCTACTAGTGCATACTAGTTTGCCGCTGGAAACTTGTTCCACATGTTGCATCTCTCTTGCTGAGGATGGCGAATTGGCATGAATCCACTAATCTGAAGGCAGATTCATAACCCTTTATTCCTTAAAACACGGCAGATACATACGTAACCCACACAATCGAGATCCCTGAAGTTTCACAGGTCAGCAATTTGTTCCACACCAAGATCCTGGTACCTGCACCTGCAACGCATCCGGTGCCCGCTGTACATATGAGGCAGATACATATGAGGGGAGAGGAGGAGATGTTGAATGCAGGAGGTCGAGGGCCCGCCGCTCGCTCGTCTCCATGGTTCCTCTTCTACTAGGTGAGGGTGGGCGCGTGTCTGGACTTTCCTCCATCTCGGTTCTGGCAAAAGCGCGTGTGGTTCGGACATCGGCTCCACTCGCTCGTGTCTGGGCGAATAGCTCCTGTGCAGACACAGTTGAGGGAAACGAACTGAAATACGACAACGTTGGCTGAAATAGCTCACATGCGATGCATGTGCTAGTTGAAATAGCTCAGGGCCACGAGGTGCAAACGAGCACAGGTGGCGCGGCCCAACTTCCTGGCCACGCGCCACCTACACTCATTCGCACATCGGATATCGTTTCGCACCCCCTTATCCCAGACGCTCTATTTCGTCCAAAAACCAAAGCCATATTTTTCTCGAGATTTATTGAGGCGGCGGCGGAGGCGAAAGTCCACTCCTACTCCAGGAGAGGGTAGATCCTACTGCACCGGTACCTCCGATGAAGGGGAAAGCGACGCCATCGACATCTCCTCTCCTCCTTGGCTTGAGAGGAGCCATCTCCATCAACATCTCCACCAGCACCATCATCACCACCATCACCATATACGATATCGACGTCATCCACCTCATAGTTTGTATTGAATTGAACCCCAGATATTGTTTTTAGTGTTGTTGCATGTTTGTGATTGGTACTTTGTCATTATTTGGTGGGTAGATTATATATTTAGATTGTGTTGGAACCATTATGCCTCTGGTCCATATTATGTTTGTCACTTGTGAGGAGTTCCCCAAGTTCCTGAGGCATAGGATGATCTGACTATGATGATGTGCAATGAGTATTTGGTCAAGTTTTCTATCTTTTATGTTGTTCTATGATAGTTTTATGCGAACGTCGACTGCATATTTCTTCACCTATATGGGCTCATAGGGATGCACTTTGATGTAATGCATGGGGTCAGAATGACAGAAACCGTCTTCCAACACTATGGGTTGCATTAGAGGGGTTCATGTCGGGGACCCTAAATCTTATTGCTATGATGGGACATTTATGTCTTAATGATTCCTGTATGCACATAAAAATGGCTCCATGACTCATCACAAGGGGTGTATTTTCACATGCTTATGGCCACACCTAATCAAGGCTCCGCCCCTAATTGAATAAAACTTGACAAGATATTTACCATGTTGTTTAGAACTCAGATGCTAGTGAATCCATGCCGCCCTCGGAAACTTTTGTCTCATATAAGCACACACTATTTAGCTTGTCCTCTTGCTTCATAGAGGATTGGGCTTTGCTCTCATCGAGAGCATTTACTTATTTGCTATTTACTTTCCGCACTTTATTTCTATTGCAAACTATATACAAAAAACACAAAAAATCGTTACTTTATTATTACTGCTTTTTTGTTATTTTTGCTCATCAATACCTTCATCTTCTCGCGGGTTTGACAACCTTTCTTTATAAAAAAGTACTGCAATTGATCTCCTACACTTGGGAGCCATCAAGACACTTTTCTGGCACCGTTGCCAGAAAGCGTAGCGCTATTGGTAAGTGAATGGTAAGGAAGCTTTTACTGTTTTTACTATTTGCTATTTGTCTCATCATGGATACTAGCCGTGATGAGGTTGGTTTGATTTTATATGATTATGTCTATATTCAAGCTCCGAGAGAAAATGAAGAGAAACCACCTGAGCTTAAGGTGGCGTTTCAAATTCCTTTTGCTATCGCCAAACAAGCTAAGAAATTCACCTCATAGGTGATAGAAGTAAAACTGCTATGTGACATCTTCATGCTATTGAAGATCTTTGCTCTTTAATTAAATTGGTGGATGTTCCTCATGATCATGTGAAGATGAAGTTATTACATCTATCTCTTTCTGGTAATGCTCGCCTATGATTCAGATCTCTGGATATTAAATGTCGTCTTGACTAGGAATCATTGAGAAAGGCTTTCTACACCATGTTTTATACTCCTAAAGAAGCTTTTATGATGATCGTTGTCATATTTATAATTTTTGGCCTCATCTGGGAGAAAGTATTGCTCAATCTTGGGGGGGGGGGGGGGCTTAATGAACTCATCTGTAAGAATCCTGATAGTATGATATTGATAAACTTCTATGTGAGGCTACCCCGCATCATAGGGATTTTCTGGATAATTCATCAGAAGGGAGTTTTACTAATAGAACTCAACAAGAAGGAAGGAATTTATTGGATACTATTGCTAATAACTCAGCTGCATGGGATCTTGATAAAGGTAATGAGCCTCGATTTGATTTTAAATATGAATGTGTAGAGAATTTCTCTACTAATATATTGCTTGAAGAACTAAATGATAGGTTTGGCCTTGATCCTCATATTTTAGTAGAAGTTACTAAATATTTTACTAATCATTTGAATGTTCCTAAGAAAGTATTTAAGGTATTTACTGAACATATTAAGACTTCAGAATATATTGCCGAAGTTGAAAAATAGGTTCAGCAAACTTCATCGGTTATTATTGAAGAATATTTGGAATCTCCTCCATATCCGAACATGGTGAAAGAAAATTTACTCACCGTTGTTGCAAACAAAAGTGTTAAAAGATGTCATGAGCCTTATGAACAAATCTCTATGAAGTCTCAAATTTTGGCCATGAAGGAATTAAATGAAGAAACTCCTTGTGATGTTTATTTATGTGAAGATTCCACTAAGGTAATTCAAGGTAAGACTACTAGAATTGGTAAACCTATTTTATCTTGTGCTATTGGAACTTCATGTTATCGTGGTCTTTGTGATATTGGGGCAAGTATAAGTGTGATACCATATTCTCTCTATCCTGAAATAAAGCCCGATATTGATCCAATACACATGGAGGAAATAGGTATAACTATTCAACTTGCTAATAGAGAATTTATTAGTCATCTTGGTATGGTAAGAGATGTTGAAGTATTAGTAGGAAAAATTAAGTATCCCGCTGATTTTATTGTGCTTGGTTGCTCCCAAGATGCATTTTGTCCTATTATATTTGGTAGACCTTTGTGATATATTGTTGGTGCTGAAATTGATTTGCCAAAAGAGAGAGTGTTTATTAAATATGGTGGAGAAAGTTTAGAGTTTAATGTTTCTAAGTTTACTGATAATCATTTAGAAAAAGAAAAGTTTTAAAAAGATATTGTGGAAACTCTTACTTCTGTGGCAGTCGCTTCATCAGACGCGGTGGAAAGATATGTACTTAATCAAGAGGAACCATATAGTAATGAAGAAAGAGAAGCATTAGAACAAATTTTATCTCAACAACCACCGCATTTATAATTGCATATTCCACATGATAATCTTGAATTGTTACCACCACCCAAGGAAGATCCTAGTGTTGAATTAAAGCTTTTGCCTGATGATATGAAATATGCATATCTAGATGAGAAAAATATATATCCTGTTATTATTAGTGCTAATCTTTCAGGAGAGGAAGAAACAAAATTATTGAAGGTATTGGACGCTCAGAGGGCGGTTATTGGATATTCTCTTGATGATCTTAAAGGTATAAGAGAGAAAATCTAATAATACTCCACTTCTCACACAATGTAGGACGTTTTGACAATCTAAAAGAGTTCGCCAAAATGTTTTATATCGTGGAATCAAGTACCAACTAAACCATGTAACTATGATGATCAAGGGCCGCAACACCGTTTCTCGCTGCGAATCATGTTACTATTCCTTCTGGCAGCAGTAGCTAGATGACCCTGGTGGAGTGGAGCAATGGTGGGTTGAGGGACGAGCCATGTGCACCTCTCAGAGTGCCATCCTTGGGGCAGACTCTCGACAAGCTCAGTTGTGTTGTCTATGAAGTTGTACCTGTACACGCCATACTCGTTTTGACCGTGCCACTTGAAGTAGGCGAAGCCGCCGTTCATTCCCAGCCGCGAGGCCTCCACGGAGAAACTGTTAGGCCATCCAAGAAACAAGACGAGATTGGCTAGGCTTATGCCTTTCTTCAACACCCAGCGTGGGTCCAGAGCCTCCTCAAGCGCGTGCACAACCACCAAGAACGCGCGGGACAGATCGCAGGTGCCTCTCCAGAAGTCCGTCCTAAGGTGCACGGACGCCCAGAGAAGCTCACCACAGGACTCGAGAACATGGCCGTACACGTAGTAGTGGCCGCCGTACTTGAGTGGCATCGAGGACGGCATGCGGACCAGGACATCTTCGTCGTCGCTGGACGGGGTCACCACGTGCCAGAGTTTGGGCTCGATGGTGACAAGGATTTTGCCTGAGTGATACGCAATACAGAACATGCCGTAGTACGGGGATTCGAAGGTCCTCTGGACGACAGTCCACTCGCCGTCGCCAGGACGTAGGAGCGCGGCCTTGAACTCGGGCGTCCCGTCGTACCTCCTCGTGTATGTGCTGTACAGAAGCACGGTGCCGTCGTTGTATATGATGCCGCTGGGATTCTCCTCCGCCCACTTGATGTCGTCATTAAAGGGGGGCAGGCGAGTGACATCTCCGGTGAGAGGGTCGTGGAGGGCTGGGCCGACGGTGAGGTAGCGGACGGCGGTGCCATCGGCGCTGGCCACCCAGTTTTTCCCGGTACAAGATTCTGGCGGCGGCGCCAGGTACGTGGACTTGGAGAAGACGCATCTGAACTTGAGGGGGTCGTCGTGCTTCTTGTTGCGCGCTAGGAGCCATGGCAGGAACTGATCGGTCGTTGTCTTCTTCCCCGAAGATAGTCGTTGGTGTGATTCGCGCCATGGCTTGCACACGGCATGGAACCGGACGAAGTCGGCCACGTCGTGTAGGCAGACAGAGATGTCGCCGAGCAGATCCGGCGGCAGGTCGGACCACATGGCGGGCGGCAGGGTTTTTCCGACAGATGGGGAATCGACCAACGCTAGCTAGTTTTATGCGATCGGCTCCTGTACGTACACGTACATAACTCAATTTGCTCTGGTATAATATACTCCGCACGAGGTGACCATATTCTAGTACATATAAATTAGTTTCCAGATAAACTTACGAAACATATATAGGGGAAGCCACATGGCACTTTTTATTGAGTTTCAAACATTGGTACATCGTTCAACAAGGATTCATCGACCCACGTACAAGAAGTAAATTTTATAGAACAATATTCGTAGCTATCTCATGTGCCACCACATTGGCCTCTCTTGGACTATGCTCAAAATAAATTGTGTCATTGCACATTCTACGAAATAATATTCATGCATGCTTAATACTCCCTTGTCTTAAAATAATATGTGCAACTTTTTCTAGATATAGGTGTATCTATAACAAAAATATGACTATATACTTTTGTATCTAGACAAAGTTAAGCAAGTTATTTTGGGACAGCTATCTAAGAATTATGTACATTTATGTCAAATAGATTGTTCATCTATGTTAAAAAAAATTACTAAACTTCTATTTTTTCATATAATCCCTCTATCCCATAAAAGGATATTTCAACCTTTTCTAAATATAAATGCGTCTACACGCGATTTAGTGTATAGATACATCCAAATTTATACAAAGTTGAGACATCTTTTTGTAGGACAGAAAGAGTATAACAGTGCACAAAAAACTTACCCTCACTGTCCCATAATATAAGATATTGTAATTGCTTATAATAACAGCTTATCACCGTAGGAAGTAGATTTTATATATGTCAATTAAAATGTGGGACGATGTGTACACATAGAGTTCTTGCTTTGCCAGTCATTCATTCAGATTAGAGTGCCCAGGAAACTCGGGAAAGACCAAAACGCATGGCAAAGGATTTGCCGAGTGCCCCTCTCGGCAAAGGGTCTCGGCAGAAAACAAGATGACAATTTAATGTGACTTTAAGGAAAGAGGCAAGGGTGGAGCCCTGCACCTGTCCGATGTCCGAACCACACGCGCTTTGCGCAAAATGAGCTGGAGAAAAGGACAGCACTTTCAAGTCTCACCGAGGCACCGAGCAGAAGAGGGACAATGGAGACGAAGGAGTAAAATACACGACGTGTCACTAAATTTGACACCCTTACCCGCCTCCATCACCGTACATAGAAATATTTAATATACGGTGACTGGAGATGGCTCACGGCTCGTATCGATCACTAGCGATGGTATAGACTCGTATTTTGCTGATGTGGCCTAAATTTAGCCCCATATGTCAGCCACCCACCACCATAGAGAGTATTTCTTTAATAATTAAAAAATAAAGGGGCTAGATCAAAAAATTACAAAGAGATAAGGATAGCTTCGGCGCTTTTCTCATCTGTTCCTGCTCCGGCCTCCGCCTCGTGCTAGGCTCTTCGCCGGCGCGCCTCATCCCCCATGTCAGCACCGACGGTAGGTTGTGGATGGCCTCGGCCACGTGCTGGCTATCGAGCTCGTTCGCATAGCTCCAACCGCGACCCCGACGAGCCCTGCCGTGACGCAGCTGCTACAGCTGCGACCCCTAGCCCTGCAAGAACGCAACTTCAAGCACGAAGGTTATCACAAAGTAAAGTGCATAAGTAAAGAGGTAGGGTATAGGAATAACCGAGGTGACACGGAGACAACGATGTATCCCGAAGTTCACACTCTTGTGAGTGCTACTCTCCGTTGGAGCGGTGTGGAGGACAAGTCACTCCAAACGTCACGAAGGTCTCACCGTATTCTCCTCGAGAATTCTCACCAAAAGGGATGCCCTCGATCCACTATGGAACTTTGAGGGTGTTCACCGAACCCGCACACAGCTTGGGGCTATCTCCGCAACTTAATTGGAGGCTCCCAATATATTGCCACAAAGGCCTTGTACTTGAGGAATCTCAACAATTTAATTGGAGACTCCAAGAACACCACTAAGCCACAAATCTACAAACTTGAGGCAATCTCCACAACATAATTGGAGACCCCAAGAACACCACAAATACCACTAAGACGTCTAGGGTTCCAAGAACCCAAGAGGAAGAACCTTCTCACTTCCACTTCCACGAATCACCGTGGAGAACTCAAACCGATGCACCAAATGCAATGGCAAAAACACCACAAAGATGCTCAAATCCTTCTCTCTCAAATTCAAACAAAGCTACAAAAGCTCTTTGGGGAATAAAAGAGGAAGAACAAATAAGAGGAGGAACACCAAATTTCTCCAAGATCAAGATCTAGTGGATTTCCCTCACAAAGAGAGGGATTTGATTGGTCAAGATGTAGATTGATACGTTGCAAACATATCTATATTTTTTGATACTCCATGCTTGTTTTACACAAATCTCTATACGTTTTGTCTACAATTTGTGACACTTTTATGCATTTTTGGAACTAACCTATTGACAAAATGCCACAGTGCCAGTTCCCTGTTTTCTGCTATTTTTTATTTCATAAAAATTATACAAGAAATATTCTCGGAATTGGACGAAACAAAAGCCGAAGTTGCTATTTTACCGAAATGAAGACGTAGTCCAGAGAAGAGACGGAGGGGGGCAGGAGCCGGCCAGACCAGCCCTAGGTGCGGCCTGGCGTTGGCCCGCGCCTAGGGGTGGTGTGGGCCCACCTGGCGCCCACAGACCTCGCCCTTCCGCCTATAAATTGCCTCCGACGCGAAAACCCTGAAACACCCGATCCTCTGTCCACAAAAAGTTTCATCGCCGCCGTCATCGTCCAGACAAGTTTCAGGGGTCAGAAGTTCCTGTTCTGGCACCCTGTCGAGACGGGGATTGACCCCCGGAGCCATCTCCATCGACTCCAACGCCTCCACTTCGACTCCATGACAGTTTGTGAGTAGTTCCCCCTGGACTACAGGTTCTCGGTTGTAGCTAGTTGGTACTCTCTCTCACATGTACTTCAATACAATGATCTCATGAGCTGCCTTACATGATTGAGATCCATATGATGTAATTGGTGTTGTGTTTGTTGGGATCCGATAAATTGTGAAATTGTGATCAGATTGTTCATCATATTATCATACTACTGTTATTTAAGATCTTGCATGCTCTCCGGTACTTGTAGTTACCTTGATCAAGTAGATGACTGTATCTCCAAGAGGGAGTATTTATGCTCGATAGTGGGTTCATGCCTCTAGTTTTCTGGAAGAGTGACAATAACTTCTAAGATTTTAGATGTGATGTTGCTACTAGGGAGAAAACAACAATGTTTCGTCTAAGGATAATTCTATTGTTTACTTTACACACATTGTAACTTAATACTGGAAGGGGTTCGAATGATAACCTAAAGGTGGATTATTACTCATAGACATAATTGGATTACGGTCTATGTATCATGTTGTAATGCCCAATTAAATACTACAGTAACATTTATCTTATCATAGCATGCATTATCAATTGCCCAACTGTAATTTGTTCACTCAACACATGTTATTTGGAGAGTTGCCACTAGTGTAGATAGCTGGGAACCCCGATCCTTCTGTCATCATCATTGCTCTACAGTCAACTACGCACTGGAATATTTTCTGGTGCCATCTCCTCTGTGCTACTGATGTTGTGTTACTATTGCCATTGCTCTCATATTACTGCTGCTTTCACATCATCCCTGTTACTACTTCTTTTCCATGTGCAGCTGAATTGACAAATCCGATGTTAAGGCTTAGAAGTATTCTTTACCTCCCCTTGTGTCGAATCAATAAATTTGGGTTTTACTTCCCTCGAAGACTGTTGCGATTCCCTATACTTGTGGGTCATCAAGACTATTTTCTGGCACCGTTGCCGGGGAGGCATAGCTCTACTCATAAGTTCACCTGGGGAGTACACTTTACATGTCTCTCTGTTTTTATTTTATTTTATTTTGTCTTGTCCAGTTTATTTGTGCTTAGTTTATTTCTGTTTAGTTGTGTTTTGTTTAGTTTACTTTTGTCTAGTTTATTTTTGTCCTATTTTATTTTTCTTATATACCTGAAAATCCATAAAAGTTTGAAAAACTGAAAATCTAAAAAACTGTTGTTATGGAAGAACATGCTAGAACCTCTATGGAGCTATTTATAAAGTATAGAGAATCATATAAGTGTAAAGTCATGAGAGGCGTGTTACAAAAGTTATATCAAATTGCTAAATTTTGCTTAAACGCCATGATATAAATTGTTGCTCTGAACATGATACTAAACATCTTAAATTTCAATGTGGCTTAAGTAAAGAAGTTTTAATTGTGAACTATCATTGGAATAAATATTTTCATGTTGGGTTTGAAGAAGTAGAACAATTTGTCTTATTTATGGGAGCTTCTGAAATAGAATCCTTCATATCTAAAAGTTATGAAACCCGTGTTGCTTGTCAAAACCAGAAAGATATGGTTTCTTCTATCCTTGATTATTGCATAGAAAATTTCAGAAATAATTGTTATATCATTGATTATAAAGACAGGCTTAGTCATGCACAAGAATATATCCACAATTTGCAGGAACCTGTGGAAGACGAAATTGCTGAACCTGAAAGCTCATTAGATGAAAAGGAGGAGAGTGATGAAAAAAGGAGGAAGAATGGATTAGCTACCCATGCCTACCTTCTAATGAGAGTAACTCTTTATCCCTTATATTATTTGATTTCCCCCATGGTTACCAAAGGAGGATTAATGTTATGTTCATGTGGATTCTCTTAAAATATTTACTATGAGTAAAACTTGTGATAATAATTATGCTCCTATTATCTATGATAATCCATGCTACTTTGATAAATCTTATGATAATCCTTTATTTGCACCTAACTTCGAAATGCATGGCACTAAAGATTTTTTCTTAGAAAATGTTTATGATAAAGCTCTAGATGATGGTCCTATATTGGTTGATAATATTAATGGTACTACTATTGAAAATGACATTGGAGGAGTCTTGACTTTATCTTGGAGTCCCATACCTCTTGAGAATGATCAATCATCTTGTTATAAAACTGTTAAAAGAGGGTTTGAATGTTTTAATCCTACTATTTTTGAGCTTGATAAAAATTATGTGCTTGTAGATCATGAAAAAGCATGCTTTATGTGATAGTTATATTGATGCTACTGAAAATTATTATGAGAGAGGAAAATATGGTTGTAGAAGTTTTCATGGTACTAAAACACCTCTCTATATGCTTAAAGTTTTAAAATTACTCTTGTTTTATCTTCCTATGTTTGTCACTTTGTACTTGTGAATTTACTTGTGTACAAGATTCCTATGTATAGGAAGCGGGTCAGACTTAAATGTGTTTTGAATTTTCTTCTTGATGCTCTCTTTTACTTAAATTCATATTTTTTATGTGAGCATCTTCTCAAATTACTAAGCCTAGCTAAAAGGCATTAAAGAAAAGCGCTTATGGGAGATAACCCATTATTTTATTTCTCTATTTTTCTTTTATGTTGAGTCTTGGAAGTTGTTACCTCTGTAATAACCTCTCCTATCACTTTTATTTCGTTTTTGTACCAAGAATAGCCTCTAATATGAAGAAAGTAAGATTTAAGGAAGTTGTTGTCCTGAAAACAGAATTTGTGCTGTCACCATAAAAATTCGTATGAACAGCCAGAGCGGAATTTTGAGCTGCTAATATTTTTGCATATGCCCCAGGTTATTATCTAACTTTCGTTAGTTGAACACTTTTCGAGCTGAGCAAAAGAATATTTTCGGAAAAATCAATCTTTACCTGTTGTTCTGCTTTGACAGATTTCTATCACCATTTGCATTTGATGCTTGATCTCTTTCTTATTTTTTTGAGTTCTTTTGAGAGAAGGAAATTTTCAAAGAAATTGCTACATTAGCTAAATGTTTTAATGGATTTTTAATTTAGAACTGAACCAAGCGGATTTGTTATTTTGATTATACAAATGCTGCTAATGAGAATTGTGTGAAGTTTTGTATGAAGGAAGTTTTCAAGTGTAGGGAGAGAAGAATGATGTAATGCGATGAAGTATGGACAAAAGCTCAATCTTGGGGATGCCCATGTCTCCCCAAGAAATATCCAAGAGGTACAAGCGTCAAAGCTTGAGGATGCCCAAGGCATCCCCCTCTTCATCAACAAAGCATCAGATCATCTATGAGAGTTGTTTCAAATAATTTGATTGGTGTTTGATACGTCTTCAACGTATCTATAATTTCTTATGTTCCATGCTAGTTTTATGACAATACCTACATGTTTTGTTCACACTTTATATCGTTTTGATGCATTTTCGGGAACTAACCTATTAACGAGATGCCGAAGTGCCAGTTCCTGTTTTGTGCTGTTTTTGGTTTCAGAAATCCTACAAAGGAAATATTCTCGGAATTGGACGAAATCAACGCCCAATATCTTATTTTTCCCGGAAGCTTCCAGAGCACCGAAGAGGGGCCAGAGGGGAGCCAGGGGGCCCCACCCCACAAGGCGGCGCGGCCAAGGGGCCAAGGGGGGGCGCCCCCCTATGGTGTGGCTGCACCAGGACTCCTCCGACTCCGCCTCTTCGCCTATATAAAGCCTCCGTCGCGAAAACCCTAAAGGAATAAGCCACGGGACGAGAAAAGTTACGCAGCCGCCGCCATCGCGAAGCCAAGATTCGGGGGACAGAAGTCTCTGTTCCGGCACGCCGCCGGGACGGGGAAGTGCCCCCGGAAGGCATCTCCATCGACATCACCGCCATCTTCATCGCCGCTGCTGTCTCCCATGATGAGGAGGGAGTAGTTCTCCATCGAGGCTAAGGGCTCTACCGGTAGCTATGTGGTTAATCTCTCTCTCATGTACCCCAATACAATGATCTCATGAATTGCCTTGCATAATTAAGATCCATATGATGATCTTTGTATCACTATTAATCTATGTGCTATTCTAGTGATGTTATTAAAGTAGTCTATTCCTCCTTCATGATGTAATGTGGACAGTGTGTGCATCATGTAGTACTTGGCGTAGGTTATGATTGTAATCTCTTGTAGATTATGAAGTTAACTATTACTATGATAGTATTGATGCGATCTATTCCCCCTTTCATAGCTATTGGTGACAGTGTGTATGCTATGTTAGTTCTCGGTCTAAATTGCAATGATCTATTATGCTCTAAAGGTTACTTAAATATGAACACCGAATGTTGTGGCGCTTGTTAACTCCGGCTTGAGGGAGCTCTTGTAGCCCTACACAATGAATGGTGTTTGTTATCAAACAAGAGTATATGTAGCACAAGTGAGGAGAAGTTATTTATTATGTGATCAATGTTGAGAGTGTCCACTAGTGAAAGTAGGATCCCTAGGCCTTGTTTCCAATACTGCAAACACCGCTTACTTACTGTTCTACTGCATGTTTACTTGCTGCAATATTTACTTCATATCGCAATTACCATCTACCACCATCTATATCATCTACGTTTTAATATCTCTTCGCCGAACTAGTGCGCCTATACATCTGACAAGTGTATTAGGTGTGTTGGGGACACAAGAGACTTCTTGTATCTTAATTGCAGGGTTGCTTGAGAGGGATATCTCTGACCTCTACCTCCCTGAGTTCGATAAACCTTGGGTGATTCACTTAAGGGAAACTTGCTGCTGTTCTACAAACCTCTGCTCTTGGAGGCCCAACACTGTCTACAAGAATAGAAGCACACGTAGACATCAAGCTATTTTCTGGCGCTGTTGCCGGGGAGGTAAGGTAAAAGGTATTCACATCCTCCGACTACTAAGCTATTTCCTAGCACTGTTGCCGGTGTGTGAGTGCTCGAAGGTATTTCCTTTAGATCCTGCAATTATATCTTTTTGTTTCTTGTTTTCACTAGTTAGGCTTAATGGAAAACAACAACAAAATGAGAGATCTTTATGAACTTTATCTTCAATTAGGACATGATGTGTTTGAAGAGAGAATTAAAAAACCCATGGAACTTTATATGCAAGCTAATGGGAATGTTATTGGTATGAATGCTTTGAACACCATTGTTGCTAATGCTATGGAAAATTCTAAGCTTGGGGAAGCTGATTTTGATGAGCATGATATTTTTAGTCCCCCAAGTTTTGAGGAGAAAATTTTCTTTGATGATACTTTACCTCCTATTTATGATGATTATAATGATAGTGGTATTTTGGTGCCACCTACTATGGAGGATAAAGGTTATTGTGATTATACCATACCTGCAATTTATGATGATTACAATGATGGTTATGGTAGTTTTACTCCCACTATTACTAATAAAATTGATTATGCTTATGTGGAGAGTAATGATACTTTTATGCATGTGAATAAGAATGCTTTATGTGATACTTATATTGTTGAGTTTGTTCATGATGCCACTGAAAGTTATTATGAGAGAGGGAAACATGGTTATATGCATCTTAATAATATTAAGTTTCCCCTCTTTATGTTGAGAATCTTGAAGTTGCGCTTGTGTTGCTTTTCTATGCCTGTTGCATTATGCTTACATGACTTGTTTATTTACAAGATTCCTTTTCATAGGAAGTGGGTTAGGCTTAAATGTATTTTGAATTTGCTTCTTGATGCTCTCTTTTACTTCAACTCTTATTTCTTGCGCGAGCCTCATTAAAATTACTGAGCCCATCTTAATGGCTATAAAGAAAGCACTTCTTGGGAGATAACCCATGTATGTTTTTATTACTGTTTTGTTGAGTCTTGGAAGTTGTTACTACTGTAGCAACCTCTCCTTATCTTTATTTTATTGCATTGTTGTGCCAAGTAAAGTCTTTGATACTAGGGTTGATACTAGATTTGGATTACTGCGCAGAAACAGATTTCTTACTGTCACGAAATTGAGCAGCCCCGTCTGTAGTTAACTCATAAAATTCTGCCAATTTACGTGCGTGATCCTCAGATATGTACGCAACTTTCATTCAATTTGAGCTTTTTCATCTGAGCAAGTTAAGTGCCCCAGAAAAATTCGTATTTACGGACTGTTCTGTTTTGACAGATTCTGCCTTTTATTTCGCATTGCCTGTTTTGCTATGTTTGATGGATTTCTTTGTTCCATTAACTTTCAGTAGCTTTGTGCAATGTCCAGAAGTGTTAAGAATGATTATTTCACCTCTGAATATATGAATTTTCAATTATGTACTAACCCTCTAATGAGTTTGTTTTGAGTTTGGTGTGGAGGAAGTTTTCAAGGGTCAAGAGAGGAGGATGATACAATATGATCAAGAAGAGTGAAAAGTCTAAGCTTGGGGATGCCCCCGTGGTTCATCCCTGCATATTTCAAGAAGACTCAAGCATCTAAGCTTGGGGATGCCCAAGGCATCCCCTTCTTCATCGACAACTTATCAGGTCACCTCTAGTGAAACTATATTTTTATTCAGTACCATCTTATGTACTTTACTTGGAGCGTCTGTGTGCTTTTATTTTCGTTTTATTATTTTCATTCTCTGAATAAATTCATGCTTGTGTGGGAGAGAGACACGCTCCGCTCTTTCATATGAACACTAGTGTTCCTCGCTTTTACTTCTAATGTTCATGGCCGAGTTGAAAACCGCTTCGTTGATTGCTATTTGGTTGGAAACAGAAAATGCTTCATGTAGTAATTGGTATATGGTCTTTATAATTTGATACTTGGCAATTGTTTTGAGCTCTCATAGATCATGTTTAAACTCTTGCATCATGTACTTTGCACCTATTAATGAAGAACTACTGTAGAGCTTGTTGAAATTTGGTTTGCATGATTGGTCTCTCTAAGGTCTAGATATTTTATGGTTAAGGTGTTTGAACAACAAGGAAGACAGTGTAGAGTCTTATAATGCTTGCAATATGTTCTTATGTAAGTTTTGCTGTACCGTTTATACTTGAGTTTGCTTCAAACAACCTTGCTAGCCTAAGCCTTGTACTGAGAGGGAACTCTTCTCGTGCATTCAAATCCTTGAGCCAAAATCCATGCCATTTGTGTCCACCATACCTACCTACCACATGGTATTTCTCTGCCATTCCAAAGTACATTACTTGAGTGCTACCTTTAAAATTCTATTCTTTGTCTCCGCAATATATAGCTCATGGGAAAATAGCCTTAAAAACTATTGTGGTATTGAATATGTTGATATGTATCTTATTTTCTTATAAGTTGCTTGTTGAGCGGTAACCATGTTTCTGGGGACGCCATCAACTTTTACACCTTTGTTGAATATCATGTGAGTTGCTATGCATGTTCGTCTTGTCTGAAGTAAGGGCGATTTTCATGATCAAATGGTTTGAGTATGCATATTGTTAGAGAAGAACATTGGGCCGCTAACTAAAGCCATGAATCATGGTGGAAGTTTCAGTTTGGACACAAATGCTCAATCTCTTATGAGAATATTATCTGTTGTTAAATGCTTAAGCATTAAAAGAGGAGTCCATTATCTGTTGTCTATGTTGTCCCGGTATGGATGTCTTAGTTGAGAATAATCAAAAGCGAGAAATCCAATGCGAACTTTCTCCTTAGATCTTTGTACAGGCGGCATAGAGGTACCCCTTTGTGACACTTGGTTGAAACATATGTTATGCAATGATAATCCGTGTTAATACAAGCTAATTAGGACAAGGTGCGGGCACTATTAGTATTCTATGCATGAGGCTTGCAACTTATAGGATATCTTGTACATAACACATATGAATTATTACTACCGTTGACAAAATTGTTTCTATGTTTTCAAAATAAAAGCTCTAGCACAAAAATAGTAATCCATGCTTCCCTCTGCGAAGGGCCATTCTTTTACTTTATGTTGAGTCAGTTTACCTACTTCCTTCCATCTTAGAAGCAAACACTTATGTCAACTGTGCATTGATTCTTACATACTTGCTTATTTGCATTCATCATATTACTTTGTGTTGACAATTATCCATGAGATATGCATGTTGGAAGTTGAAAGCAATCGCTGAAACTTAATCTTCCTTTGTGTTGCTCCGATGCCTTTACTTTGAATCTATTGCTTTATGAGTTAACTCTTATGCAAGACTTATTGATGCTTGTCTTGAAAGTACTATTCATAAAAAGTCTTTGCTATATGATTCAGTTGTTTAGTCATTATCTTTACTATTGCTTTGAATCACTTCATTCATCTCATATGCTTTACAATAGTATTGATCAAGATCATGTTGGTAGCATGTCACTTAAGAAATTATCCTTGTTATCGTTTACCTACTCGAGGGCGAGCAGGAACTAAGCTTGGGGATGCTTGATACGTCTCCAACGTATCTATAATTTCTTATGTTCCATGCTAGTTTTATGACAATACCTACATGTTTTGTTCACACTTTATATCGTTTTGATGCATTTTCTGGAACTAACCTATTAACGAGATGCCGAAGTGCCAGTTCCTGTTTTGTGCTATTTTTGGTTTCAGAAATCCTACAAAGGAAATATTCTCGGAATTGGACAAAATCAACGCCCAGTATCTTATTTTTCCCGGAAGCTTCCAGAGCACCGAAGAGGGGCCAGAGGGGAGCCAGGGGGGGCCCACCCCACAAGGCGGCGCGGCCAAGGGGGGCGCGCCCCCCTATGGTGTGGCTGCACCAGGACTCCTCCGACTCCGCCTCTTCGCCTATATAAAGCCTCCGTCGCGAAAACCCTAAAGGAATAAGCCACGGGACGAGAAAAGTTACGCAGCCGCCGCCATCGCGAAGCCAAGATTCGGGGGACAGAAGTCTCTGTTCCGGCACGCCGCCGGGACGGGGAAGTGCCCCCGGAAGGCATCTCCATCGACATCACCGCCATCTTCATCGCCGCTGCTGTCTCCCATGATGAGGAGGGAGTAGTTCTCCATCGAGGCTAAGGGCTCTACCGGTAACTATGTGGTTAATCTCTCTCTCATGTACCCCAATACAATGATCTCATGAATTGCCTTGCATAATTGAGATCCATATGATGAGCTTTGTATCACTATTAATCTATGTGCTACTTTAGTGATGTTATTAAAGTAGTCTATTCCTCCTTCATGATGTAATGTGGACAGTGTGTGCATCATGTAGTACTTGGTGTAGTTTATGATTGTAATCTCTTGTAGATTATGAAGTTAACTATTACTATGATAGTATTGATGCGATCTATTCCCCCTTTCATAGCTATTGGTGACGGTGTGTATGCTATGTTAGTTCTCGGTCTAAATTGCAATGATCTATTATGCTCTAAAGGTTACTTAAATATGAACACCGAATGTTGTGGCGCTTGTTAACTCCGGCTTGAGGGAGCTCTTGTAGCCCTACACAATGAATGGTGTTTGTTATCAAACAAGAGTATATGTAGCACAAGTGAGGAGAAGTTATTTATTATGTGATCAATGTTGAGAGTGTCCACTAGTGAAAGTAGGATCCCTAGGCCTTGTTTCCAATACTGCAAACACCGCTTACTTACTGTTCTACTGCATGTTTACTTGCTGCAATATTTACTTCATATCGCAATTACCATCTACCACCATCTATATCATCTGCGTTTTAATATCTCTTCGCCGAACTAGTGCGCCTATACATCTGACAAGTGTATTAGGTGTGTTGGGGACACAAGAGACTTCTTGTATCTTAATTGCAGGGTTGCTTGAGAGGGATATCTCTGACCTCTACCTCCCTGAGTTCGATAAACCTTGGGTGATTCACTTAAGGGAAATTTGCTGCTGTTCTACAAACCTCTGCTCTTGGAGGCCCAACACTGTCTACAAGAATAGAAGCACACATAGACATAAGTGTTGGAGATGAGTAAAATGTTTCATGCTTATAGTCACGCAAAAGGGAGCTTGTTTAGACTGTGGCATAGACTTTGGCATGTCATGTTAGATGTTATTTAGTCATATGCTTAGTAATTATTGTTGTAGCATGACTTGTCTCATATATCTGAGAGTGCTTAATGCGCCATTGAAAGAATCATGTGTTGTTTCCATCATACAAAAGCATAATATTATGGTATTCTCCTTTGATGTTGTTATTGGGTCGACTTGGCACATGCTTACACCATGTTATGACTACAAACCAGTCACCTAAATCCTCTATGATCATTTATTTTTGACTTGTAATATCACTTTATGCTTTGATTAATAATGTTTTGTCGCTATGCATGATTATGGCCATTATTGCTCTCTTAGTTGGTCGCTCCCAGTTTTTTGCTAGCCTTCGCCTGTACTAAGTATGAGCTCTACTCCTGCATCCAACCACCAACAACCAAAGTTTTCCAATTGTGTCCACAATACCTACCTATATGTGGTATTTCACCGCCGCTCCAAAGTAAATTGGTTTTGTGCTACCTTTAAATCTTCAAAATTACTACCTATTTTGTGTTTTATTTTAGCTCATGAGGAAGTATTGAATGGTTTATTGTCTTATCATGACTTCACACCTTGAATAGCATGCATAATTTGCTAAGTCCTTAATATTGCAAAAAGAGCAAGGCAACCGGGTGTCCATCCTAAATAAAATAAACAAATAAACAAATAATGCTCCGCACATTATGTATTGGAGAGATCCTAAATAATGGTGTGCATTGGAGAACTACATGAGAGTCGCTCTTGAGGTCACTATATGAAAGGATGATAGATTATTTTATGCCATTCGTTGACATAGACATGCATACCACTCAAAATATATATTTTCAACACTCCTATTGCATTCAAAATAAAAATCTCTATCACATGAGTAATCTTGCTTCCCTCTACGCAGGGCCTTTCTTTTACTTTTGAAAGTTCAGAGATGGTAAACCTAGAGGGGGGTGAATAGGTTTCTACAAATTTTAATTCTTTCTTTGCTATATTAGGCTTTGCGGAATATAAAGATGAGCCTAATGCAAACTAGGTGAGGCAACCTATATGATGATACAAGTAACTCAAGCACGAAGGCTCTCATAGGCAGTTATATCACAAGTAAGGAGTTCGGTTAGAGATAACCGATAGCACGCGGAGACGAGGGTTTATTCCTGTGTTACCTTCCTTTGCAAGAAGATACGTCACGTTTGGAGGGGTGGAGGTCCCACGAAGGATTCCCCAACGCCACGAAGGCTCACCCTATTCTCCAGAGCCTATCCCACGAAGGAATAGCTCACTCACTTGTGGTAGACTTTAAGGTAGCCTCCAAACCTTCACAATCTTGTCAGGAGTATATCCACAGCTCAGATGCTTCCGGACCTCTCTTGCCCACCTAGGGTTTCCAAGGAACCCTAGGGAGCAAGTATCTTGATGAATACAAGGGGGAACAAGATTTGGCTTGGTAGAACAGTAGATCGGGACCTCCTCTATCTTTTTCCCGGAGGGATTTGAGTTTGGGTGGAGGAGGAGGGAGATCTGAGGCTTTTGGTGTTTCTAACAATGGAGTATGAGAGAGAGAGAGCTCAAGAACAGCTTACAGGGTAGTGCCTAACTGTTCAGATGTAGGAGAAGAGGTTTTTATAGTGTCACTTGAAATCTGGCCGTTGGAACTTGACACCTCAGCCTTTTCTTCGAGGAACCCGGTCAACCGAGCCTGTGACCGGGTAGGCAAGCGCAGGGGCCGGTTAGACCGGGCCAGGGACCGGGCCATCCGGTCCAAACCGGAGCTGGGACCAGGTCTTGACCGGGACGGGATTTGTCGCGCAGTACATGCTTCCAGATGTCACGAGGGCAGGATCAGGTTGGTGCCGAGGCGCCCGGTCCACAGCCAGGTTGGCCGAACAGATGACTAGGCCCGGCCGGTCCAAACCGGACGACACACCGGGCCAGCACCGGGCGAGGGGAAAAACTATACTGGATAGTGCCCGGTGTGCCACGGTCCTGAGGCCGGTCGAAACCGGGCCACCTGGTGCCACGGCCGGTCTGAACGGGCCTGGGACCAGCCAGTTGCTACGAAAACCTTCTTAATTTTTGTCGAAGTGGGGGGGGGGGGTCTCCCTTTACCTTATTGTTCCATTGTTACACCATCATGCTTCTTTGGCTAATACCTGGGGATAATCTCATAGACATGTATTAGACCAAATACTCTAGCACGGTGTCATTGTTACCAAAATAATGGATAAGGGTAAAATACCCTTACAATTTTTATATTGAGTCTTCCTCTTCTTGCTTTATGCACCACTAAGAGAGCATACTTGTCATTCTGAGTATAATGTGCATAGTCCCAAAATTTATTATTGATTGATTCATGATTATGACTATTGCTTGTTCTCAAATTATTTGTGTCTAGTCACCCTCTAAACTTTAAAGGTGTCCTGGCATTTATGTTTTGCTACTTCATAAAGGACAAGTTGAATACCACTTTGATATGTTTTCGCTATGCCCATAAACAAAGAGTTGCTTTCAGTGCATTATTATTCATGATTTTTGTTTGAGTCACTTCTCATGTTATAACATAGTTGCTAAGTTCTATTGAATTATATCTACCATGCCTATGTTTAGAGTACTTTGATCACAGCTCATAATGCTTTACAATAACTTGATCAAGATTGTGTTGGCTTCATGTCACTTCAAAATTTATTTTTGTTATCACTTACCTACTCGAGGACGAGCAGGAGTTAAGCTTGGGGATGCTGATACGTTGCAGACGTATCTATAATTTTTGATGCTCCATGCTTATTTTACACCAATCTCTATATGTTTTGTCTACACTTCGTGACACTTTTATGAATTTTTTGGAACTAACCTATTGACAAGATGTCACACTGCCAGTTCCCTGTTTTCTGCTGTTTTGTATTTCAAAAAAGTTGTACAGGAAATATTCTCGGAATTGGACGAAACAAAAGCCGAAGTTGCTATTTTACCGAAATGAAGACGGAGTCTAGAAGAGAGACGGAGGGGGGCCAGGAGCCGGCCAGACCAGCCCTAGGCGCGACCTAGCCTTGGCCCGCGCCTAGGGGTGGTGTGGGCCCACCTGGTGACATGGGCATACCCTTCGGGTACCCATTATTAGTATACCTGGCTCGGCCCAATATGGAGAAAACCAAATATGGAGAAGGCCCAACAAGGCAACCCGAAGAAGTAGTCGACTAGGACTCTTGTAAAACCCTAGGCTGGTTGCATATATAAGGCTAGCCAGGGTACCCGAAATAGGGAGGACGACAGAGAGACAGAATAGAGACAACATAGATCCGCCTATGGCGACACCCTGTAAACATACATATGATATTATACTGGATTGCTAGCAGCACGTAGGGATCCTCCACCGAGGGGACCCGAAGCTGGGTACGTCATGTGCCTAATCTCGCTCCCGGAATCTCCATCGTCGCTCTCCCGAAACCCAAGTCTACAATACGTAGGCATTGCCGAGGTGATCCCTCGTCAATTGGCGCCGTCTGTGGGAATAGCGGCGATTAGATTTTGTTATCCGGGCGGGAATCGTCGTTGTTACCAACATCATCCGCGAGATCGCCGATGAGATAAAGGTCGGCGCAATAAGCTGCATCAAACAATGCCGCGCGACGTGATGATTAGTCAATCAAGTCTGCACGGCTCGATAGGCTATGCCGCGCGACGTGATGATTAGTCAATCAAGTCTGCACGGCTCGATAGGCTATATCGTGTGCGCAAGTTGTGCCTGGGAACATGTACACGTGATTGGACGTACAGGAGCATGATTGGAGGCGCCCCATCCAATCTCATCTTCTCTCTCATATATTAACTACCCTATGCAGAACTTTTTAAACTAATCAGTTAAATATGACTTGTTTCTATGTGTATGTATTGAGAACTTGGCCAAGTTCGGGTGGTACTTTTCGCGAGTATCCAGCAAGAGCGACGGTGGACCGATCCATGTTAATCAGCGGCGCCAAATAAAGCAGTCAGGGACACAACCAGAGGTATAAAGAACTTGGTCAAATTAAGTATGGAACGCGGACCCTCACGTCGCGGATTTGTTCATCGCGCACTCGCCAGCGTGTACTAGAAACCGCGGATTCATCACAGCGAACCCCAATCCGACGCAAAAATTATCAAGTGCTATACTTCTAATTAATTATTATTTACAAATTCTGTTTGGCCAAATATTTTTCGGTTCGTGCTGTTATTTGCGTGCAGACTTCTGTGCTCCAATACAACTTCAGTGTGCACTAGCCTCGCCCGGGGTTCGCCCGCCGTGAACTCGACGCTTTTCTCCTCCATGCCGACTACTTTCACCGTGTCAAATATTTTCGGCTAAAACGCCGCACGGCTCCGCTCCATTGGTTGCGTCCACTTCGTCGACTCCGTCTGCTGGACAACCTATTTCCACATCGGTTCCGTCGCACCAGATATAAAGCTAAGTGTTATTCTTTCGATAGTCAATTATTATTTACTTTCGTTACATCCAAATATTCGGGGGTTATGCTATTACAATGTCACAGCAAAAGACACCCAACATTCGGGGTTGCGCCATTACATTGGAACTACAAATACACCATTGGATTTATTTTCTTCGGCTCAGTGGAATTATTTTCTCTGGCTCAGTGGAATTACTTTCTTCGACTTAGTGGATTTGTCTTCTTCGGCGCAGTGAATTTATTTTCTTCGGCTCGCTGGATTAGTTTTCTTCGGGTTATTATTGGTTCGCTATTATACAACATTCTCCGATGCGTTTCCGGGACAATGGATTTATAATCGATGGTTATTACTGGAGTTATTTCTTCGGGATAATGAATATATTCGGATTCATTTATATGGATAATACTGGTTTACTCTTATACATTATTACCCGATGCGTTTACGGGTCAATGGATTCATCTTCTATGGTTATTACTGGAACTATTTTCTTCGGATCAATGGATTCATCCTCTATGATATCAGCGGATTCATCTTCTATGGTTATTACTGGATTCTTCGGGTCAATGGATTCATCCTTTATGATATTGACGGATTCCTCTTCAATATATGCTCTATATTTAATGGCGTCATCTTCAATATGGATTCATCTCAAATACTTCATCTTGGATTCATCTTCATGGACTCATATTATATTATTGAAAATGGCTTCATCCTAAATGGCTTCACCTTATATGACGCCGCGACTACGTCGATTTCTTTCGACATCATGGCTAACACTCGGGGGCTCGACCATGACTTCGCCTCGGGTCGCAACTACGACACAGCATCTAAGTAACAATCATAACGTCACCCCAGCAGCGCTCGGGGGCTCGGCTATTTCTTCATCAACAATTTGGCGGCATCTATTATCGCTATTTGGTGGTTTCTACTTCGGTTCGACTTCCTCTATGCAGTCGAAGACTTCATCACGCGTCGACTCCATTGTACCCAATAAAGCTAAGTGTTCCTTTATCTTACACAAAGTTGATTATCATCTACTTTTGCCGCACCCGACACTCGGGGTCTGCGCGGCATATATTCACTTTACATATCATCGAATCTGAACATCTGACACCGCATGCAAAAAAGAGAGTCAAGGAAAAGATAGAAAAAGTTTGTTTATTTGTGCAGGAGAAAGCAAATTATACAAGTTCTTGAGCCTATTTCCAGATGCGCGCACCCGACCATAGCCTCGGGGGCTACTCCCATCGGGAGCGCTGACCGCGCACCCGATGAAATCTTCTTCAGGGAGGAACCCGACGAAATCAAAATAGCACCCGACGAAATCTTCTTCAGGGAGGAACCCGATAAAATCGTGAGAGAACCCGACGAAATTTTCTTCAAAAGAGAACCCGATGAAATTTTATTCAAGGAGGACCCGAAGAATTATCCTTAAGGAGGACCCGAAGAATTATCTTCAAAGAGGTCCCGAAGAATTATCTTCAAGGAGGTGCCGAAAAATTATCTTCAAGGAGGTCCCGAAGAATTATCTTCAAGGAGGTGCCGAAAAATTATCTTCAAGGAGGTGCCGAAAAATTATCCTCAAGGAGGTCTCGAAGAATTATCTTCAAAGAGGACCCGAAGAATTGTCCTCAAAGAGGACCCGAAGAATTGTCCTCAAAGAGGACCCGAAGAAATTTTCCTGAAGGAGGAACTCGACGAAATTTTCATCAAGGAGGAACCAAAAAAAAAAAAAAAAAAAGAGGTGGACAAATCTTCGGGTTCATTGACTCGCCATATTGTTCCGAGCAAGAGCATCGGTGATGTACCCGACAATATAGAAGAACCCACTATATTTGGCTGTCTCATCAAGCCCGAGAGAAAAATAGAAGAACCCGCAAAATGGGTCATTGCATCAGCCGAACAAGGCACTTGACAAAATATTCTCAGAGCGCCAAAGTCGCGAACAATCTCTGAATGCCGCAAAACTCTGCGAAGGTAAGACCCCAGATCCGTTCTGTGTGGCGTGGCATCGCCAAAGACTGCGCTCTGCTACTTTTATCCGTATCAACAGATACGAAGAAAAATCCTAACGGACGCGTTAGGTACCCGATAAAATATGACTGGGACTCGACAGAATGGTAAGACCTTAAGCGGCACCTGTCGAGTTAACACCAGTATCCCGAGATCATGTCCAGGGACGTGATCTTGAAGTAGGTTTTTGCGGATTGCCACTAGAGCAGTTAACTAGTACCTGATCCGTCAGATGAACTAGCCCCAATTACCATTATCCCTGTACAATATAGATATGGATGTCAAATAAAAATAGCAACGGCCTGGAGTCGATAAAAAAAGGGGCTGCGCCAAGATGTTTATCGAGTAGTACAACTCGAGCCTATGCCTAGGTGCAAGCACCTGCTCATAGGCTCGGGGGCTACTCTTATCGAGAGTATTGTTCACCCTCCTGATAAGAAAGAGGAAAAATTGTGGAGTCAATTACAAGCAAGTTGAGCCTACACCCAAGTGCAAACACTTGGCTGTAGCCTCGGGGGCTACTCCCATCGGGAGCGCTGGTCACGCACCCGATAGAAAAATAAATTTGACAGCATCTACGACAATCAAGGTTTGTAGACTCAACTCGATTCTACGACTCGAGTGGAGCCTACTCCCATCGGGAGCACATGGATTTCATCAAGTCCTCCAGAAATATAGTGAAGTTCATCATCGAGTAGTACAACTTGAGTCTATGCCCAAGTGCAAGCACTTGCCCATAGACTCGGGGGCTACTCCCATCGGGAGCGCTGTCGCGCACCCGATAATTTCAAGAATTGTCGACATCATGATCAACGACATGGACCTCGCCTTGTATTTCTTCGACTTCGGAGATGGTTATGCTTGGAGTTTCTACGCAAGTCTTCGACTTCCCTATAAACTCGGGGGCTACTGACATGGGCATACCCTTTGGGTACCCATTGTTAGTATACCTGGCTCGGCCCAATATGGAGAAAACCAAATATGGAGAAGGCGCAACAAGGCAACCCAAAGAAGTAGTCGACTAGGACTCTTGTAAAACCCTAGGCTGGTTGCATATATAAAGCTAGCCAGGGTACCCGAAATTGGGAGGACGACAGAGAGACAGAATAGAGACAATATAGATCCGCCTATGGCGACACCCTGTAAACATACATATGATATTATACTGGATTGCTAGCAGCACGTAGGGATCCTCCACCGAGGGGACCCGAAGCTGGGTACGTCATGTGCCTAATCTCGCTCCCGGAATCTCCATCGTCGCTCTCCCGAAACCCAAGTCTACAATACGTAGGCATTGCCGAGGTGATCCCTCGTCACCTGGCGCCCATCGACCTCGCCCTTCCGCCTATAAATTGCCTCCGACGCGAAAACTCTGAAACACCCGAGCCTCCATTCACGAAAAGTTCCGTCGCCGCCATCATCGTCCAGAAAAGTTTCGGGGTCAGAAGTTCCTGTTCCGGCACCCTGCCGGGACGGGGATTGACCCCCGGAGCCATCTCCATCGACTCCACCGCCTCCACTTCGACTCCATGATGGTTTGTGAGTAGTTCCCCTGGACTATGGGTTCTCGGATGTAGTTAGTTGGTACTCTCTCTCCCATGTACTTCAATACAATAATCTCATGAGCTGCCTTACAAGATTGAGATCCATATGATGTAATCGGTGTTGTGTTTGTTGGGATCCGATAAATTGTGGAATTGTGATCAGATTGTTCATCATATTATCATACAACTGTTATTTAAGATCTTGCATGCTCTCCGGTACTTGTAGTTACCTTGATCAAGTACTTGCTTGTATCTCCAAGAGGGAGTATTTATGCTCGATAGTGAGTTCATGCCTCTAGTTTTCTGGAGGAGTGACAATAACTTCTAAGATTGTAGATATGATGTTGCTACGAGGGAAAAACAACGATGTTTTGTCTAAGGATAATTCTATTGTTTACTTTACACAGATTGCTTCATGCGATAGCCTGTTGCTTGCAACTTAATACTGGAAGGGGTTTGGATGATAACATGAAGGTGGATTATTAGTCATAGACGCAGTTGGATTACGGTCTATGTATTATGTTGTAATGCTCAATTAAATACTACAGTAACCTTTATCTTATCATAGCATGCATTGTCATGCCCTCACAATTATCAATTGCCCAACTATAATTTGTTCACCCAACACATGTTATTTGGAGAGTTACCACTAGTGTAGATAGCTGGGAACCCCGGTCCTTCTATCATCATCATTGCTCTACAGTCAACTACGCACTGGAATATTTTTCTGGTGCCATCTCCTCTATGCTACTGTTGCTGTGTTACTATTGTTATTGCTCTCATATTACTGCTGCTTTCACATCACCCTTGTTACTAGTGCTTTTCCAGGTGCAGCTGAATTGACAACTCCGGTGTTGAGGCTTATAAGTATTCTTTACCTTCCCTTGTGTCGAATCAATAAATTTGGATTTTACTTCCCTCGAAGACTGTTGCGATCCCCTATACTTGTGGGTCATCATAAATCTAGATCTTCTCTCTCTTTTCCCTCAAATAGGTGCAAAAATCATGGAGGGATTAGAGGGAGAGGAAACTTCTCAAGGTTAACAATGGAATAGGAGAGAGAGAGAAGCAACAACCCTTGGGGAAGAAAGGGGGCCTTACATAGGTCCAACACACGAAATATGACCGTTACAACAATTTTTAGACCGGAGACCGGAGTCTCCGTACCCCCCATCTGAGAGCGAGGCACACTTCTAAACAGCAAGACCGGAGTCTTTACCGGAGTCTCCAGCCCTCCCAAGACCGGAGACTTCGTACGTCGGGAAAGACTAAAACTGAAACGGCCAAAACTTGAGCATACGAACTCCGATTTTGATGATTTTGGGATCATTTTGAAGCTAGAAACAAGCTCTAAAAGATCATGCAGAGAACCACCATATTCCAACAAGGTAGGATATAAAAATGGGGAAAGGTTTAACCTATCTATAAGAGACAAACCGGTAACACCTTCAAAATGAAAAATGCAACAAGTTGTGTTGGGAAACTCAGGTTTAGGTAAACCAATTTTGTTGGAAAGATGATGACAAGAGATACCCCACAAAGAGTAAAAATATTAAGAACAAGTGGGTTAGATTTTTCCAAGAATGTAGAGGTGAAACCTCCCAATAACAAAGAACCGCGAAAACTCCAATGTAGAAAACGCAACAAGTGATTCATGTGGAATCCATTTTCGATGAACTAGAGCTTGTCATGGGAATAAGCACAAGCTCTAAAACATCATATGGATAAGATACAAATAACAACCAAGAAAGATGATGCAAGGTGGCAAAGGTTTAAGCTCTCCGAAGGATATGATTTGAGTTACTCACTCGAGAGCCCTCTTGATAGTACGGCAACTAAACTATAAAACGGTCTCCAAATACACCATGAGATAGGTAAGAACGAAACCCTATCAAAAGCAAACCTTAAACTTGCGCATTCCACTTGAGCTCGATGATGACGATCTTAACCACAACAAGATGGAACGCCTTTCTTGATTGTGCTTGCTTGACGAAGTCTTGCGGATTGCTCCCCCATAATCCACTATGGGAGAGCTTCTTCTTCGGCGCATCTTCACATATCATGATTATCATATGGATGGCAAGCTTCAAGCATATGTTCTCTTTGAGTTGGCTCATCTTGAAGTTGCACTTTATTTCTTCATTCTTCTTCATGTTGATGTCTTAAAGATAAACTTGAGGCCTCACTTCATTTTCATCTTCAAGGCATACTTGACACTTGATATTCTTCACTTTCACCATGGAGATGAATGGTAATATTATGTCCCTTTTCATGATTCAATTATACTATTCATGTTATTACCTATTTGAACTTGTATCTATACCGCATGTGATATATTCCCATGTTTAATTTCGTACAAAAAAAGTTTATCTGAAAAACTAGCCGGAGCACTTGCATACACCATATGACCACTAATCGCATTTAAAACTGGTCATATCCAAGGTAATTTTATTATTATTGTATATACGGTTCCAATACCATGTGTAGAGCTTGCACATGTTGTGACCTTACTACGAAATATAACTTGCAAGGAAAATCTGCCAATGGTTAGAAATATCTATAAGTATAGGTACCTAACAATAAACCAGAACCACAACAAAGATATTTATTTGATATTATATCATGGTAACTGTGGATATTGATATATATACATGCACCAACATGCATGCATGCATACATACATACATACATAATATAATTTTATCAACATGTGAAAATAGTTTAAATAAAACTCTATTGCAATATAAATTTAAATTTGAAGAAAAAACTATGTATTGTATTCATTACAGTTGTACAAGAGAGAACTAATATCCGAAAATATTTTAATGTTTTTACTTAAGCAATCTAAATTATACTCAATTTGACATAATATGATTACGATAGTTTAATACAAGTATAAAAGTTTTGTATAAAATATCTTGACATTTCCGGTAGATGTAGCTTTTCCGTCAAGTATAATTGGTCAGTAGTGATATTCAATTATTCATTTATTGTGTATTGTCACACAATAAAGTACATGGTGAGTAATTTTGTAGACCACTCATAAGATGTCCTTATAAGGAGCATCGGTTCTGAAAAAAGAACCCAAGATAAATAAGAAAATATTGACCACAAGAACATGGTGACACCGTTCTTTTCACAAGAAGTAGTATGCATGTTAGGCTTGAGAGGTGTAGGGAAATAATCAGCGAGTCTTTACTGCTGGGACGGTTTGCAACCACTCTTCCATGAGCTTAGTGCAAGGTTTTACAAGTGAAATCTATCTCGTATTCACTCCCAATTACTAGAACATAGTTTATGTCGGACGACGTTTTGAAATCATTTGTAAGACTATAAAAAATTATTTGAGTTGCTTCCCCAGTCGATATAGCATATGGTTTTGTGTTAGTGCACAACTGATATGTCATGATTTTGTTGGGTGTGTCTTATCTTGGCCTATCTATATCTTCCTACCCCATCATGGGAAAACCTCGTTGCCGGTGACTGAGCCACCGCACACGCAAGAAGCCGTCGGGTACGAGAGCCTCAGCCCGAGGAAAAATGCCGACAAATGAACCAAAGGCATAAATTTCGTCGGGGCCAGGACTTGCTACGGGGGTTTCACCAGATTATTTCTGGTTGTGAAACCATGTGTAAGAGGCGTGTAAAATGGAGGAGATTTCTCAAAAGAGTTTTAAAAACCTTCTGTTTCAAAATAAGTCAACTTGAAGTTTGGCGAAAATCCGGCTATTTTTGCTCTTTGTGTAAAAAGAGGACATTCGGGGCTGAAATAAGGGTTTGCATGAGAAATGGTTCTACTCCAGTATCTTTTTTACATAGGCAACATAAAAGGTTGAATTTTCCAAATTTAGATATATCTAGATAGCATTAAGTTAAGACATGTTCAGAGTAGTAATAATAATTCAATATGTAAAAACGAATATAGATGGGGCAAGTTTCTGGGAAGAGTACAAACTACAATGTGAATTTCTGGGAAAGACGAGAGAGTGGAGCCCTGCGCTGTCCGATGTCCAAACCACTGAGACAAAGCACAGAGAGAGCGAGAGCAATGGCGGGCCCTCGACCTGATAAATCCTCCACAAACCCTGGCCTCCTTCATCGCTTGGTACAACTGTAGCTGCTGAGCACATTTTGGTGGTCGAGGAGGAGCGGGTGGACGGAGCGAGTGGGGGAAGGAGGCGACGATGATGCCGCAGCCGAGCCACCCGCTGGTGCACCCGGACCCGGCTCCGGTGGTGGAGCCGCCGGCGCCCGCTCCCGCTCCAGCTGTTGTTCCCGCACCGGCAGCGTTGCAGGTGCAGGCGCCGGCTCCGGCTCCGGCGGCGCCGCCCGCGCAGGGGCAGGGGAACGCGAACGCGCCGCCCGGGGTGCTGATGCGGAGCTTGCCGGGGGCACCGGGGACGCGGACCGGGCTCGGGCTCCGCCTCGCGCAGGCCGCCCTCGCGGCCGCCGCGCTCGGCGCCATGGTCTCCACCGGCGACGACTGCCGCTCCGTCACCGGGTTCCGGTGCGTGCTCTGCCCCCCTTCTCCTCCCCTGCCCCGCAGCGTTTCTCTCGCATTACCCATACACAGGGTTTCAGTCAGTTCACGCTCCACGGCGCTCGAATTCTTGCTCGGACAGCCTAGTCTTTGGGTAGGTCCGTAGGATTCCACCACCATTTTCTTCCTCTAGGAGCAGGTTTTTCGTCGATGTTTGGAGCAAATGCCAAACATACTAATAACTGCAACTAATATCTTAGGGGTTTTATTGTGTGGGTTGGTTAATCTTGCCAATTTTACAGAGTCTCAAGACCTGGTACGATCTAGTCTTTGGAAAGGGACCTTTTTTTCCTTTGGAAACAGATTCTTCTTGCGTGTTTGGAACAAATGCCAACCTGTGAAGCTCGATTAAAGATTCCAGGGGTCTCATTGTGTGGGCCTTCGGATGAGTGTTGTCTAGAGTCTCTCACTGTAAGAGATATGTGGAACAGCATGTGGTTTTTTCAAGTAAGATATCATTGAGTGGGTAATGTGCCTTAGAAAGAATGGCCACATTTGTCAGTTTGCTTTGTGAGACTTGTGTAGCAATTGTCCAGTAGATATTACTATTGTGTCCTTTCTTAGTTCTCCAGAAAGAGAAATGTTGGTACCCATTCTTGCATTTTTAGTATTTTACGCCTTCTGAGTCAGTTTGGGATCCTGAGAGAGGCGATGCTATTGGATGGTTATATGATGGAGCTCTCTCTGATATTTTTCCATTTGTCTTCTTGGAGATAACAATGTTCAGTTTGAGTCTTGTTCGCTGATCATAAGCATTTCTACGAATACTAAGGGTTCCATATCTTCATGCATAGTTTGTGAGGAATCCAGCACGAAGCATTGGTTGTCTCCGCTTATCAGTTCGGTTAACATTATGCTGGTGTATCTTATTGCTGCGGTGCAGTTACGTAGGGTTTTCGCTAGGGATGTTGCTTCTAGACTCAGAATACGGAATTAATTTCATTCTATTGATGAACTCACGGTTGCTATTTTTGACCAGCTACTTCGTGCCAGCAGTAGCTTTGCAATGCATGTGGAGCCTTGCTATGGCCACTGTGGATGTCTATGGGATTCTTGTCGGACGTTCCTTCCGAACTCCCCGAGTTGTCAGCATACTTGGCGTCGGTGACTGGGTAAGTCGTATTTTCTCAGACACCTCAATCAAATAGTCATCTATCGTCCCTTGTGGACCTAGTAGAGGACTAAAATGTTTTGCAACTTCCACAAGGAAATTTGCAAGCCATACTTCAGTTCGTTTCTGTGTTCTACCTATCTTAGCTAACTCATGGCTAACACCATTTGCTACTCTGCCAATCTTAGTTATTATAGTGTTCCTTTCCCTGATCAAATCACGAATTGCATTTACCTGAATAAGTGTGTTTCTCGTTCCTGGAAAAATAACCCACCTTTTGACCTTGATGGTGTTCTCTGCAGATCACAGGAGCACTGACCTTCAGTGCTGCATCTGCAGCGGCGGGCATCACCGTTCTCATCAACGCTGACCTGGAGTTTTGCGATGACAATCACTGCCCAAATTTCATGTCTGCTACGGCCATGGCTTTCCTGAGCTCATTTGTGATTGCACCCTGCTGCATCCTGAACCTCGGCCAGATGATCTACAAATTACAAAGACCATAGTCTACAGAACAAGAATCAAGGTCTGTTTGTGCACCAGATCCTCTTTCATGATCAACTGGGACACGGCGTGGTGCAGCTAATTACACTAGGATTAGGAACCAACTGATGGATGCTTGTTGAATAATGTATGTTATCGAATCTTCTGTAGAAATCAGAGAGTAGCTCGTATGTTATCAAACTTGCTTTAGAAATTAGGGAGTAGCTTCATTTTCAGAAGGGTGGCTGTGAAGCTCTGCATTTTTTCGTATGGAGCGTATGCCTTCTTATATATGTGAGGGTGGACTAGTGGTTATTATCTGGGAATGAGCTGACGGGGGTGTAGAGCTCAAGTTTACTAATATGCTATATATGTGTTCTAATGTTGATTTCCGAACATTTGGTCTCAATATTACTTGTTTAGTGTGACTGTCAATTATGAATGTCGGGTAGGCTATCAGCTTGTTCTTCTAGGTAAAAATGCCAGTATATGGCATGCTTTATATTGTAATTGAAAAATATTTTACCTGACAATTGTACATTAGGGAAAATGAGAAACAGAAAGCCAAATGATTGATCACTTGATAAGGAATATTTGTTGGGTGACAAAGAAATTCACGTACCGACAGAAAAGATAGACTAACAAACACCCAGCAGAAGCATGCTATACTGAATTTGCATCAATATAAAAAACATTTGCACTTATGGAGAAAACGGCTCATGTAGTTCACTGAAAAATGGCGCAAAAAAACATTTCGGTCTCATAATTAAATTTTCAATCGCAGCAAGAACTATTTGCCATGATATTTTGTCGCTACGTAATCGTGGTGCTCTCTCCCTCTCTCTCTCAAGAAATATCCTCCCTCCTATACACTTTTCAGGCATCTGTCTCTTTACCAATCCAAGGAAAGTGATGATGATAACCACGGGAAAATCATGTTTAAGAGTTTTAAAATATTCTAAAAATGGATCATGTCAGAGTGGAGTTTTAAGAACATGTAATATTACAAATTCTATAAATACGTGTTTTGGGATCAATCAGCATTCCATTGTGCGCGATATACAGCAAGGCTAGGGTGCAGAAACAAATTACTTGGGCAAAAGACTGTTATCTCCAAACTGTTACACCCATTAACTTGAGCTGATGTTTTGGAGACAAAAGGACCACCAAGAAATAAAAAATGTAAAGCTGCCACACCCATGCATAGTTTTTTCACTCTCCGAGAATTACATAACCATCACCAAAGTACCACCAGAAAAAGAGCAGTCCGTATAAATCATCAGGTCGCCAGCGTTCAGTGTCTCACTGGAAAAGAGCTATCCATGCTGTTCAATGCGAATGATGTGGAATGCCATGGCAAGCCTCTCGTTCTTCACCGGCTCCAGCAGGCAGATATCTCCGGCGTGCAGGCGGTTGTCACCTACGAACTCGTGCCACCCTCCTTCCGGGATCATCCGCCTGTGGCGCATCTTGACATGCCATGCCTTGCTCCGCCCAGCTTGACGGAGCGTCAGGATCTGTTTCCCATCTGGAAGATGTCTATCTGCAGCAGCATTTCCCGTGGTGCCCAAGTCCTTTTTGTTGCAGGTGCAATAGACATGACAACTAATCAATAGCGATGAAAATACATATTGAAGAAATTTCAGCAACTAAATGCATGGATGGATTGTGAAAATTTTAAATCGGAGATTCATGGAATGTGCCATCTACAGCCTTTAAAAAAATCAGGTAATGCACTTCTGATTCAAGAAAATGTACATAAGCAAAGACCTACATGATACTAGCTAGTGTAGTAACTAAGCATCAGGAAACCAAGGTTTCATAACTTACTAGGGCAGTACTCAAGTTGCTTTTATCCATGTACACCACATAAACGGGCGCTGGAGATTGGATGGCCTTGACCTTCTCTGCAACTATCTTCTCCTGTGCCGTGGTTAAACAGCCTAGTACCACGTACCCTGATCTGTTAGAATCATCTGACGGCCCTGCAGATGAGATGTTTCACATCGTTAAACGCTAGCGCACACAACTCACACCAGCACATATTAATGTTGGATTTTAACAGGGAAAATTCAGCGTTACCATCAACTAGCTCGTCCTTAACACAGGATGTTGAGGCTTTCTTATTTGAGCCAGGGACAGCATCTCCACCCTTGGATCTTCTAGTGCTTCTTGCTTTGGGAAGCAGATGCACCATCACCGTGAATCTTCTCCCCTCGCTTTTATTGATCGGTTGAAGGAGGCAGATGTCCTCCTCATGCAGATGATTGTCACGGACAAACTCAAACCACCGCCCATTAAGGACATATCCTCTGTTGTCCGGTCTGACATGGAAATGGGGATGCCACTTCTTCCCTCCCGCGAGTCTAAGTGTGATTGTTTGGCTTTCACTAGGAAAATGTGCATCTGCATAACCCTTTGAAATGACCTGATTATACAGATAAGATAGAAGACAAAAATTACAAGGATGGCGAACTGAGCTAACTGTTCCTGGTTTAAAACATAAAGCAGGGAAACAAAATATTGCTGGTCTTACGATTTGTGTGCTAAACACACTAAATCTGAAATTGCACCAATGCAGGCCACTATGTTTTCTAGAGAACTGTAACAAACAGCTAGAGCAAGACTCTCATCAAATAACAAGCTCTTTTAAGTACACCTGTTGGCTGGTCACAAACTCACAATCGGTTCGAATCAACGTTCTCTTTATGTTGAAGCTTGGAAACAAGACTCAAATAGTACATGGAAATGTGGAATGGAATCGAATAAGAACTTTTTTTTGGTACATAAAACCGCACATGCTAGTGGAATAATCCGGATATGTTAGTGGAACGAAAAAACTATCAGTGGAAAAACTAAATATCGAATAAACAAACAATGCAGTTACCCAGTGCAGAATAGGAGTTACCAAAGTAGCTTGTGGTCCATTGACATTGCTCTTCTTCATTTGAACCACTAGCAAAGGAATTTCAGGTTGAATTTTTGCAACAAGAGCATCTATTCCCACCTCATCTTCTTCATCGAGTTGGCACCTGCTTGGCAAGATATAGCGAACCTCTGAGGAAGTCTCCTGGTCATCCGACCGGATAGATCCATATTCAGATGGACTGTCTTCTCCTATCAAGAGCTCAACAATAAAATCAGGTTTATAAACAAGCATGAGGAAGAAGTAATTGTCTTACAGCATTTCTACTAGCAAAATCTTCAGTGGCTGGGGGTTAATTGCATAGTATCGTACTGAGAGAGAGAGAGAGAGAGAGAGAGAGAGAGAGAGAGAGAGAGAGAGAGAGAGAGAGAGAGAGAGGGAGCTGTTGAAATATAACCGGAATCTACAGTTGTTTCTTGAACTTACCGTGCATTGAGCTGATGTCAGTTCTTCCAGCTTTGTGAAGCAGATGGACCATAAAGGTGAACCTTGTTGACTCAACCTCTGTCATCGGTTGAAAAAGGCAGAGATCGCCCTCCTTTACACGACTGTCACGGACAAATTCACGCAATGAAAGCCTGCCTCCACTTCCATCAGGTCCGGTGAAGAATTTGCATGACCAAGCTTTGCTCTTCCCAGGCAGCTTGAGTGAGATGAATTGAGTTTTATGTGGAAAGTGTGCGCGTGCATAATCCTTGGATATTATCTAATTAAAAAAGGGACAATATATGTGATGGTGTGCATAAGACTGTCACCAAGACTAGTTCATAACATAAACATAATCTCATCTGTAAAGCGAGACATAAATATGCCGTTTAATTGTTTCATAGATATCCTTTAGATGTTCATAACAATTAACAGTATCAAAATAAAGATAGTTAGAGAGGTGTATGTATGTACATGCAATTATCAGTACATACCATACATAATTAAAACCAAACGTACCAGATAGTTGTTCACATTGGTCTTCTTCATCATTACCACAAGCGGAGGGATTTCAGGTCGAAGTTCTGCGACTAAAATATTGATTTCAGCCTCTTGTTCTTCTGTAAGATGGCATCGCCCTGCTAAGACATAATCATTTGAGAGCCCCTGAAAATCATCAGACTCCATAGACTCGCTTTCGGACCCACTATCGTCAGCTGCAAAAAAAGATTCAGGAATAAGAGCTCAACCTGTAGTAACTAAAGGCTATTAACCAACTAATATGAGTACATAATTTAACCTGACAATTCATCAGAAGATGGATATTTTGCTGCAGGCTTCTTTCCTGGTTTTCTACAACATCCATCTGAATCTGAAGCATCATCCGGGGAACTGCTCGATATTTTGGCACAATATGCGCATGGGTTCTCATCATGGGTAGGATTTTTCGTCCCAGCACGGGACGAGATTTTCTCCTCACCATGGGAATCAAATACGGTAACCTTGAAGCAGGACATACCAAGGTGTCGAAACACCAAGAAATAGTTCTCTTGCATCTGATTGGCATCAACAAACGCCTCCCATCCAGACTGTAGGATCATTTTGTTCGTCTTCTTGGCAACTCCAACATCAAATATCTGACTAGTAGGGGCTTCTAGTTTGATGGTCCCAGAGATCTTTCCTCCGAAATGGTCCACGAGGCGGTCTGGTACGGCCTGCAGCGAGCAGCAGCGGTGGAACCAAGGCTCAAAATGAAAAGAATGCAAAATCTACCAAACGGAGGGAGTAAAATAAATTGAGCCAACATACCATGTTGTCTTTGAAGTTACCATGCATCTGCAAGATGAACTTCGCCTTGCTGTTGCAGCACTCGTAGGGATTGCTCATCTCGACCGGAGCCTTCCTGCGAGATACCACTACTGTTTATCATGTGAACCAAATAAGAACCAGAGGTAATAAGAACAGATACCACTGCTGTTTACATGCTTGTCTAGATGGATAGAAACACGCATACAGAAACAGGGATTCGGGATATAAAAGGAGGAAGAAGAAGCTTACTACACGTGGTTCACTCTTCCTGCTGCAACGGATTGAACTGAAATGGCGATACACAGCGCAGAAGCAATGGTTATTTATGAAGGGGAGCGCAGCCCAAAGGTTGCAAAACTTCAAGCGTGAATTTCATGCAGGGTTAATGGTGTATTAATTAACTGTAGAATAGTGGTGCTATTGGATTTACCACGTACGTGTCCGTTACTACTTGATGTCTTGATGAGAAGCACTGTCTGGTGTCTGGGTGTTTACCTTTCCGCATTCCGGGCTCGGCATTTCGTCGAACAACTGGCGGGCAGAGGCGGCGAGCAAGCCCTGCGTGGCTGCGCCCATGGCAGAGGCGGCGGACGCAGTGCTCGAGGTTTCGGGCGGGGAATCCGCGTCACCTGTGCTCGAGGTTTGCAGCCGGGGTGCGGCTGGCACGACCACCTGGGGCGGCTTCGCCGGTGCGGTGCGACAGGGGATGGTGGTGGTGAAGTACGGCTCTGCTGGCTATTGGTTACCGCACCCCTAAACTCCATTTAGATGGTCTTTTAGTACATTTTTGCTATTATTTTTTGTAATGACTTAATTTGAAATGAGATTTCAGTGTTTTTTAAGCCTTTGATCACTATAGCCTCTAGTCCCGAAAGATTTCGAAAATGAGGTGAGTTTCCTTACAATGTTTGCAACCATAATAGCATGACACTAAAAATTGTGTGTGACTTTTAGCCTACTTCTATATTTAAATATGAGCTACACATTATTTCTTCCGATTCTAGTGATTAATTAAATAGCCTAGTTCCAGGCTAGATTGTACTAGGGGAGGGTAATTTCATCTGGTTGTATAAATCGATGTACAAATAAAAGAACAGAGAGTTAAGAAAACCTAAGATGTTAAAAGTACCGAAATTATAGGGAGTGAACACACCCGGATTTTTCAAGTGTACAGTGAATGGTAACTTTTGCTTTTTCGGTGTCACTTGGCAAAGTTGGTAGGGCCCACATTGATATTTCCATGGCAACTCTCACGTGAGAGCGCGCGGGCGTCCTAAAAATAAATATTGTTTTTGTGAAACTTCAAAAGATCCATTGAACTTGTGGTGTACGACCGACTACATGTCAATGTCTTCATTCCGTTATCATGATAATCTAATGCTTGCCAATGCAATTGTTTGTAACTAAATATTGATTTTGCTGAGTTGGTCCTAAAACTGGTTCACCTAAAAGTCGGTGAAGTGGTTAGCGTAAGGTTTTTTTGTGTGTAAAATCGCAGTTCTGGTTGTTGATGGAAAATTAATTACGATGTCGAACACTTTTTAAGTTGTTATGGACGCAAAGAACTATTTAGGCTGCTTTCACGATTGGTAATTTGGTATAGCATTGTTGCACATTGGATATCTCATGATTTTGTTGGGTATACAATTTGCTATATTTTTCTGTCTACTCGAAAGAGCACAAACTAAAAACTACAGAACAAATTTGAATAATCCGAACCAGACGTGCTTTTGCCTAAAATGGAACAAACGTGTTCTTTTGTTTTGAACAATAAGTTGTATTAAGCGGCAGGGATTTTTACAAAGAGGACCCTACAAGAAATAGAAAAAACACATTGATCATCTACTTTTACAAGAAGGGCCTCTAATAAAACTGAGCAAACTCAATCATGTCCTTCTTCTGTGTTGTTGCTCCGATGAGGTCTGAAAACACGGGTTCCGTCGATGACGCTGGAGACTACGCCACTTGGGTCGCCGTCAGCGTGTAGCACCAGGCTGAAACCTAAGATCCTCTGCAATGGCGCACACTGCGGCCTCGAGGACAACAAGACCTTGGTGCCAGCTAGACACCGTAGCGCGGAGTAACCTCTGGTGGTCATAAATCACGTTAGCAAGCTTGTCCTTTGGATGAACTCCATAAATGAGCATCTTTATCTTCTCCCCGAGCCTCCTCCTCTAGCTCCATCTTCCAGCTCACACCTCCATGGTGAGATGGTAGACAAATAGAGAAGAGGGAGGGGATCCGACCTTGACATTTAGATCTGGAGGCTTATCTTCGAGCTTGTTAGATAGGGATGTTGTAGCTCCAATCCTCCCCCTCCAGCTCCAACCACCGAAGCTCCATGGATAGAAGAAGCACCACCGCCAGCCAACCGACGCATCTCGATGGCGCCGTTGATGCATGTAAAATGCATACATGAACTTTGTAGTTTATTGCTACATATTCCCACATATATGCATCTTTTATCCATGTTTTATATTGTTTTTGGGATCTTCCAATGATCCCCTTGGTTATAACTATGCAGAATAGGAAATCTGTGTTTTGTGTTTTACTTCCATGGACATATATGGAGTTTAATGGATTTGATCTTTTTTGAGGATAATATTTCGCGAAGATGAACATTCTGGAGTCTTGGAACTTTGAAAACGGAGGAAGGAAGCCCGAAAGAGGGCAGGTGGCAAGGGCTCCACCCCTGGCCGCGCCACCACCCCTATTTCCCTCCTCGATCGTCTATAGCCGTCCATCCAAAGCCCTACCTAATGGTTTTAACCTAAAAACACTTTTACGAAGGTCCCCCGACGCATCTCAGGAAGGGGGTGGAGCATGCAGGGAGAAGGAGTCTGTCGTTGACTTTCATCCGACGGTGATGCAAGGCACATCTTACAGCTTGCGATCCGCCGATCGGGGGATTTTATCCCGGGGATGCTCATCACTTTCCTTCCAATAAGCAAATAAATAGTCGTTGCATCCTGCACAAATGCATTGCACATCAAGACAAACCTGAAAACGAAGCTACAGGGAGTTCTGCAAAATTTGGAGCATATCTTAAGCCAAAGCTTTGAATTTCCATCGAGTTTCGTAGCACGCACGGACCCGACGAAAACAAACACAAACCGAAGTCACATACACACGGGCCAAAACAGAACAGAACCCCTCTTCTCTCTCTCCCCGCTCTCTCTCTAGCTCCGGCCAAACTCCGGCGGCGCGGCGGCCAACAGAAGGAAGAACCGCCCGATGGGGAAGAGCAGGGGGCGGGCGTCCAGCAGCGGCCTGGCGGCGTCGCTGCTGCCGGAGGCCCAGGGCGCCGTCCCCGTCGTGGGGTTCGGGGGCTACCACGGCGCCTCCCGCGTCGAGCCCGCCGCCTCCTCCTCCTCCGCCGACCCCGACGGCCCGGTCCGCCTGCCGCCCGTACGTCCCCTTCTCCTTCCCTCCCCCATAAACCCTAGCTTGCTGGCCCCCACGTTGCCGTGCTAGGGTTTTGCTTCGCTTCAGATCACCGGGAATCTCAGTCTCATGCCTTGCTGTCTCGCCGATTTTCTCCAGGACGTGGATGCCGAGGTGCTGCAGCACCTGAGGAGGCTGGGAAGGAAGGACCCCACAACCAAGGTCAGTCACCCAGATTTCTCGCCCCAACTCCCGTTCACCCCCCCCCCCCCCCCCCCCCCATCTCTTCCTACCATGGTGCCCCTGCCTTTGCACAGAACTGCAATCTGCTCAATCGTGACTTGCACCTCAAATCTGCTAGCGACTTATTGCCTGCCTACAATTCTATTGTCTATTGTCTAGAGAATAACACGCCATATAATCATAACGTAAACGGGCAATTTAGGCATGCTTGTTCTCTAAACGAAGCGAGGAAGATATGGCTGGTACTGCACTGCACACCAAGTTTTGTTTCCTTTCCAAAAGCATATGCTACCTCAAACCGTCTGGTGCTTCACATCGATTCTTATTAGAGGCGATCATGCCACCACTCTTATTACCCCCGTTGCCTGAATCATGCTATCAAGGTTGATTACTCTCTCGCTCACTTCTCTTTTCGTCTTCAATAATGCAGCTCAAGGCATTATCTACCCTCTCCATGCTCTTTGCGCAAAAGCCTGGCGAGGAAGTCGTGCAAATAGTACCACAATGGGTATTTTCCTCATTCACTCCGCTTGCCCTGTCATAGTAGTAACATTGTATTCCTGTGGCCCTCATCCGAGCATTAAGCGATGCTCTTTTTAGGCCTGAATTCAGTCTTTAGCAACAGCTGTAATGTTTCTGTGGGAATATGCCAGTTGCCATGGTAGTTTGGTTTCCAACACGTAATGTTGTTTCATTCAATTCTTATTAAACATGGCTGTAGGTTAACATCTGCCTCTCTGATCCGTTTAATAAGATCGAGTGTATATGATAATAGTGGATAGAAGGACGGAATGCACCGTTACTTCTTAAGTGTTTTGCTCAAGATTTTGGTGACATGACGATGTTCTTCTGAGTATTTTGTTCCCTTTTTCACGTAGTGATACTTAGATTTATTTCAAGTTATGTTTATGCCATTTCCAGAAAGTGCGTACCTACAATATCTAAATTCTTTATTTTATAGGCATTCGAGTACAAGAGGTTGCTGCTTGACTACAACAGAGACGTCCGTCGTGCTACTAATGATACCATGGCTAGCCTAGTGTCCGCAGTCAAGTATGAACATTTCCTTTCATCAAACTGTTATGCACGTGGTCCGTGCTGTACCGCTTTTATATTAAATTTGCTGTGGCTTTTGGTCCAGTTATTGAAGGCCTTATGCTTATAATTAATTTTACTCCCTCCTTTCCCGAATACTTGATGTTGTTTATTTAAGATGTGTTTCTGTTCTAAATGCTGACACATTGAAGTCCCAGTGCATTCTCCTAAATTTTCCCTTCTATAAGATTTATCCATCTCCACTACATTGTTAATTCTGCTTGAGATATTACTGAAGGGTATTTTGGCCAACGTGTATGAAAAATATGATCACATATATGTGTGTTTACACAAAAGCGACAAAATATCTAGAAACAGAGTAATCGTACTTTGCAAATTCTGTCAATCAATAATGGTCATGCATGTTTCAACTGAAATTTTCAGGAAGGGTCTAGCTCCACATCTCAAGTCTTTGATGGGTCCTTGGTGGTTTTCTCAGTTTGACCCTGCTACTGAGGTTGCACAGGCTGGCCGACGTTCATTTGAGGTGCGTATTATGATTATTCCTTTGTCTGGTTGATGATATTGCCTGCAAGTCATTGTCAACTGGAGCTCCATCTGGATTTTGCATTCATTTTCATCCGGGATGATTTTCTGCTGTAAACTAAAACCCACTAGCTTGGAAGAACTAAAACCTAAAGCCAATCAACTGCAAAATATTTGCCCTTGATGCAGTAGCATTAATTAAGCTCATTTTAAAACATAGTTAGGGCATGTTGGCCTAGTCTGCTGTTCATATAATTTTTCTTAGTTTACTTGTATTTTGCTCTTGAGGAATGTGTTATGTTGGTTTGTTATACTGACCTGTTGATACATAAATAAGTAAATGCTTTCACATTCTTAAAGTGTGATTATATGAGCATAGGTGCTGTGTGCACCATATCATTTGAGATAACTTGCAGATTTTAGAAATTTTAGAACATCTTTGATGTAGTGTGCTGTAACATGTGAACCTGCAAAACCATATAATTAAGACCCGCTGTGGCCTGTGCATAAAAAGCATATAGTCACCTTTAAACCGGTACCCATGCTCGTATGACTTTCTAACTTTTTTTCTTATCTGTTTGTAGGCAGCATTCCCACAATCAGACAGAAGGATGGATGCCTTAATGCTATGTGTGAAGGAGACGTTTCTGTACCTAAATGAGAATCTTAAGTTAACAACACAAGCCTTATCTGACAAGGTTACACCGATGGATGAATTGGAAGATATGCATGAGAGGGTATGCTTTATGGTCTTAACCTGACATGCAATTTTTTCATCAGTTATCTTCATGTTTAACCTGTTTTGTTCTGAATGTAGTCCGATTTAAAGAATCTTAAGCTGCTATATGAATTGATCACTTTTGCAACCTTGCAAAGCAGATTGATTAGTGTGCGTGCAATCTGTTATACAGATAGACCTGTGTGTGTGCTCTTTGTGCTGTGCAAAATGGTTCTTAGATTTGTTATGGCTGGTTTTGTGGTAGTCGATTGTGCTCTGAATTTGTTGCTTGAGTGTATTTAGCATTAGATGCATCATTCACAACTTCTGCTGCTTCCTGTCATTACTACGAATCTATATGCGCGTAGAGACGCTGCACTACTCCACGGTCACCATGAGTGGCTTGCAGCAGGGGAAGGGGGTAACCCAAATTTTACTGCACTTTCTTCCTTGCATGCACGGAGGCATAGAATGCTATTCCTCCAGCCAGACCGAGCAAGGTCTGTGGGAAATCAAAATAAAAAATCCTTTTCCCTGGCAACAAACTGCACCTTGCGATATGGGCCATCGCCCTTGTTGGCAACCCAACTCTAACCGTGTGAATTTGGAGCAATTTGATCTGGTTGGCACACAGGTCCTTGTTTTAGCAAGATTTCAAGGTTCCTTCAAGAGTACGTACTAGGACATATCACTCAGACCGTTGGTTTGTTAGTTTTTTTTTGCTCAGTGTAGCCTCACCGATGCTTATATATTAGAGTGATAGTATTTACATACTTACATTGCGTGCCATACCTTCTTATAAAGGGACTTCACACTATGAAATGAAATAGTCAATAGTTATATAATTTTTTAAGAGCATTCATTATGTTTAGTTGTGGATATAATTATTGTTCTTCACATGACATTTTATCTGTAAATGTCTACTGTGCTTCTAGTACCTGCAATTGACTTTTCTATCTCCCTGTGTTAGGTAATATCATCGTCACTGTTAGCAATGGCAACTCTTATTGACATTTTGTTAGGAGTAAAATTACAAAGTGATGGCGGTGACAGTATGAATACCGAAAGCAAAAGTCATTCAAAAGTTCGATCTGCTACATTGTCTTCTGCTGAAGCTGCACTTTCTATGCATAAATATTTTATTGATTTTCTGAGGTCTAAAAGTGCTGTTATACGGTCGGCTACATATACTCTGCTTACAAGTTATGTCAAATATGTTCCTAATGTTTTCAATGAAGAAGCCATGAAGATACTATCTTCTACTCTGCTTGGTGCCTTCAGTGAGAAGGACCCATTGTGTCACTCTGCTATGTGGGATGCAGTTCTTGTTTTTTCTAGAAGGTTTCCAGAGGCTTGGTCCTATTGCAATATTCAGAAGGTTGTGCTCAATCGGTTTTGGCAGTTCCTACAAAATGGATGCTACGGGTCTAAACAGGCCTCATACCCTCTAATTGTTCAGTTTTTGGATTCTATACCACCTAAAGAAGTTGCTACAGAGCAATTTGCTTTCGAATTCTTAAAACATCTTTGGGCTGGTAGAAACCAGAGGCAGTTATCAGCTGCTGACAGTTTGGCTTTCTTTACTGCCTTCAAACAGAGTTTTTTGTGGTTTCTTAAAAATGCGCCGAGGTATCCTTTTCAATTTTCACTGGTTTATCAAATTTTGATTTCATTTTTTGTATGTTCTCCAGTTCCTTAATAATTACCCTTTTTTCAGAAATTCTGTAGGAGATTCTTCAGACTATATTCGCAACAGACTTATAACCAATGTTCTTGTCAAAATGGTTTGGCAAGATTACCTTCAATTATCATTATCAAAAAACATGGATGTAGTTCCCAGTTTGTTGTCTCAAGAAGCAGCTACTGATGATCAACAGCTATCTCATAAAAAGTCATTGTTGGCAGCCAATGTGCGCCACCCTATTTACTATTATCAGGATTTGGGGAAATGTATCGCTGAAATATTGGATGACATTTCGGTTACTGAAAGGCATTTGTTGGAAACTGCTTGTGAGTCTCTGTTGAGGGACTATTTGGACATAGTTCAGCAAGGGGAGAAGCTATCAAAATTTCAGGATCACGTCAACCAACTTGTATCTTTCTTTCGTTCTTTAGATATACTCGTTGTACAGAATGGCAGGACATGGCCGCTGGAAAACTTAGCAAGACCACTGGTTGAACGTTCTCTGCCAGCTATTAAGTCAATGGTAAGCTAGGCCACATAATTCATCCATCTTATGTTGACTCTTGTTTATTTCATTTCGGGGTATTTGTTTATGATATATCATACCAACATGCAAATTTGGCAAATTAACTTGATTCAAGTTTTTTTTTGATTTGATGCAGGACTCCCCAAGTCTTGTTGAACTCCTTTTAGTTTTGGTTGAAATATTCGGGCCTGCCCCCCTGTTCTTGAAGAGTTCTGAGATAAATGATGATAAATCATATGTTGAGCCTTATCTGAGTTTATTCGATGCTGATTTTGTCCCTTGGTGCTTGGATGGGAAGTATAGCACCTGCAGCTCAAAGATTGATTTATTGCTGTCTTTAATTCAAGAAGAGTGCTTCTTTGACCAGTGGTGTTTGATCATCAAACATACTAGAGCTAAACAAAAGCAATCTGTCGATCATAAAATCTCACACACTAAAGGCCAATTTGAACTGCTCACACTTATACTTCAAAAAGTCAGAGAAAGAATTGCTGGTGGAAAGATGAAAAATTTGCAGAGAAGTGGTTCCCTGCCAGAACATTGGCGACATGATCTATTGGATTCTGTTGCAGTTTCTGTCTTCTGTGATCTGCCTGCTACAGATTCTCATGTACATTTTCTATGGTATGCACGTCTAACTTTATCTGCTCTATCATATGTTTTCTTGTTTGCTCACACATTCCGTGGACTAGTTGTTTCTTCAAATTTCTATCGAAAGTATAAGTGACGTGGGCTTACTAGCCAATAGTTATAGTTCATTTTGATTACCCAATAGTTGAAACTGTTCCTTGAAATACATAGCTGATGTGGGCTTGACTTGAACTTTATGATATATGTGAAATTGTAGTGCTGCACTTGGTGGCTCCAGTCAAGATGATCAAATTTGTTTTCTTTCTGCTGAGGCTGTTTGCAAAATTCGTGGATCCATTTTGAAGTCTTTGGCATCGGTACTCATCACATCAACTTTTGAGTGGACAAAGTCTTCACGTTTTCTGTTGTTGCCCATGGAACATGAGCATTCCAAGATTCTAGGGGAACAGTCCTTGTCAGCAAACCTTGAGATAGCTCAGCTTGCTTTTCAAGTTCTCGAGCGTAGCTTGTTTGCCCTAAAGACACATGAGGAAGATTCTGTTTTTTCTCATATTCTGTCTGCTCTGTTCATCATCGAATGGGAATGCAGCATGGCTTTAGTTCTTGCAGAAGAGAGTGATTTGAAAGGTCATAAGGAAGAAATCAATGTTGAGGCTTTGATGTGCAATACTTCAGATGATCATTTGGATGAGACGGTACATCTGAAGGCTAACCTTGCAGAACGTATACATGCTTTTCGCCAAAGCTTAATTCCATCCTTTTGGAATGACCTTCATTCAGGCACTTTGAATAGGCTGGTGAATATTCTAGCTCAGTCTGTCAGGTATGCTGTATTTGACACGGTAGACTTGCCTATTGATAGGACAGCAGTCTTATGTTCTGAGTGGGTGGTGGACATGTTGAGACTCATTTGTCTTGATCACATAAAGTTGCAAAGCTTTTTTGATGCTTTGTTATCTGAGGGAGAATATTGGCCGCTCTGGGTGAAACCTTCTTTACAGAATGGCCATGCATCAGTGAAGATCCAACGCGAGCCGCTTACAACAGATGGAACTGTAAGAATCTGTTTCTTTTTACCTCCATCCCACCAGCACTAGTGCATATTTCTGTTTGCACACTTATTACTAGCCATGCTCCAGTTCTCATCTACAATAGCATGCTCTCTCTCTCATTTAAATATCTTCTGTTCTAAGAATTGCATTTCTGTGCATTAACCAGAAATAGCACTTACCTATTTAGAATTGTTTAGCCAGGAAATATTCTAGTTGGTATGTACTCCCTCCATCCTAAAATATAAGGCGTATAAGTTTAGTCAAAAGTCAAACCCAACTAAGTTTGACCAAATATTTACGAAAAAATATAAACATTGACAATATTGAATAAACATATTGTGAAAATATACTTTATGGTGAATCTATTGATACTGATTTAGTATTCTAGATGTTCAGATGTTTTTGTATAAACTTGGTCAAACTTAGAAGATGCTGACTTCTATAAGTAAACTTATACGCCTTATATTTTGGGATGGAGGGAGTAATAACTATTTGTGGCTCCGGATGCCTGAGTTGTGAAATTCCGTTTAACAATATATATCATGCCTGACACCATGCGGGGCTGTGCGCAGGGCTAGGCCAGAGATGGCAGGATGAGTCTTAGCCTCATTATCTTTTCCTTCCTTAATTAATTGCAACATGTTCAGAAAATACAAAACGAACCCACACAAAATTTGACTGAACGAATACATAATTAAATATTCTTATGCAGAATATAAAAGCTTGAATAAAAAATTCATAATAAAATAAAACAGTATAAGTTTGCTTGCCATGTCACAGGCTCACAGCTACATTTCAGGAGCTGGGGCTGTGATACAGTAGTATTGACAGAAGAATTGCACAAAATTTGTGAAGAATTGGCCATTACTATACTGTTGCATTACTATTGTGCAAAGAAATAAATGCGCTTAACATTGTTAATTCTTTTGATGCAGGAACTTAAACATCAGCGGTTCGTTGCTTTTGTTGACAAGCTTGTCCTAAACCTCAGCTTTGGTGAAGTGATTTTAGCACCTCTTTCTTCCTTCTCTAGAGCATGGGTTGCTGCAGAGATGATTTGCACTTGGAACTGGAAAGGAGGAAGTGCATTTAGCACATTCTTACCTTCTCTTGTTCAGTACATGAAAACAGAGCCAGGTCTTGAGGTCAGCTTCGTGTCCCTGTTGCTTGACACATTGCTAGAAGGGGCCCTTATGCACGAGAGTAGTGACTGGGCACTGTTCAATTCTTGGCACCTCTCTGACAGTGAGATTGAGAAAATTCAAGACCGTTTTCTGCGTTCTCTTGTGGCTTTGTTATTTACTGCTTACACCAAGGAATCTGTTTTGAGAGAATCCGATGCACATGTACTTTTTGAACAGCTACGGAGTAGTCTTTTTATTGGTTCAGCAGTAAATAGAAAATGTTTAAGGACTCTTCCCTTTGTCATGAGTACAATCATCAAGCCCTTGACAGAAAAAGTGAGATTGAATGAAGCTTCTCCGTGCACTGATTTGTTGGGGAAAAGCATATTGAGTTGGCTTGAGGAAGCCATCTCTTGTTTGTCATCGAGCCCAAGGGAAGTAGCACAACAAGGTAGGCTGCATTCTAATTCTTACAAATTATACTACTATAATTTGCTTTTACAATCAGATAATATGCCATCTGTTACCTTGTCAGATATCGAGGATTGGATGCAAGTGGTGTTATCTTGCTTCCCATTGAAGATAACAGGAGGAACATCAAAACTGATAGTTAAGTTTGAACGTGAGATCAGCGATGCAGAAACATCATTACTGCTTACTTTGTTTTCGAGGTACCAGACTTTCTATGGTAGCGCAGATCCATCTCTGTCCTCTAGGGAAACTATCCTATCAAAAACTGTTGAACTTTTGGGAGTGAAACTAACAGCAGTTATGGTTGGTTATTGCTGGACAAAACTTGGTGAAACTGATTGGTGTTTTGTGTTCCGTATTCTACGTAAGTGGATAGAATCGTCTGTATTACTTGTTGAAGAAATGACAGACAACATCAATGATGCTGCGGTAAACCAGACATCCGCTCAAGATATCTTGGAGAAGCTTAAATTGATAGCTTGCACTATGGAAGACCTAACATTTACTTTTGCTGAATCCGCTTTGGTTACACTGTGCCACCTCAACCTTGTTGACAATCTCCATGAAACGGATAATTCCCCAAATCTGCAGCTTATTAGGTCAGGGGAGTATGCAGAGAGTAATGACAAGATGATGGAGAATATCCTCCGTTTGTTCTTGGCTTCTGGTGTTTCAGAAGCAATTGCGGGATCGTGTAGTGAAGAGGCTTCATCCATCATAGCTTCAAGTCGTGTGGATCATCTGCATTTCTGGGAGCTAGTGGCATCATTCATCATCGATGCTTCACCACAGATTAGAAGATCTGCACTGGACTCCATGAAACTGTGGGGGCTTACCAAGGAATCCGTCAGTGGACTATATTCAATTCTTTTCTCCTCAGAGCCAATATCTCATCTACAGTTTGCAGCATACTCTCTACTTATGTCTGAGCCGCTCTGTCAACTTTCATTAGTCAAAGGGTCATCTGTAGGAGAAATAGGAGAAATCCCTTCGTCATCTCAGGAGTCTGAAATGGGTCAAAATATTGAGTCGATACCAGATTCTGAGAAGGCCCTATACCTCAGAGATGAATTAACGGCCTTGATTGAGATGCCTACTTCTGAACTGGTCAAAACGGATCTGGTTGCTCTAGAAAGGGTAGAATATAATTGTGATTTAAATTTAGCTATATCTCATTTCAGCTGTATTTCTTAGTTTATGTGCTAATCTCCCTGTTTTTTTCACTCACTAGGTTAATGTCTTTGTTGCCTGGGCATTGGTGTTGTCTCACCTGCAGTTACTGCCATTATCATCCGCTACCAGGGAAAAAGTACTTCAGTATGTACAAGATAAGATTAGTCCGAGCATATTGGATTGCATTTTCCAGCATATCCCATTAAAGACTGCTGCACCTAGCGGGAAGAAAAAAGATGTTGAACTCATGCCTGAAGCAAGAGCTGCTGCCGAAGCTTCTAAGGGTGCCATCACTACATGTTCACTGCTGCCATATGTGGAATCTCTTTGGCCTGTTGGGGTTTTGCAAATGGCCTCACTTGCAGGGTCATTGTATGGGATGATGATTAGACTACTGCCTTCCTATGTACGCACATGGTTTACTAGCTTGAGAGATCGTTCGCTGTCCTACTCAATCGAGTCCTTCACTAGAGCATGGTGCAGTCCTCCTCTGCTACTAGACGAGTTCTCTCAGGTATGGCATGATATTTTTGGCTTTACGTTTTCTTGTTGGCCTTGCTTTATTAATTGTCAAAATACTCTGCTGCATAAATTTATCGGCCACTCCTCAGCCCTGATTTTAGAACACTTTTACCCACAAAACATAGGTGTTCACCGATAATCTTTGGGGTTTAGTAGCACTAGTAAGAGGCACATGCCTTCAACATATAGTAAGCATTGTAGTGTGAAAATAGTAACTGAAGGGAAGTAAAATAAGGTGGTATGTGCTTATATGAAGATTGGACAGAGAATTGAATTTGGTTCCTGAGATCTGTGGGCAGGTATTCAGTCACACTTTGATTCATGTAACTCTGAATGGTGTTTGTTTACGTCATTGAGTAGTCATAATATCTTTTCAAGATGTTCAAGTCAATATACAATTTGGTATGAAGTACACTGACAAAGAGGATTTGCAATTTATAGTAAAATCCTTTAAAAAATCCTCATCTTTCCCTTGGAATATCAGGGTTCACTCATGTGTTCTGAGGCTCTGTATCTGGTGCACACCATTCAGAAAACTCTTATTCTAAAAACATCTAGTTCCGTGTAACTAAAAATCATAGTGAATAATATCTGCGCTACTAACACGCGAGGACTCATTTCTTTATAAACAACAATTTGTCTGCCCATAACAATGATTTGTCTCACATTGCAGGTTAAGGAATCTATTTATGTTGATGAAACTTTCTCAGTTAGCGTGAACCGATCGGCTTACGAAATCATTGCTACATACAAGAAGGAAGAAACAGGTATCGATCTTGTCATACGTCTTCCGAGCTGCTACCCTCTGCGGCATGTTGATGTAGAGTGCACGAGAAGCCTGGGTATCAGCGAAGTGAAGTGCAGGAAATGGCTGCTCTCTCTGACATCATTTGTCCGCAACCAGGTAAACATCACAAAGAAGCGGAAAGAAAATGTTAAATGCCATTGTTGATGATGACGTACCTGAGTGTGTTTGTCAATGCAGAACGGCGCGATCGCGGAGGCGATCCGGACGTGGAAGAGCAACTTCGACAAGGAGTTTGAGGGCATCGAGGAGTGCCCGATCTGCTACAGCATCCTCCACACGAGCAACCACAGCTTGCCGCGGCTGGCGTGCAAGACGTGCAGGCACAAGTTCCACGGCGCCTGCCTCTACAAGTGGTTCTCGACCTCCAACAAGTCGACGTGCCCGCTGTGCCAGACCCCTTTTTAGAAATGATGATCTGTTAGGAATCACTTACGGATTACTTTGCTGAGAGAGGAGTATATCGATAGGTGTATATTCCCTAGGATACTTGTTTTGTGCTGTGTGTTTACAAGTTGAGTTAGCTGGGGGATGAATGAACCTAGTCAGTTTTGGAACCCAACCTCACGGTTGCGTAAGCATCAACTGCAATATTGTAGCTCTTGTATGGCGGTAATTTTGTTTCGCACTTGGGATCATACATTGCTTTCGAATTGATCATTGCATCGGAAACAGAGTAAATGTCTCAGCTGCGATATCATGCTTTTGTTTTGAACGCTGTTGCGTCTGTTCAATTCACTGAACGACACTTGTGTATATGTTTGAACTCTTTGGTCCACGTATTTAGGTTGATGGCAATGCTCTTGTTGGAGGCATTGTTTTGAGAGTGGGGACTATCTTCAGGGAGAAATCCTAAGACCTTTGGTCGGGTGACGACGGCGCTGGTGCACTGTTTCCTTCTTGGAGGCGTCGCTTTTGGAGTGTTTGTATTTCAGGTGTTGTCACGGTGGTGGTTGTATTGCTGTTGCTAGGTGTAGAAGGCTGTAGCGGGATTTTTATTTCTTAGTTTTCTTTTCTTTTTTTTGACTGTGTGCATCCGTACTGCCATTAGGGTGGGGCGTTGTTGCAGAGGCTGGGTGTAATTGATATCTTTTGATATTAATATATTCCCTTTATCGAAAAAACGTATTTAGGTTGAATGGTACTCCAGCTCCCTGATTCTTTTTTTACATTATATGATTAGATTCAACTTAATTCAATTTCATATCTGGAGACCTTAAAATTGCTGCTCACTTGTTGCTGTACTTTGCTTTTGATGAATATAAATCTACTGTTCATTTTTATTTTTGCGAATAGTCAGATTTTTGCGATTACTCTACTGACCAGAAGTAGAGAAATGTCGGATCTGAGTATCAGGATAGTCCTGGCAGTTCATTCTCATACGAATTCACAGAAACTCTATCCCTCAGATTCACATTGTTTTCTTCTTTGGATTCGTGCACTCAGTTTCATTATGTTTCTCTACTAATTCATCGAAGTTTAAAAAGTTCAACCACACCAGTTCCGAAACGTAGAGGCAGTAATTATCTCAGTTAACAGGGTGTATGATGCAAAAAAACGCCGTCCACCTACAATCCCCACTCCTCTAAGCACAGCAGCAAGGTCAGGCTGAGACCCGCACCCGCGACCCGGATCTGGCCGAACCGAATCCCGACGAGCATTCGCACCGGCGGCGGAGATGGGCGGCGACCATGGCGGCCACGGCGCCGGAGGGGGCGGCGACTTCCGGCAGAAGGTGTGGAGCATGACGGGCGGGCCCAACTGCCGGCCCGTCCACTGGCGCCGCAACACCGCCATCGCCATGCTCGGCGTCTTCCTCGTCTGCATCCCCATCGCCATGAAATCCGCCGAGCTAGAGGTACCTCTCCGCCTACCCCCCGCTGCCCGAACCCCACCAAACCCTAGTCATCCCCCCCGATGGTTCTGACCTGGCCATAATCTAATCGGGAGACAAGATCTGCCCCTGTGGAGAACTCGGCTCTGCATTTCGGTAGCAGGGACAGGTAGAAATGTGGAAGTGATGTCTAGCAGGTGCTTCTGCTCTGCGTTGAGCTGCAGAAATCTGTTGATCCTAGGTAGGGGACTTAGTGCCGGATTTGACATGCATTTCCTGGATGCTAGGATATGATGATGATGTTTACTACGCTACTGCTACTCTGGTCCGTGTGGCAGCAACGCTTATTTAGTTTAGTTGGTAGTATTCAACTGCGCAGAAGTTCTCACAACTGAGCATGCACGCTTTCGGTTATGCGCTGAAACCTTATAGCGGGACTTGATATACAGTGTGTGATAACCAGTGCGTGTGCTGATTAAGATGTGTATTTCTCACATGCTAGACAATTTAGAGGTCGGCCGAATTCGTCGATGTCACTGATATCAAGGTTCAAAAATGCGTAAGTGCTAAGCGAGCGGTGAGGCACCACTCAGAGGAATTGAAGATTAAGCGCGGCTTAAGTGTTCTGTAGTACGGACAGAAAACAGGGAAGGAATTGTGGGCATCTAGGAACAGAGAAGTAGAGGAGAGCGGTGCTTGTTCCAAGGAAGCAGAGGTGGCAGAGGCAGGGAGAGTGGTACCTCTCCGCCCCCCAATATCGTCCTCTACCATTCGCCGATGCCCCGACCCCCCAACCCTAGTTGTCGCCCAAAGGTTCTGAGCTGACTCTGGTTCTAATCGGGAGACGAGATCTGTGTGCCTGCGGCAGTTTTGGCGAACGTGTCAGGGGTGCTTGGTATAGAGATTTATATATGGCTAGGTAGCAGCGAGCGAATTGTACAACTGATGGCATTCTTCCCTGCATTTAGCTGCAGAAATCGATGGGTTGAGCGCGTCTGGTTTGATGCAAGGTATGGGTTCAAGCGCGGGGTATGAAATGCATTTCCTGGATGCTAATGTTACTCTACTGCTTGTAGCAGCCGTGCTTATTCAGTTGGTAGTATAACTGTATAAACATTTGAAGTGCACACAAATGCTAATATGCGCGTACGGTGATTAAGATGGGTCTTTCTCACATGTTAAGGAAAACTGAGGTTGGCCAAATTTGTCGTTGTTGCTTCTGTAAAATCAACTCGATGGCATATCATGTGCCATAAATTACTGCACACAGATGCTCATAGCTGCACATGCGCCTTCGGTAATGCGCTGAAACTCTCTAATGAAACTCTGCGTGCAGTGCATGATCACTGGTGGGTAAAATGTTTCTGTATGGTAATTAAGATGGGTCTTTCTCACATGTTGGGCAAATTTTGAGGTTGACCAAATTTGTCGTTGTTACTTTACTTCTATAAAATCATGTACATTTCTCAGTAACGGTACAAGGTTCAGTAGAAACGGACCAACTTTCTCTTCTTTGATCCCAGTGATAATCCTGCTCCTGTAACGGCTTAGATTTATTCTCGTGATCGTAACTAGTCGGATATAATGAGAAGACCAACTTCCTCTTCTTTGATCCCAGTGATAATCCTTCTCCTGTAACGGCTTAGATTTATTCTCGTGATCGTAACTAGTCGGATATAATGAGAATCAGGGGTTGCCCTTTTTACAGTAATCGAGCATTCAGAGCTGACCTTGCCTATTGGGCCAAGATGCCTGGTGGCTGTGGCTTACAGGTCTTTTACAGGCTTCATGTGACCATCTGACTTTTTCAAATAAACTGGATGACGCACATGATACATTGTATTGCTGATTGCTTACTAGACTTAGCATTTATCTGGCTTCCCAAGTAGATGTGAGCTAGTCCTAATGTTCTGTGTTAGAAATTGCTAGAAACCTGGTAGTTAAACTCATCTTAGTCAAAATTATTATGTTTCAACCTCTTTGCATAGACTGCTAGATGTTTTTTTTGGACAGCTGGCTGCCATGGTACACTAATGGTTTAATGAAATATTCTCTCTTCTGAAATAAGTGACTCATTTTTTTTAAAAGATATGGATGTATCTACACATTGAAATCGTCTAGATACACCCGTATCTAGACAAAACTGAGCCACTTATTTTAGAACAGAGGTAGTATTATATGAACTAAATATATCTGATTTTCCTCAAATCTTAAAGCAGGAAAAAGTTCTTACTAAGTTTCCCACTTTCTCTTTCTTTAAAACTGATCTCCCCTATATCAACCTTCATTTGGAAGACATGTTGAACCACAATTTCCATAGGGTTATGTTATAATTATACCTGATTTACTTGTTTGTTGTGTAAGAAAGTGCTGACCAATGCTAATATTTGTGTGCAGCAACGCCCGCATCACCCAGTCCGGCCGATCCCGTCTCAACTATGGTGCAAAAACTTCGGCAAGAAGGAGTACTGAAGGATACACCGACTTGGACGGAGTTCTGTCTTTTACCTCTTTTTGTCATAATCAATGTGTGCTCAGCAGTGAACTCTGGAAGAAGTATGCTACCATGAGCTTATATGCTAGATGTGCTATGTAACTCTTCCGACTTTTATTATCACATACAAGAAGTGTCTGTTTGTGATTCAAATAAACTCGTGAAGCATAAGTCTCAATGGATTCACTTTCGGCTCTAATTCTACGGATATAGAAACTATGGGTTGTCCTTTCAGTATCCTGTTGTGTTTGAATGTTACCGGTTTCTTGCATTCTGAAGTTAAAGCTTTGGTTCATTTGAAATATCTGTTCACAGTGGTCTCTTGGAAGACGATAATTATTGAAAATATGTTTGATCCTATTACGAGGTGTTTGGTGTGAGTTGTAATTTGGTGCTATTTTGGTCGCTTTCGTTGTTGGTGTTTTTGGTTGTAATCCCATTTCAGTGCTTTCTAAAGGATGCACACTTTGGTGTGTGTTGGAGAAAATGAAAAATGTAGTACCATCTATGTGCTTGACTTGTAGGAACAGAACCTATAGGAACTAATCCTATAGGATAAAATTCCTATATGAAATTTTAGAAATTTTAGTGTAAATCCTATAGAAGGAAAAAATTACTAGCTATTGTATCTCATGAAAAGTTTATACTTTTGCAGAATTTAAATTTGCATAACATCTCAATTCTATGTTTTTCCTATTTCTATGCATCAAAAGACCCCTTTGTAAAAACAAAATGTGAAGCGCAGGTTCAGATCAATCATAGGAGTACTATTGTTGACCGAATCTATTTAATTCAGCTCGGAGCAAGCCTTGGCGCTTAGAGCAAGTTCAATAGTATGTTCGATAGTATAGCTAACAGGTGACTATAATCAAAATGTTATGTCATCTATAGCCAACATACAACTAGCATGTACAATAAAACATGGGCCATATGTTGATAAAGTAGTGTTTTCTTAGAACCCACTTATCTCTTCTTCTCTCCCTTCCAACTAAGCATAAACTTTTCATGAGGTACAATAGCTAGTAATTTTTTCCTTATATAGGATTTACACTAAAATTTCATATAGGAATTTTATCCTATAGGATTAGTTCTTAGTTCTGATGCACCCTCTTTGGCGCCATCCTCTCCTCCGTCTAGTCCACCTAGTACTTCTTGTTCTCTGGCTTCGGATCCTTCTGATGCTGTCCCTTCTTTCTCTTCCTCTGATGAGTTGTCCTCTGCTGATGACCTTCCCCCTTCACGGCCTGTCCGTCAGCGTCGTGCTCCAACTCGTTACTCTCCTAGTCAGTATGGTCTCTCTATCGTTTTCGAGCCGACTTTTTATCGGAATGCCGAGCGTCATCCTGAATGGCAGCTTGCCATGGCTGAGGAGATCGCTGCGCTTGAGCGCACTGGCACTTGGGATCCTGTTTCTCCCCCTTCCGGTGTTCGTCCTATCACATGTAAGTGGGTCTATAAAATTAAGACTCGCTCTGATGGATCTCTTGAGCACTATAAAACGCGTCTTGTGGCTCGTGGCTTTCAGCAGAAGCACGACCGTGACTATGATGAGACTTTTGCCCCTGTGGCTCATATGACTACTGCACCTGTATATGTACTACCTCCGGTCTTTTTTAATTGACTCGAATTTAGTACAAAGTTGTACTAAATCCGAGTCAATTAAAAGAGACCGGAGGGAGTACTATATATTGTGGCATTTAGCCCCCTGGTAATACAACACGCATATTACCCTAACACCATTCACCCATCTTCCATCTTGGCATCCTGACGTTGAGCATCACCGGCATGACCGTCCGATGCCATGGAAAAGCAGCAGATCGACTAGCCTCCAGAAGATGGCGAAGACGACCTTATTTTTGGAAGATGCCTAGCTACCCCTTCCTACCAAGCCACAACTCCTGCCACTAGAGCGGAGCCACGAGGAAGACGAAGCATAAGGTGCACTAGTTCCGGTCGATGCGGTTTGGCGACCTACTTCCAAACTCCAACACGGGTAAAATCTACAAAGAAACAAACCTACCACTACTTCCGACGCCCTTCCTTTGCCTACTGCCAGCATGGTCGGCCAGAGTGCCTCCGGTCCGGCCCGACGGCTCGGAGAGGACCATAGGAGAGGCTTGTGGGGAGAACGAGAGGTGACGTGAAGGTGTTCCACTTGGAAAAGGCTACACATATGTGCTAGGATCAGATGGTCCTGTTTTCTGATTGGTGGTATGCTATTGTACAATATACATCGTATGACATTTGTTTATTGAGCCGGTTGCTGTGCCCTGGCCCACGTCTGCGCAGCCATTGACACCATCCTCCGTCGGTCACCGTTGCATCATCTTTTCACAGAATGGACCGCCACGAGGAGATTGTGTACAACATATCTTCCTGTACCTGATACCAAAACCATTCTCCCAAGAGAACAGATTATACAAATCATACGTTTCGTTCAGCGAGTCAAAGCGCATCCCAAGGTCAAGCTTAATCAGACGGGTTTGCAGCGAACTCTGTGACAGACGTTCAAGCGTCTGAACATTACCAAGATTTTATGGTCCAATTTTTTTTTTCCGAACTGTAATATACTGCGCACCACATTTCTAATATACTGCACACCACATTTCTCATGATATTACTACCGGTTCCTACATGGGGGGATGATGTTAAGCTGATGTATACCTTTTTGACTGGCTTCACTACAGAGTACGAACTGAGTTGATTCTTGCTTTACTCTCTCGCCTGACTGACTGCTTCATCTCCAACCTTCATAACACCCTTCTTCGGACCAAGCGCCGACTCTGCTAGTTTTACAAGCTTTGCAACGACAGCAGAGGCTTCCCCGTCGCCATGCTGCACCACATCTTCCCTGTTAAGGTACCGTATTACTAAGTACTAAATTTATGAGAACTAATCTCGACCCATAGTAGCTTCCCTTTGCATCTACCAAATATAATTTTGCAGGTGGTCCTCAACTTGTTTCTACTTAGCATTTGTGAGTCTCCTCTACTGAATTGGAATTCCAAAATACCTAATAGAAAATTGAACCTGCTCACAACCAAATAGTTAGGTATCGAGAGTTGCCACATCCCGGGCCTTCCGGAAGCAAAACAATCCAATCTTATGAAATTTTATTTTGAGCCATGAAAGCTACTTGAATGATCATAAAATTAATTTCAGATTCTTAGTTTTCTCAAGATCATGTTCCATATAAATAATTATGTCATGTGTATGATAAAATAGTCCACAATCGACAAGATGCAGAAGTACCCCTTCAACCTGGCCATCTATCTTGCACGCCCAATCATGACGGATAACATATCACACAATATATTGAATAGTATAGAAGATAACAGGTCACCCTGTCTTAATCCTTTTTTGTTTGGAAGTAATGAAAAATGTCGTTATTAACTTTAATGACGCCACTACCTCTAGATACGAAACTACAAATAAAAAATTATGGATTAAAGAACACCATTTTGCAAAGAATCCTTTTATCATTAGAGTTTGTTTAAGAAAATACCATCTAATTTATCATAGGTATTTTCAAAATCAATTTTTAATATCACATCATTTAGTTTTTTGTGGTTTAACTCGTTGACCGACTCATGAAGAATGACGACTGCATCAAGGATGTTTCTTCCTTGCATCAACATGGCCCGCCACCGAATTTAGCCTAATAGTTGCGGTTCTCGTGAAAATCTTGAAGCTAGCATTAAGAAGACAAAAATGTCTATATTGTTGGACCCTTTGCGCTTCATTAATTTTAGACAACAAAACTGTCTCACAAAATCTAGGAAAAACAAGTCCAATTGTCCAGCATGTAAAAAGCAGAACAAATCCATGAGGTCCGATGTGATGATATCCCAGAAGTTTTGATAAAGATCTACTAAGAACCCATCTTGACTAGGGGCCTTGTTATGTTTTTATTTGGAAAACCGTTTTCTTAACCTTTCCCTCCGAATATGGTGTGTTAAAAAAGCTTTCACCTCATCGAAAACCTGGGTGATATCCTTTGTTTAGGAATCCTCTATAGAGAAGTTTCCTTACTTAGGTTCCCGAACAAACCTTTATAATATTTTTAGATATATGATTTAGGTTTCTCATGGCCCTCAATCGTATCCTCATCCTCATGAAGAGAATGAATAAGTTTCTCCCATGTATGCCATTAGCGACATTATGGAAGCATCTTGTATTCAAATTTTCTTCAAGAATAAAATGGTATTTTGACCACTAGTACCATTTGAACTCCTCTTCACGCAGAAGTCATGCTATCCGTGCATTCAATTGACTTTTGAGTTCAATCTTTTATACATAAAGTGATCTTACATCCGCAGCTTCTTTGAGCCGATCTATGTTTGATGACATCCGAAGTTTCTCCTTTGTAAGAACACTAGATGTGTGACGAGCCCACCCTCCAAGGTGTTTACGTGTAGCACGCATTTTATCATCCCACCTTTGGATTAGAGTTTCACCCAGTAGTGGCTTCTCCCATACCTTTAACCTTGTTGTAAAATCCATAACGATCTAAACATCCAAGTTTAAACTTGAATTTGCGTTTTTCACAAGGTTTAGGAGACCCTGTGGTTAAAAGGATATGAGCATGGTCCAGAAATGCCTCAATGCGTGCTAGAGTGTGAATAGTGACCAAAGGGAATAGTGACCAGGCGAACCACCTCCCAGTCATTGACACTTCTCTTACATCTAAATTGTCAATTACAACATTGAGTAAGAAAGACAAATGATTATCAGACCCTTCCTTTACTCTTTTCATGCGGGAATCTTAGCAAGTTAAAATCCCCTATCAAAATAGGATGCGGAAGATTTACTAGCTCGCGGAAAAAGTTAGTTTTATATTCATTTTGGGCTGCTCCATACACGGCAACCAACATCCATATGAAGCTATCTGCCTTATTTCAAATTCGGAGTTTCATATGAAACTCACCAAACAAATAGACTAATGTATCCATGGAATTTGTTCATACTCCAATTAGGATCCCCTAACCTACCATGCGATGGGAGACGGTGCCGGTTGAAATTCACAACACCAGAGAGGCGGTCCAGGACATTACATGGAAAATCACGTCTACATGTCTCTAATTACGTCTACATGTCTCTGAAATTGCCATAAAATACAAACAATGATCCCGAAGGCAATGATCAATATGTAAATGTTTAGACACGTCACGAAGACTCCCGCTATTCGTAAACATGTTATTCATTGGCAAACAGTTGGAGATTTGGACTATTTTGCCTTTATTATGCTTTTGATTTCCTTTAGGAGACGGATTTTGATTTCCGGATGGGATACTTTCAGGTTATAAATAGACCCTAGCCTTGCCTCGTCCAAACCCACCTCTGACACCTCTCTAACGAGATGAGATAAAATTAAGCTATCCATCTCCAATCAGAGTGGTATCCGACCTACTTGGGACCTTTTGAGCGGCTGTAATTAAGACGGTCAAACTCCATATGTCTCAAAACTTTGGTCGAGACATTCATTTCCTTATCATTCATATCCAAACTAACACAAAGGATATTTAGGCGTTAAAACCGGAGTAGTAAATGGTAGAAAAAACTTTGGTCGAGACCATGTCCTGGTGCTTTGCCCCTATGCGCGACAGGTGTGGTGCAGCTGCATAGCGTGAGTCTACGGATCGAGGATCCAGGGTTCGTTGGGAACTTGCAGCGCTGGTGGACGGAGGCCTGTAAGAGAGTGAGGAGAATCGACAGGAAGCACTTTGACACGATGATCATCAGCACGGCATGGACGATCTGAAGAAACGTGAGGGCCTTCGGTAACATGAGGGATAAAGCACGTTTGCGCGTGCTCTTGAAAAGAAGAAAAGACTTAGACATACCTTAAGTGTTGAGGTTGTTCATCGCCTTCCGATGCACCCCCTTAGACATTCAGTCCTCATCTTTCGCCGCTGATCCATGCATCCCCTGACTCTGCATGGCGGTCACTACGATGCATTGTTGTTAGAGTCAGAGCTGCTCGATATGAAACTGGCTAGGTTGACATCAGTAAACTAACATCCAAGTTGGCTCTAGTGTTGGGTATTTCAGCTTATGTTGGCATCATTTGGTTTGTGGTACAACTTTATGCCATTATTGCTTTAATTTGGACTTGGCACGGTGTGGACGTGGTATCTGAGTTAAGAATGTTTCTTTGGTTTTCTTTTCTTGATATAACTACTTTTTATTTTCCTAATAGTTATAATTAAGCGGAAAGAGACGGCTGAGTAATTGGGGCTTAGTGAATAATAAATTAATACTCCCTCCATTTCAATATATAAGGCGTCCTTGTTTTTTTGTGTTTTTTATTTGAGCAAAAATTATTTAAAATATATGATTATTTTTGGTATAAAATTATCATCATTAGGAAGGGTTTTTCAATACGAATCCAACGATACTAATTACATACAATATAATTAAAATTTTGTTACTTATTTTTTTCGGTTAAAGTTCGCTTTGAAATGCGTTTATTGAACGGGAGGTAGTATTAGGTCATTAATTGTTATGGATCCTGGTGTAAATCTTCTTCCTAGCCAGCCAACTGTCTCTCAGAACTAGGGTGAAAGGAGCTCTGAGAAGTAAGGCTGGTCATAGTGGGGAGTAACTTAGACTAGTAACATATGTCACGTTACTAGTCTAGGTTACTACCTTCATAGTGGGTAATAACTTATTTGTGGTGTCATGAATTGTGTCATTTATTATGTTGTAGACTCATTTTGCCTTGATGTGTGTGATATTAGACTGCTCATAGTGGGAGTAACATATCTAGTAACATCACACATCTCAAGGCATTTTGGTGACATGGCATGCCAATAAATGAAGAAAGAGAGTGAGGGGTGGTAACTAGCTATGTTACCATAACATCACATACCCCAAGGCAAAATAAGTCTACAACATAATAAATGGCACAATGCATGATACCACATATAAGTTACTATCCACTATAAAGGTAGTAACCTAGACTAGTAACATGACATATGTTACTAGTCTAAGTTACTCCCCACTATGACCAGTCTTATGGTAACATAGCTAGTTACCACCTCACTCTCTTTCTTCATTTATTGGCATGTCATGTCACCAAAATTTCTTGAGATGTGTGATGTTATTAGCTATGTTACTCCCACTATGAGCAGTCTAAGAAGTTTAACTTGGCACATGAATTGGTAAGGTTCGCGCCTTTCATAGTCAAGGCAATTACTCAGTAGCTGTGGCCAGAACAGAGAGACGACTGACTTTTGCACTCGAATATAGATATCCCCTTCCAATGAACTGTCTGGCCTGGATTCAAGCAAGCAAAGTTGCGCTCGCTAGCTTGGTAGTCTCCTCCACGGGGCGATGGTCGATCCGCTGAGCCTGGTGACGGCGATCCTGACGGCGGTGCAGCTGATCAGGAGCGCGGCGTCGACGGCGAGCCAGAACAAGGAGAAGTGCCTGGAGCTCGCGGAGCGCGTGAAGAACCTAGGCGAAGTCCTGCCCAGCTTCGCGCACGCGGCGGCGAACGACGCCGCGACGGCGCGGGTGCTGGAAAGGCTCCGGGACGCCATCGGCGAGGCGCTGACGCTCATCCAGTCCTGCAAGACCGCCGGCATGTTCTCCGGCAAATATAGCAGCAGGAAGGCCGGCGACCTGGACAGTGTTGACAAGCGGATCAACAACTGCATCATGGACCTCAGCCTCATCAACCAGGCTCGCATGAACAGCGGAGAAGCAGCAGCTGGTGATGGGGATGGCAAAGTCCCAGCAGCTCAAACTGGTGCACATGTTGACCATCACAGCTCCTACTATCAAGCGCAAGGTGGAGGTGTCTCCACCGCCCATGTTGCCTGGCCGCCGACGCCGACGCTGCAGCATGCATGGAGTACACCACCGAGCTACTACTACCAGCAGCCACCCCCAACGCCGACGCTGCAGCACGCATGGAGTACACCGCCGAGCTACTACCAGCCACCCGGCTATGTTCCAGCTCCTCCTCACTACGCAGCTTCTCCAACTCCTCCGGGTTCTAGTCTATCTTCTTATTGCACGCTTCCAACTGTCAACAAGATCATCAAGCGTGTGTTCCGTTAGTGTTCATCGTACCTTGGCGTCATCTTCTCTTTTATTTTGTTGCAAATTAGTTGAACTGTATGCCTATGAGTTTGCTCCCACATCTCGTAAGTTTTATTTCGTCTCATAACGTCATTTAGGGCCTGCTGAGTTTTTCCTGTGATTCAGCTTTGGATGGAATAAAACCAAGAGTGTCAAGTTTGGAGACCAAGCTCGAGGGGTTCATATAATGCTTTATCCAGCTTGCAGATGTAGGGGGGTAGAACATGATTTACAGAAGGCGGTTAATATGAAATTAATTTTATGTCTGTTTGAAGAGTTGTCGGGACTTAAGATTAATTTTCATAAGAGTGAGATTTTTTATTTTGAAAATGCCAAAGATGAGGAGGACCAGTATAGGCAAATCTTTGGATGTGACGCTGGTTCATTACCTTTTTGATACTTGGGTATTCCAATTCATTATAGAAAGCTTAGGAATTCTGATTGGCATCCAGTGGAAACCCGATTTGAGAGCAAGTTGGGTTGCTGAAAATTACTATCCTATGGTGATAGGTTGGTCCTTATCAATTTAGTTTTAACTACCTTACCGATGTTTATGTTGTCTTTCTTTCAAATACCTGTTGGAGTGAGGAAACGTTTCGATTTTTATAGATCAAGATTTTTTTGGCAATCCGATGAACAGACAAAGAAATATAGACTTACCAAATGGAATATATTGTCTGTAGACCGAAAGATCAAGGGGGTTTAGGTATTGAGGTGCATGAAATTAAGAATAGATGTTTATTAAGCAAATGGCTTTTTAAACTTCTTAATGAAGTGTAGGATAACGTTGCATAGAAAACAAATTTTTTCCTACCGCGAACACGCAATCCAAACCAAGATGCAATCTAGAAGACGGTAGCAACGAGGGGATTATCGAGTCTCACCCTTGAAGAGATTCCAAAGCCTACAAGATGAGGCTCTTGTTGCTGCGGTAGACGTTCACTTGCCGCTTGCAAAAGCGCGTAGAAGATCTTGATCACGGCGCCACGAACGGGCAGCACCTCCGTACTCGGTCACACGTTCGGTTGTTGATGAAGACGACGTCCACCTCCCGTTCCAGCGGACAGCGGAAGTAGTAGCTCCTCTTGAATCCGACAGCACGACGGCGTGGTGTCGGTGGTGGTGGAGAAATCTGGCGGAGCTTCGCTAAGCGTGCGGGATGTGGTGGAGGAGAGAGGGCCGCTAGGGTTTGGGAGAGGGGGCGCCGGCCACTAGGGGGTGCGGCCACCTTGTGGTCTTGGGGGTGGCCGGCCCCCTCCCCTTGGCCCCTCATTATATAGGTGGAAGCCCCAAGTGTTGGACTACGAGTCTTCGAATAAGACCCCAACCCAAAACCTTCCATGTGATAGGGAAACCTACCCAAGGTGGGAATCCCACTTGGGGTGGGATTCCCCCCTTCCATGTGGGGGGGTGGCCGGCCCCCTTGGTGGAGACCAAGGTGGACTCCACCCTCCTAGGGTTGGCCGGCCATGGGAGGTGGAGTCCCTCCGGGACTCCGCCTTCCTTAGTGGTTTCTTCCGGACTTTTCTAGAACCTTCTAGAACCTTCCATAGAACCTTCCGGATCATTTTAAATCTTGTAAAATAACTTCCTATATCTGAATCTTATTCTCCGGACCATTCCGGGACTCCTCGTGATGTCCGGGATCTCATCCGGGACTCCGAACAAATATTCGAACTCCATTCCATATTCAAGTTCTACCATTTCAACATCCAACTTTAAGTGTGTCACCCTACGGTTCGCGAACTATGCGGACATGGTTGAGTACTCACTCCGACCAATAACCAATAGCGGGATCTGGAGATCCATAATGACTCCCACATATTCAACGATGACTTTAGTGATCGAATGAACCATTCACATACGATACCAATTCCCTTTGTCACGCGATATTTTACTTGTCCGAGGTTTGATCATCGGTATCACTCTATACCTTGTTCAACCTCGTATCCTGACAAGTACTCTTTACTCGTACCGTGGTATGTGGTCTCTTATGAACTTATTCATATGCTTGCAAGACATTAGACAACATTCCGCCGAGAGGGCCCAGAGTATATCTATCCGTCATCGGGATGGACAAATCCCACTGTTGATCCATATGCCTCAACTCATACTTTCCGGATACTTAATCACACCTTTATAACCACCCATTTACGCAGTGGCGTTTGGTGTAATCAAAGTACCTTTCCGGTATAAGTGATTTACATGATCTCATGGTCATAAGGACTAGGTAACTATGTATCGAAAGCTTATAGCAAATAACTTAATGACGTGATCTTATGTTACGCTTAATTGGGTGTGTCCATTACATCATTCATACAATGATATAACCTTGTTATTAATAACATCCAATGTTCATGATTATGAAACTAATCATCCATTAATCAACAAGCTAGTTAAGAGGCATACTAGGGACTCTTTGTTGTTTACATATCACACATGTACTAATGTTTCGGTTAATACAATTATAGAATGATATATAAACATTTATCATAAACATAAAGATATATAATAACCACTTTTATTATTGCCTCTTGGGCATATCTCCTTCAGTCTCCCACTTGCACTAGAGTCAATAATCTAGATTACATTGTAATATACCTAACACCCATGGAATTCTGGTGTTGGTCATGCTTTGCCCTAGGGAGAGCTTTAGTCAACGGATCTGCTACATTCAGATCAGTGTGTACTTTGCAAATCTTTACTTCTCCATCTTCGATGTACTCGCGAATCGATTGGTAACGCAGCTTGATATGCTTCACCCTCTTGTGTGACCTTGGCTCTTGTGCATTGGCGATGGCACCCATGTTATCACAGTAGATGATTAATGGGTCCAATGCACTAGGAACCACACCGAGCTCTACAATGAACCTCTTCATCCATACCGCTTCTGATGAAGCCTCTGAAGCCGCTATGTACTCTGATTCTGTTGAAGATTTCGCCACCGTGCACTGCTTCGAGCTTGCCCGACCATCGCAACACCATTCAATATAAACACGTACCCGCATCGTGACTTAGAGTCATCAGGATCAGTGTTCCAACTTGCATCGGTGTAACCGTTTACAACGAGCTCTTGGTCACCTCCATAACAAAGAAACATATCCTTAGTTCTTTTCAAGTACTTCAGGATATTCTTGACCGCTGTCCAGTGTTCCATTCCTGGATCACTTTGATATCTGCTAGTCAAACTAACAGCATGTGCTATATCCGGTCTAGTACATAGCATGGCATACATGATAGATCCTACTGCCGAGGCATAGGGGATATTACTCATCCTTTCTCTTTCTTCTGCCGTAGCCGGTCCTTGAGTCTTACTCAAGACCTTGCCTGGTAACATAGGTAAAAACCCTTTCTTACTTTCGTCCATTCTAAACTTCTTTAGAATCTTGTCCAGGTATGTACTCTGTGATAGCCCTATTAGGCGTCTTGATCTATCTCTATAAATCTTGATGCCTAATATATACGATGCTTCACCAAGGTCTTTCATTGAAAAACTATTATTCAAATAACCTTTTACACTGCTTAATAGTTCTATATCATTCCCGATCAATAATATATCATCTACATATAATATCAGGAATGCTACAGAGCTCCCACTCACTTTCTTGTAAATACAGGCCTCTCCATGACACTGTATAAACCCGAAGTCTTTGATCACCTTATCAAAGTGTCGGTTCCAACTTCTTGATGCTTGCTTCAGTCCATAAATTGAACGCTGAAGTTTGCATACTTTGTCAGCATTTTTAGGATCGACAAAACCTTTGGGTTGTACCATATACAACTTTTCCTCAATGTCTCCATTAAGGAACGCTGTTTTGACATCCATCTGCCAAATCTCATAATCGAAAAATGCAGCTATTGCTAACAAAATCCTCACAGATTTTAGCTTCGCTACAGGTGAGAAAGTCTCATCGTAGTCAACTCCTTGAATTTGTCGGAAACCCTTTGCGACAAGTCGAGCTTTATAGACAGTAATATTACCATCAGCATCTGTTTTTCTTTTGAAGATCCATTTATTCTCGACAGCTTTGCGGCTATCAGGTAATTCTACCAAAGTCCATACTTTGTTATCATACATGGACCCCATTTCGGATTTCATGGCTTCTTGCCATTTGTTGGAATCTGGGCTCATCATCGCTTCTTCATACGTCGCAGGGTCCTCATCATTGTTATCCACAATCATGACATTTAGACAAGGATCATACCAATCAGGAGTGGCACGTTCCCTTGTCGATCTGCGAGGTTCAGTAGTTTCCTCGTTCGAAGTTTCATGATCATTATCATTAGCTTCCTCTGTTGCCGGTGTAGGCGGTACAGGTACAACTTCCGGTACTGCGATACTCTAATCAACGAGTATAGATTCATCAATCTCATCGAGTTCTACTTTTCTTCCAGTCACTTCTTTAGTGAGAAATTCTTTCTCAAGAAAGGTTCCGTTCTTCGCAACAAAGATTTTGCCTTCGGATCTGTGATAGAAAGTGTACCCTATAGTTTCCTTAGGGTATCCTATGAAGACGCATTTCTCCGCTTTGGGTTCTAGCTTGTCCGGTTGTAACTTCTTTACATAGGCTTCGCAACCCCAAACTTTAAGGAACGACAACTTAGGTTTCTTATTAAACCATAATTCATACGGTGTCGTTTCTACGGATTTTGATGGTGCTCTATTTAAAGTGAATGCGGCTGTCTCTAATGCATAACTCCAAAATGATAATGGCAAGTCAGTAAGAGACATCATAGAACGAACCATATCTAAGAGAGTTCGATTACGACGTTCGGACACACCATTTCGTTGTGGTGTTCCCGGCGGTGTCAATTGTGAAAGTATTCCGCATTTCTTTAAATGCATGCCAAACTCATAACTCAGATATTCTCCTCCACGATCAGATCGTAGAAATTTAATCTTCTTTTTACGTTGATTTTCTACTTCACTTTGGAATTCCTTAAACTTCTCGAAAGTTTCAGATTTATGTTTCATGAAATAGATATACCCATATCTACTTAGATCATCTGTGAAGGTTAGAACATAACGATAACCACCGCGCGATGCTACGCTCATTGGTCCGCACACATCGGTATGTATGATTTCCAATAAGTCAGTAGCTCGCTCCATCATACCAGAAAATGGAGTCTTAGTCATTTTTCCCATTAGACATGCTTCGCATCTATCAAGTGACTCAAAGTCAAGTGATTCAAGTAATCCATCGGTATGGAGTTTCTTCATGCGTTTCACTCCAATATGACCAAGATGACAGTGCCACATATAAGTAGAATTATCATTTAATTTAATTCGCTTAGCATCAATGTTATGTATATGCGTATCACTACTATCGAGATCTAACAGAAATAAGCCATTCTTTTCAGGTGCACGACCATAAAAGATATTATTCATAAAAATAGAACAACCATTATTCTCAGACTTGAATGAATAACCGTCTTGCATTAAACAAGATCCAGATATAATGTTCATGCTCAACGCGGGTACAAAATAATAATTATTTAGGCTTAAAACTAATCCCGAAGGTAGATGTAGAGGAAGTGTGCCGACAGCGATCACATCGACTTTGGATCCGTTTCCAACGCGCATCGTCACTTCATCTTTCAGTAGTCTTCGTTTATTCTTTAGTTCCTGTTTCGAGTTACAAATATGAGCAACCGAACCAGTATCAAATACCCAGGTACTAGAACGAGAACTAATGAGATAAACATCTATAACATGTATATCAGATATACCTTCTTTCTTTTCTTGACAAGGCTGCTCTTCAGATCAGCCAGATACTTGGAGCAATTACGCTTCCAGTGTCCCTTCTCCTTGCAGTAATAGCACTCAGCATCAGGCTTAGGGCCGTTCTTAGGTTTCTTAGGAGGCGTGGCAGCTTTCTTGCCACCCTTCTTGAATTTTCCCTTAAACTTGCCCTGTTTCTTAAAACTAGTGGTCTTGTTGACCATCAACACTTGGTGCTCTTTCTTGATCTCAATCTCAGCAGCTTTTAGCATGCCAAAGAGTTCAGGTAACTCCTTGTTCATGTTCTGCATATTGTAATTCATCACAAAGTTCTTGTAACTTGGTGGCAGTGATTGAAGGACACGATTAATTCCCAGTCTGTTAGGAATCACTATTCCCAAGTCACTGAGTTTCTTCGCATGCCCGGTCATGGCGAGCATGTGCTCACTAACGGAGCTGCCTTCTTCCATCATACAGCTGAAGAAATGTTTCGATGCTTCATAGCATTCCACGGTCGCATGAGTCTCAAATATAGCTTTCAGCTCATTCATCAACTCATGAGGATCGTGGTGCTCAAAACGTTTTTGAAGATCGGATTCCAGACTGCACAGGATGGCACACTGAACTTGAGAGTACCGAGTTTTCTGAGTCGCGTAAACAGCCTTTACTTCATCGGTTTCAATTTCTGCAGGAGGGTCACCTAGCGGTGCATCAAGCACATATTGCAGATTTCCGCCAGAGAGGAAGATCCTCACATGACGGAACCAGTCGGTGAAGTTGCTACCGTTGCTCTTAAGTTTTTCTTTCTCTAGGAACTGGTTAAAATTGATTGGGGACGCCATCTCTACAACATATATTTGCAAAAGTTTAGACTAAGTTTATGACAAATTGAGTTCAAATTTTAATTCAACATAATTAAAAATCTAGGTGAACTCCCACTCAAAACAATATCCCTCGCATTGTCTTAGTGATCACACGAACCAAATCCACCACACCTAAGTCCGATCATCACGAGACAAGGTGTGATTTCAATGGCGAACACTCAAAGTGTTCATCATATCAACCGTATGATTCATGCTCTACCTTTCGGTATCACGTGTTCCGAGACCATGTCTGTACATGCTAGGCTCGTCAAGGCCACCTTAGTATCCGCATGTGCAAAAACTGTCTTGCACCCGTTGTATGCACTTGTTGATTCTATCACACCCGATCATCACGAGATGCTTCGAAACGACAAGTCTTGGCAATGGTGCTACTCAGGATGAACACTTTGTTATCCTGAGATTTTAGTGAGGGATCATCTTATAATGCTACCGTCGCGATCTAAGCAAAATAAGATGCATAAAAGGATTAACATCACATGCAGTTCATATGTGATATGATATGGCCCTTTTGTCTTTGCGCCTTTGATCTTCATCTCCAAAGCACGGACATGATCTCCATCATCTTCGGGCATGATCTTCATCATCGTCGGCGTAGCGTCAAGGTCAATGGCGCCGTCTTCATGATTGTCCTCCATGTAGCAACTATTACAACTACTTTGAAATACTACTCAACATGAAATTTAAAGACAACCGTAAGGCTCCTGCCGGTTGCCACAATACAATAATGATCATCTCATACATATTCATCATCACATTATGGCCATATCACATCACCAAACCCTGCAAAAACAAGTTAGACGTCTCTAATTTGGTTTGCATATTTTACGTGGTTTAGGGTTTTCGAGAGAGATCTAATCTACCTACGAACATGAACCACAACGTTGATACTAATATTGTCAATAGAAGAGTAAATTGAATCTTCACTATAGTAGGAGAGACAGACACCCGCAAAGCCTCTTATGCAATACAAGTTGCATGTCGAACGAGGAACAAGTCTCATGAACGCGGTCATGTAAAGTTAGTCCGAGCCGCTTCATCCCACTATGCCACAAAGATGCAAAGTACTCAAACTAAAGATAACAAGAGCATCAACGCCCAAAAAACCATTGTGTTCTACTCGTGCAAGCATCTATGCATAGACACGGCTCTGATACCACTGTAGGATAACGTTGCATAGAAAACAAAAATTTTCCTACCGCGAACACGCAATCCAAGCCAAGATGCAATCTAGAAGACGGTAGCAACGAGGGGATTATCGAGTCTCACCCTTGAAGAGATTCCAAAGCCTACAAGATGAGGCTCTTGTTGCTGCGGTAGACGTTCACTTGCCGCTTGCAAAAGCGCGTAGAAGATCTTGATCACGGCGCCACGAACGGGCAGCACCTCCGTACTCGGTCACACGTTCGGTTGTTGATGAAGACGACGTCCACCTCCCGTTCCAGCGGGAAGCGGAAGTAGTAGCTCCTCTTGAATCCGACAGCACGACGGCGTGGTGTCGGTGGTGGTGGAGAAATCTGGCGGAGCTTCGCTAAGCGTGCGGGATGTGGTGGAGGAGAGAGGGCCGCTAGGGTTTGGGAGAGGGGGGCGCCGGCCACTAGGGGGTGCGGCCACCTTGTGGTCTTGGGGGTGGCCGGCCCCCTCCCCTTGGCCCCTCATTATATAGGTGGAAGCCCCAAGTGTTGGACTACAAGTCTTCGAATAAGACCCCAACCCAAAACCTTCCATGTGATAGGGAAACCTACCCAAGGTGGGAATCCCACTTGGGGTGGGATTCCCCCCTTCCATGTGGGGGGGGGGGGGGGTGGCCGGCCCCCGTGGTGGAGACCAAGGTGGACTCCACCCTCCTAGGGTTGGCCGGCCATGGGAGGTGGAGTCCCTCCGGGACTCCGCCTTCCTTAGTGGTTTCTTCCGGACTTTTTAGAACCTTCTAGAACCTTCCATAGAACCTTCCGGATCATTTTAAATCTTGTAAAATGACTTCCTATATATGAATCTTATTCTCCGGACCATTCCGGGACTCCTCGTGATGTCCGGGATGTCATCCGGGACTCCGAACAAATATTCGAACTCCATTCCATATTCAAGTTCTACCATTTCAACATCCAACTTTAAGTGTGTCACCCTACGGTTCGCGAACTATGCGGACATGGTTGAGTACTCACTCCGACCAATAACCAATATCGGGATCTGGAGATCCATAATGGCTCCCACATATTCAACGATGACTTTAGTGATCGAATGAACCATTCACATACGATACCAATTCCCTTTGTCACGCGATATTTTACTTGTCCGAGGTTTGATCATCGGTATCACTCTATACCTTGTTCAACCTCGTCTCCTGACAAGTACTCTTTACTCGTACCGTGGTATGTGGTCTCTTATGAACTTATTCATATGCTTGCAAGACATTAGACGACATTCCACCGAGAGGGCCCAGAGTATATCTATCCGTCATCGGGATGGACAAATCCCACTGTTGATCCATATGCCTCAACTCATACTTTCCGGATACTTAATCCCACCTTTATAACCACCCATTTACGCAGTGGCGTTTGATGTAATCAAAGTACCTTTCCGGTATAAGTGATTTACATGATCTCATGGTCATAAGGACTAGGTAACTATGTATCGAAAGCTTATAGCAAATAACTTAATGACGTGATCTTATGCTACGCTTAATTGGGTGTGTCCATTACATCATTCATACAATGATATAACCTTGTTATTAATAACATCCAATGTTCATGATTATGAAACTAATCATCCATTAATCAACAAGATAGTTAAGAGGCATACTAGGGACTCTTTGTTGTTTACATATCACACATGTACTAATGTTTCGGTTAATACAATTATAGCATGATATATAAACATTTATCATAAACATAAAGATATATAATAACCACTTTTATTATTGCCTCTTGGGCATATCTCCTTCATGAAGAAGGCGTATGGCAGGAATTGCTACAGGCCAAGTACTTGAGACAAAAGACCCTTTCCGAGGTTCAAGCTAAATCTACTGATTCACCCTTTTGGAAGGGGTTGATGGATGATACGTCCAAAACGTATTTACTTTCCCGAACACTTTTGCTATTGTTTTGCCTCTAATTTGTGTATTTTGGATGCAACTAACACGGACTAACGCTGTTTTCAGCAGAACTGCTCTGGTGTCTCGTTTTTGTGCAGAAATCCAACTTTCAGGAAAATCCTCGGAATTTATGTAGAAGGTCCTATTTTCCCAGAATATTGGCGGAGCCAGAAGGGCAAGCCAGGTGGGGGCCCGAGGGCCCCACACACTAGGCTGGCGCGGCCCAGGAGGGGCCCGCGCGGCCCTAGTGTGTGGCAGCCTCGGTCGGCCCCCGACGCCCTCCTTCGGACTACTTATTGCCTTCGACCTAAAAACGCACGGAGAGAAGTCGAAGTCGCCAGAAAGCCTCCAGAACGCCGCCACATCGCGAAACTCCATCTCGGGAGCCAGAAGTCTCCGTTCTGGCACTCTGCCGGGACGGGGAATTGGAGGAGATCATCGCCATCATCACCACCGATGCCTCTTCATCAACCAGCCATGTTTCCCCCATCCATGTGTGAGTAATTCCCCCGCCGTAGGCCGAATGGGATGGTAGGGATTGGATGAGATTGGTCATGTAATAGCATAAGATTATTAGGGCATAGTGCCTAGTGTCCATAGTTGGTACTTTGATGATATTGTTGCAACTTGTTATGCTTAATGCTTGTCACTAGGGCCCGAGTGCCATGATCTCAGATCTGAACATGTTATTGTTTCATCATGATATTCATTGTTTTATGATCTTACCTGCAAGTTGTATACACATGTCGCTGTCCGGAACCAATGGCCCCGAAGTGACAAGAATCGGGACAACCGGAGGGGATGGTAGTGATGTGAGGATCACATGTGTTCACGGAGTGTTAATGCTTTGCTCCGGTACTCTATTAAAAGGAGTACCTTAATATCCAGTAGATTCCCTTGAGGCCCGGCTGCCACCGGCTGGTAGGACAAAAGATGTTGAGCAAGTTTCTCATTGCGAGCACGTACGACTATAATTGGAACACATGCCTATTGATTGCTTTGTACTTGGACACCGTTTTATTATTATCTGCAAATGCCCTGCTATGATTGTTACATGAGTTTCTCTCATCCATGCAACGCCCGTTATCCATCCCCGTGCCTACAGTATTTTAATCCTGCTGTTTACTAAAATCACTACTGCTGTCTCTGCTATTCTGCTGCTGTTATTTCACTACTGCTACTGCTATAAAACTGTTACTACTGATAAACTCTTGCGAGCAAGTCTGTTTCCAGGTGCAGCTGAATTGACAACTCCGCTGTTAAGGCTTTCAAGTATTCTTTGTCTCCCCTTGTGTCGAATCAATAAATTGGGATTTACTTCCCGCGAAGACTGCTGCGATCCCCTATACTTGTGGGTCATCAAGACTGTTTTCTGGCGCCGTTGCCGGGGAGCATAGCTTTATTTGGAAGTTCACTTGGATTGATATTGTTCTCTGCAAATTCTCCATCATGGGTAAAACTCGCGATCCTAAAGTCGCCATATTACCATCCACTACAAGAAAAGGTACAACTCTGAGTACCTCTGCTACACTTGATTCACCATCTGTGATAAGTCAACTTGTTTCACCGCCGCAAGCTTCATTTGCTGGTACTTCTGCTGAATCTGAAAATTCTCATAATATTGATAATGTTTCTTCTGTGCTTGATGATAGTGGTTCATTGGGATCCTTTCTAGATGCTACAATTGCTAGGTCTAGACAAATTGAAAATGCTGAAACTCCTAATAAAAATGCTACTACACCCGTTAATTCACCTGAACTTGATTATTCTAGTGATGATCCTGATGAAGATTATGTGGAGCTTAATGATGATTTTATTAATAGATGCAATCCTACTGCTGATGCAAGAAAAATTAAAAAGTTTCTCACACAATATACTGTTAGACATAAGTTATCTCCTGATCCTAAATTTGCCACATCTCCTATATGCATTAAGGATAAAGATTATGATTTTTCTCTTGATCTATCTCATATAGCTATTGTAGAGAAAACACCCTTTTGTGGTACTGAAAAAGAAAGTGCTGTAGAACACATGATTGAACTTTCTTCTATGAGTAGCTTGTTTTCTGATGATGTCAAGTTGCGTACTTACTTTGTCACTAAAATTTTCCTTTCTCATTAAAGGACGATGCTAAAACTTGGTATAATAATTTGCCTCCTGGTTCTATTAAAAGTCCAACTGATTTGCGTGATGTTTTCTTTCGAAAATACTTTCCTGCTAGTGCTCAACATGCTGATTTACAGAAAATTTATAGATTTGACCAGGGAGATGAAGAGAAATTGCCTGAGGCTTGGGCAAGATTTTGTTCTCTTATCAGAGCTCGACCTGGACATGATTTAGAAAAGAATGATCTACTTGATATATTTTATAGTGGACTAGCCATTGAATCTAGAGCATATTTGGATAGTTGTGCTGGTTGTGTTTTCAGGAAAAGAACTCCAGACGAAGCTGAAGAATTATTGGCTAAAATAAGCCGGAATCATGATGATTGGAATACACCTGAACCAACTCCAACGCCAATATTGAAGAAGAGGGGTTTAATTGAATTGAATGATGAAGATATGAGGGAAGCTAAGAAGTCTCTCAAGGAGAAAGGTATTAAATCCGAAGATGTGAAGAATCTACCTCCCATAGAAGATATATGTGAGATAATTCCCCCTTCATCCATGATTGAGGTAAACTCCCTTCAACGCTTTACTAGGGAAGATATTCCGTATTCAAAACCTCCTGCGCAATGCTTAGATGAGTTTGATAATTATATTCTAATGGAAAATTCTCAAGCTATTAGCAATTTACATGATATTGTGGAGAGAACCTCCAATGATGTTAAGATGCTTGTTAAACATTTTCAAATGGTTCAAACTCAAATTGATCAACTCACTAAAGTTCAAAAGGACTTGTTAAAAAATAATTCTAAAGAGAAACATGCTTATGAAGTAACAACTAGAGGTGGTGTCTCTACCCAGGATCCTCTATATCCTGAAGGGCATCCCAAAAGAATTGAACAAGATTCTCAACGCATTGAACCTAGAGCTCCTTCTAAGAAAAAGAAGAAGAAACATAAAAAGGTTGTAGAATCCTCTGAACCTGTTAACGATCCTAATAGTATTTCTATTTCCGATGCTGAAACTGAAAGTGGTAATGAACATGATAATGATAATAATAAGAATGATGCTTCTGATAAAGAAGAAGTTGAAGATGAACCTGAAAAGCATGATAAAAATAAAAAGTATACTAAAGAAGATTTTATTGCTAAGAAACATGGTAATGAAAGGGAACCTTGGGTGCAAAAGCAAATGCCTTTCCCTGCTAAGAAACTAAAATCAAAGGAAGAAGAACACTATAATAAATTTTGTGATTGGATGAAACCTTTATTCTTGCAAATCCCTTTGACTGATGCTATTAAATTGCCTCCTTATTCAAAGTATATGAAAGATATTGTTACTAACAAAAGGAAAATCCCCAATGAGGAGATTTCCACTATGCTTGCTAATTACTCTTTCAATGGCAAAGTGCCAAAGAAGTTGGGCGACCCAGGTATACCTACTATTCCTTGTTCTATTAAGAATAATTATGTTAAAACTGCTCTATGTGACTTGGGAGCTGGTGTTAGTGTTATGCCTTTTTCTCTTTATAAGAGACTTTACTTAGATAAGTTGATACCTACTGATATATCTTTGCAAATGGCTGATAAATCTACTGCTATTCCTGTTGGTATATGTGAGGATGTTCCTGTTCAAGTTACTAATAACTGCTTGATATTAACTGATTTTGTTGTGTTGAAAATGCCTGAAGATGATAACATGTCTATTATTCTTGGGAGACCTTTTCTTAACACCGCAGGGGCTGTTATTGATTGCAATAAAGGAAAGGTTACTTTCAATGTTGATGATAAGGAGCATACCGTCTATTTCCCCAAGAGGATTGATAAAGTATGTGGAGTTAATACTATTTCTAATGTGAGAACTATCAAAATTGGAACTATCGATTGTCTTATATATGAGCCTAAAGAAGGTTATCAAAATCTTATGATTGGATCCATATCAATACAATTCAAGGTAACATGATTGATTTGAGGTTTATTTCTTCATATGCTATGTAAAATTTATTTGGTAGCAAGACTTGATCAACCTTGTTAACAAATACTCTTTATATGCATAGAGGAGGTAAACAACATCTCTTTCTCCCTCTACTTGTTTTATTTGCTGTAGCACTTTTGACTTGCAAAGTTCCTTAGTGAATTAGAGATTTCAAAAAATTTCCTGTCCAGTAATAATAAACTTAATGCCCAGAAATGTGCATTTTTCAAAGTTCTCAAAAATTCACAAAAATTATACCGTTGGTCCTATTTTTCGAAAATGCACCTGGGATCACCTGGGGATGACCAGTGGGACACCCCAGGGTGGCACCCCACAGGCCGGCGCGGCCAGCAAGGGGGGCGCGCCACCCTGGCGTGTGGGTCCCCCTTTGCCCCACTTTAGCATCTCTTCCTCCCAGACTCTTCTCTCTCCCGAAAAAATCGACACCAGCTTTCTCTCACTCGTGTTTTTGCTCAAGAGCTCGGGATTTTTCGATCTCTTTGCTCAGCCCAGATTTCTGTCTGAAATTTGGCACATTTGCTCTCCGGTATGTGACTCCTCCGATTATCCAAGTAGAATTTTGTTTGGTTGAGTATATCTTGAATATTTTGCTGCAGTAGGTAACATGTTTAGTGAGCTTGCATGCTTGTTCTAAGTTGTATAAACTAGTTTTGATGCATGATTAGTACTCTAGCAAGTTCCTATAGTAGTTCCCCTTGTCACCAAATCAAATTTTATAATGATTGTTGAAAATTTCAGAAAATGGAGTGGAATAGATATCAACTAAACCAACAAGAATTGGAGGTGCAACAAGTCATGAGAGTGAACCGCGAAGAAGGAGTATACCCCTCTTACTACCCGTGCACAGATTTCATGAGAAGTGCAGGAATCTTGGGAGATGTTCAGAATCTAATTTGTCGTGCAGGGTTGAATGATTTTGTTGACGGGGAACCATGCCAATATGCAAAATTGACTATGTCTGTTGTGCAGGATTTTAAGTTCAATTGGTCGCAATCTAACCCCATGGTTCAGTATAAGATTTATAATAAAACTGTCAACTTGCCATTCAATGATTTTTGTACAGCAATTAGAGTACCGCAATGGGGATCATGCGAGAAGATAAGGGGATCGCCGCGAGAGCTCTTAAGCCTCTTCGAGATGATTTGTCATGGAAGGAGCTTCTCAGAGGATGGTGGGAGGATTGGTCAGTCACAGAAAGTGCACTGAATGCACACATAGAGGGAGGAGGCCATCATGCAAGAGACAACACGGAGGCCGAGGAACACCTCGACTCATCATCCGATGCAGCAAGTTCCTCGCATCAACATTTTGGGCATGTGGAGCCTCCACGCTTTTCTTCTGCACAGGGACCTTACTATGACTACGCCATGCATTATCCACCGGCAAGGAACAGCGACCCTCGCTGGGGTTGAACTCCACTTAGGCCAAAAGCCTAAGCTTGGGGGGAGGTATACCGGCATCACTCATTCTTTGCATATTATGATTGCTGGATACTTGTATATACTTGTTTAGTTTGTTTGAGTGGTTTTCTAATGAGAGGGAGATGATATTTGGGGAAGTGCTGCCTGAAAACAGATTCTGGACTGTTACCGAAAAAATTCTCAAAAATAGCCAGAACGATATTTTGCGAAGCCAATTTTTTGCATGTTCCCCAGGTTGTTATCTAACTTTCATTAGTTGAACACTTTTCGATTTGAGCAGTGGAAGAATTTCTTAAAAATCGAGTACTGTACTGCTGTCAAGTTTGACGAATTTCTGCTGCTTAGTGTTTATGTGAGTTTTCTAGTTTCCATTTTCTTGTTTTTGTTTTGTTTCTTTCCTAAAACACAAAAAGACCAAAAATATTTCTGTTGTTTCTCTTCACCATTTGTTTGTTTTGGTTTCTTGCATTTATTTTGCTTTATTGGCTATCGTTGGTTTGCTATAAGAAAATCCAAAAAGATTTAGCTTTGTCTGCTTGTTTCCTTTTGTTCTTGTTTCCAATTCGAAAACTCCAAAAATATTTTGCTGATCTTCTTTGGTTTGTAAAGTTCATTTTGAGTTCAATGGTCTTCGGTGGCTGGAGCGTGGTTTTCATTTCATATTATCCAAGCTACACAAGTGAAAAGCAATAATGACGATCTGCGACAATTGGATTGTGGTGAGAGGCTGATATGAACTCTATTTGTTTTCGTTTTTGTACATATACTCATCCATGTGAGCATGCTTAGTTGGTTCATGTGAGGTATATGTCATTTAAGAAAGTCTAGTAGTTCATGATCTCTCATGTTTAGCTCTAATTTATTAATATGAGTAGCATGTCATGGATGTTTGCTTGCATTGTTTTATTCATAAGTAGGTATGGTATTGTGGTATCCTCCTCTGAATAATTCATTTATATCGACTTGGCACATGCTCACGCATTCATATGACTGAACAAAAGTCAATTAAGCCTCGATGATTTACATTGCTTCAGAGTTCTTGTATCACTTTTATGCCTCCGTTAATTTATTTTGCCGCAAGCATGATTATGACAGTTACTGCTCTCTTGATTTGTCGCTCCCTAGTCTATTGCTAGCCTTCACTTGTACTGAGCGGGAACGCTGCTCGTGCTTCCAAACCCCTGAAAACCAAGTTGTTCCAAAGTGTCCACCATAAATACCTATGCATGGCATTTCAAACCATTCCAAGTAAATTCTCATGCGCTACCTTTAAAACCTTCAAAATGCTTCTCAATTTGTGTTAATGTTTCATAGCTCATGAGGAAGTATGTGGTGTTTAACTTTCAACCTTGTCATTTACTCTTGACGGACTTTCACATGGACTAGTGGCACATCCGCTTATCCGATAATTTTGCAAAAAGAGCTGGCAATGGGATTCCCAGTCCTGAATTAATTAACCTAAATAGACACTCCTCCATGGTATGTGATTGCTGGACGGCACCCGAAGATTCGGTTAGCCATGGCTTGTGTAAGCAAAGGTTGGGGGGAGTGTCATCATAATAAAACTAAAATAAAAAGGCACTCCTTCATGGTATGAGATTGTTGGGAGGCACCCGAGGATTCGGTTAGCCATGGTTTGTGAAAGAAAGGTTGGAAGGAGTGCCACATAAACATAAAAATAATTCATGGGAGCCGCTCTTGGAAGTCCGGTTGGCGAGGTAGTTGGTGTACCCATTACCATTCGTTGACAACAACAAACACCTCTCAAAATAATTTTACTCCTGTTTTAAAAATGAAAAGCTCTAGCGCATGTTAATCCCTGCTTCCCTCTGCGAAGGGTCAATCTTTTACTTTTATGTTGTGTCTCCATTCTTTCTTTGAGCACTATCTTGAGAGCACAACTGTCATTCTTAGTATAATATGCTTGTCTCAAAATATGATTGATTGTGGTATAACTTTGATGCTTTTATCTTTGACAATCACTACTTCTAGTCTTTCTATGAACTTCAGAGGTGCCTGGGCATTTATGTTTTGCCAATCAAATATGGGCAAGCGAGATACCACTTTATCATACTCTTTTATGAACATTGCAATCCTGCTTATAGACATGATTCATGATGCTTATTATTAATTGTTGGTACCTCTCCATGATTGACATAGCTGTTAGATGATCTTATTTGCATGTATCTTATTATGAACTGCCTAAGTGTTAGCCATAGCATGAGAATATATACATCATATGAACAAATGTGTTCGTGAAAGTTCTTTTATCGCTCAGTTGTTAACTGAATTGCTTGAGGACAAGCAATAAGCTAAGCTTGGGGGAGTTGATACGTCCAAAACGTATCTACTTTCCCGAACACTTTTGCTATTGTTTTGCCTCTAATTTGTGTATTTTGGATGCAACTAACACGGACTAACGCTGTTTTCAGCAGAACTGCTCTGGTGTCTCGTTTTTGTGCAGAAATCCAACTTTCAGGAAAATCCTCGGAATTTATGCAGAAGGTCCTATTTTCCCAGAATATTGGCGGAGCCAGAAGGGCAAGCCAGGTGGGGGCCCGAGGGCCCCACACACTAGGCCGGCGCGGCCCAGGAGGGGCCCGCGCGGCCCTAGTGTGTGGCGGCCTCGGTCGGTCCCCGACGCCCTCCTTCGGACTACTTATTGCCTTCGACCTAAAAACGCACGGAGAGAAGTCGAAGTCGCCAGAAAGCCTCCAGAACGCCGCCACATCGCGAAACTCCGTCTCGGGAGCCAGAAGTCTCCGTTCTGGCACTCCGCCGGGACGGGGAATTGGAGGAGATCATCGCCATCATCACCACCGATGCCTCTTCATCAACCAGCCATGTTTCCCCCATCCATGTGTGAGTAATTCCCCCGCTGTAGGCCGAAGGGGATGGTAGGGATTGGATGAGATTGGTCATGTAATAGCATAAGATTGTTAGGGCATAGTGCCTAGTATCCGTAGTTGGTACTTTGATGATATTGTTGCAACTTGTTATGCTTAATGCTTATCACTAGGGCCCGAGTGCCATGATCTCAGATCTGAACATGTTATTGTTTCATCATGATATTCATTGTTTTATGATCTTACCTGCAAGTTGTATACACATGTCGCTGTCCGGAACCAATGGCCCCGAAGTGACAAGAATCGGGACAACTGGAGGGGATGGTAGTGATGTGAGGATCACATGTGTTCACGGAGTGTTAATGCTTTGCTCCGGTACTCTATTAAAAGGAGTACCTTAATATCCAGTAGATTCCCTTGAGGCCCGGCTGCCACCGGCTGGTAGGACAAAAGATGTTGTGCAAGTTTCTCATTGCGAGCACGTACGACTATAATTGGAACACATGCCTATTGATTGTTTTGTACTTGGACACCGTTTTATTATTATCTGCAAATGCCCTGCTATGATTGTTACATGAGTTTCTCTCATCCATGCAACGCCCGTTATCCGTCCCCGTGCCTACAGTATTTTAATCCTGCTGTTTACTAAAATCGCTACTGCTGTCTCTGCTATTATGCTGCTGTTATTTCACTACTGCTACTGCTATAAAACTGTTACTACTGATAAACTCTTGCGAGCAAGTCTGTTTCTAGGTGCAGCTGAATTGACAACTCCGCTGTTAAGGCTTTCAAGTATTCTTTGTCTCCCCTTGTGTCGAATCAATAAATTGGGATTTACTTCCCGCGAAGACTGCTGCGATCCCCTATACTTGTGGGTCATCAATGGAGGTTAAGGATGATTTCCTCTCTAGAGGTTTTTTTCAAAGTGGGTGATGGAATGGGTACACGTTTTTGGGAAGATGTATAGCTAGGAAAAGTTTCTCTAGCTCAGCAATATCCTTCCTTGTATAATATTATGCATCACAAAAATGTAACAGTGGCTCATGTGTTAGCCCAAACACCGCTGAATATTATTTTAGACGGGTGTTAAATGGTAACAAATGGTCCTTATGGTTACAATTGTGTCGCAAATTAATGATGGTACATTTGAATGAAGAAAAGGATCTTTTTGTCTGGAATCTCACACCAAATGGTTTGTTTACGGTTAAATCTATGTATGAGGATCTAATGAGTGACCATACCCATTTTTTGAGAAAGTATCTTTGGAAAGTTAAAATTCCCCTCAAGATAAAGATTTTCATGTGGTTTTTGAGTAATAAGGTTCTATTAACTAAAGATAATCTAGCTAAACGACATTGGAATGGGTGTACGAAATGTGTTTTCTGTGGTGACGAGGAAACTATTCAACACCTTTTCTTTGAGTGTCCATTAGCTAAGCTTCTGTGGCGTATAATTAATTTCACATATGATCTTCCACCTCCAACCAATACTACTAATATGTTTGGTAATTGGCTGAATGGAGTACATAGACAATCTAAGACTTTAATCCGGATTTGGGTTTCTACCTTATGTTGGTCTATACGGAGAGTCATAAATGATATTATATTTAATAAAAAACAAACTTTTAACTTCTTGCAGGTTATTCATATGGTGGCTCATTGGGTTCAGCTTTGGACCCTCCTATCGCCGGAGGGACAGAGGGATGCTATGGTCGCTGGATGCACACGGCTCCAGATGGTCGCTCAGGATATTTGGTGCCAGTCTGGCTGGTGTCATACTAGGAGGCTATCTTGATGCGCGCTCGCTTTAGTTCATGCTTTTTTCGCTGGTTGATTTTTGTATCAATTCTTGGCGATGCTTGAGTTATAATAATACTACTGTACTTTGGTTTGTTTAATAAAATGCCGTGTGCATCATCATGATGCAGAAGCCGGAGTTATATCCCCATTTCGAAAAAAGGTGGTTGTTTCATATAAATCTTCTCTTTCATAATATCATGTAAAAATACGTTCTTTATCTAGCCGACTTAAACTCCATTCCCGAGAATCAGATATAGATAGAACAAGTCTGATAGTATCAGCCTTGACAACCGGACTAAAAGTATCTTTATAGTCTATTTCATACCGTTGCTTGAATCCTTTGGCAACGAGACGAGCTTTATACATATCCACAGTACCATCAGCATGTATTGATGCGATAAACCCATTTGTAATTAATAATATTTTTGTTGGAGCTTGGTGGTACAAGATGCCAGATGTTGTTGACCATAAAAGCATCATATTCCTCTTGCGTAGATGTCAGTAGTGCATACCTAACAGTGTCATCGGTATATTTTTTCGGACGTCGAATACCTTTTTGCAACCTAGTTTGAACTCCAGCAGCAGGAGGTGGTGCAGGAACGGGCGGTACAAAAGATCCAGCAGGGGCAGCTGCAGCTGCACATGCGAACATTGTGCGCAGCTGTCATCTGACGACGTCATCATGGGCTCATGATTGGGCTGGTCGACGGAATGGATTGATGGCGGGGATCGCGGTGAGGACCACACCGACAAGGGCTGCGGTGACCTGGAGTCAAGCGGTGATGTGGTATCCGTGGATTCGCGTGGACGGGGGATGTTGGGTCACGCGCGGCAGAGGCGCGGTCCGCCTGTGACGTGTCCTCGCGGGGCCGGTGTGACCGAGCGCACGCGGGAGAAGACACGCTACTGCTGCTGCAGTCTACCTGTTTTGATACCAACGCGAATTCTGGACCAGGATCTTGCTCGGGATTGTTGTTGTCTCAGTCCTATTCTCCTACTGTGGTTCATCATTTGATGTGCTGTTTGAAGCTTTTTCTTCAGAAGTTTATCTAGATTCTTGAGCAGAACTTGGAGATGATTCATCCGCAGTAACCTGAGGTGAACAGGATGAAAATTTTGCAAATAATGGTTATTAGTGTGCACACCCATATCATTAGATTCTAAATAAGAGTTGTGTGGCGGAAAAAGAAGAATCTCTTCACGAAAATGACGACCATCGTTTGGATTGTGGGAAGCAAAAGGAAAAATATTCTCATCAAACACAACATCGATCTTGGCTAGCGGCTCCTTTCGCAACACATTTTTTGGGCCCCAACGAGCCTTGTTCAATTGTGCACCGGCCCGCCTCCTAGCCGAGCCCACATCAACGAAATTTGAAATTCCCGGAAAAAACGGATCAGGGGACTTTCTTTCATTCGCCGGCGACCAACGCCTCCGGCATACGACGGTCCACCCGTCCAAACCATCGTCCATGAACACTGTTGGTTGAAGCACATGCATGGCCTTAATCTTAGCCTTGCATAGAGCCCTGCCAAACAGCATTGAGGGCGATGACAGCGTACCTTCCGACGCTGTGATCTCCATCACCGCTATTCTCTGACTTGCCTGCCAATTGATCCTCTTGCGCATCCTCCTCGCCAACTCCGACGAACGCTCCGACATATCCCGACCGCTCACTGAAAGTGGTGTACGACAAAGATATTTCCCGAGCGCGCTGCCTCCGGCCTTAATCTTAGCCTTGCACAGAGCCCTGCCAAACAGCATTGAGGGCGATGACAGCGTACCTTCCGACGCTGTGATCTCCATCACCGCCATTCTCTGACTTGCCTGCCAATTGATCCTCTTGCGCATCCTCCTCGCCAACTCCGACGAACGCTCCGACATATCCCGACCGCTCACTGAAAGTGGTGTACGACAAAGATATTTCCTGAGCGCGCTGCCTCCGGCCGACGAAAGCTCGTCCGCATCGCCGTCTTCCTCATCATCAGATGACTGCAACACCCAGAAACGACCCCCTAGTGGCTGCTCCGGCAAACCGCAGTCGGCCCTTTCCTGCTGGACCTTCGCCGACGGCGGGGTGGCGAGGTCGCCACCCGAGTCGCCAAACGCCTCCCCAATGGTCATCCAGTGACTCATTGTTCTCCTTTGCAGTATTCGGTCCCAACGGTCTATTAATATACGTGGTTGCTCTAAAAAAAAAGATTTCATCCATATCTAGGGCAAAGCTCGGAACAAGTCTCGGCGCTGAGCTCGGACAGCTACGCGCCTCATGACGTCACTGCTAGGTTTGGAAAGGTGGACGGATGCGTGGATGTATGTATGTTAAGATTGTATACACCGAGCCAAGCTACACGAGCTGCATTACCCTGTTACCTGTACGTAGGGTATTCCACCGTGATCGCACGGTGTGACTACTTACCATGGAGTACTGTGGGGATTAATGATGGCAAGTGGTAGTCAGCTAGACAGCTATGGCTAATACGAAGAAATGGCACGAAAATATTGTATTGATTCGTGCAATCAACTGTTTATTAGCTCCTTCACGCAAGTGGTAGTAAGCTATGGCTACGAAGAAATGGCATGATATGAGATATTCTATTCCAACAACCGTACTAGTACGGGTGTAACTTACCCCACCATCTCATGATCAGAAACAAGCTAGGTTGGCATCACTAAACTAGCATGCAAGTTGCCAAGTTAGCTCTAGTTGCATATGTTAACATTGGACATTCATACTTAATTAAGGATGTGACCGGTTCTCTGCTAGAACTTACTTCTTTTTTAGTAGAATTGTGTCATCGAACTTTTAGTTGTAACTCATGTTAGCATGGATCATGAAGCAAATTTAATAGTTTTTAAGATAATTTTTCGTACTTGCGACCTCATTTGCAAAAATTTCAGTTGCGCAACCCTGCTTTTTTTATTTTTTATTTTTTTAGACATGGGAACATAGCCCGGCCTCTGCATCAATCGATGCATACATCCATTTATTGATAATAAAACGAAAAACATCAAGTACTTATTACATGAAGGGAGTCTGGTAATTCAAGAAAACTAGACAAACAACTCAAAACAACCACAAACGATGGAGAGTAGAACAAAAACTATCCATCCAGAATTCTACTAATGTGTCGCCATCTAGTAGCCTGGAAATAGCAGTCCTGAGTGACCTCCAGGAGCCGGTTGCATCTAGTAGCCATGGTATCCCGCTGGTCCGCCGGGAGCAAACATGCCCATGTTTGTAGCCAATGCGCTGCACGAAGAATAACCTGCAAGAAATTTGTTCCCTTTTGTTTGTTAAAAATAATATCATTCCGGCTAGTCCAAATCGATCAACAAATTGCCGAAACACCAATTCTAATATAACCTTTATCCTTCTTATTGACACCATTTAGCCAATTATCAAACATATTAGTTACATTAGACGGGGGTGGAATATTGTATGTAAAGAATATCATCCGCCATATAATTTTTGCAAAAGGACAATGAAGAAACAGTTTCGTTGTTGTTACAAAAACAACATTTCTGAGAACCTGTCCATTTTCTCTTCGCCAAATTATCCTTAGTAAGCAGCACTCTATTACTTAAAAACCACATAAAAATCTTTATTTTTAGAGGAACCTTAATCTTCCATAGGTATTTCCGCAAAAATTTAGTATGACCATTCATAAGATCAAGATACATGGATTTAACAGAAAATAAACCAGATTCATTTAGGTTCCATACAAAATTGTCAGGTTCATTAATTAATTGGACAGACATTAATCGCTGACACAAATGTAACCACAAATTGTATTTATAAACATTGAAACTTCTTCTAAATCCAATATTAAGCGGAGAGTTTACCAATACCGTAGAAACCAACTCATTCTTCCGTTGGACAATATTATATAGCGACGGATATTGTATAGCTAGAGGGTGTTCGCCCAACCAGGTGTCCTCCCAAAACCGCACTGTCATACCATTACCCACTCTGAATCTTCCTCTCTTAAAAAACTCTGGCTTTACCTGCATAAGCCCCTTCCAAAAAGGTGAATCAGTGGGTTTAACCTCTATTTGTGCCAATGTTTTATTTTTGATGTACTTATTATGAAGCAATTGTTGCCACACCCCTTCTTCCCGTAGCAATTTAAAAAGCCATTTACTTAATAGACACATGTTTTTGAGTTCGAGTACCTCAATTCCCAAACCCCCTTGGTCCTTCGGTCTACAAACTATATTCCACTTAGATAATCAATATTTCTTCTTATCATCCTCCTCTTGCCAAAAGAAGCGAGAACGATAAAAATCGAGTCTCTTGCGCACCCCTTTAGGAATTTCTAAGAATGACAACATAAACATAAGTAAGCTCGTAAGTACAAAATTTACAAGCACCAAACGGTCCCCATAGGACAACATCTTGCCCTTCCAACATCCTAATTTTGAGGCGAAACGAATCTTCACTGGATTCCATTCAGAATTGCGAAGTCGTCTATAATGAATGGGAATTCCTAAATATCGGAAAGGTAGTGTTCCAGATGCACATCCAAAAATGTTATTATATTGATGTTCCAATTCTGTAGCTTTACCAAAGCAAAACAACTCACTCTTATGGAAATTAATTTTAAGACCAGATAATTGCTCAAAAATACAAAGAATGAGTTTCATATTAACAGCCTTAGCTAGATCATGTTCCATAAACAGGATGGTATCATCAGCGTACTGCAAAACAGATACCCCTCCATCGACTAAATGTGGAATAAGACTTCCGACTTGACCCTACTCTTTAGCCCGGGCTATCAAAATAGCCAGCATATCGACGATAATATTAAAAAGAATAGGTGAAAGTGGATCCCCCTGTCTCAATCCTTTACGTGTCTGAAAGTTATGTCCCACGTCATCATTCACCTTAATTCCCACACTATCCCTTTCTACGAAACTTCTGATACGCTCACACCAAATGTTATCAAACCCTTTCATTCGTAGTACCTGCTGGAGAAAAGGCCACTTCACCTTATCATACGCCTTCTCAAAATCAATTTTAAAAAGGACTTCGTCCAGCTTTTTACTATGTAATTCATGGATCATTTCATGAAGCACAACTACTCCTTCTAAAATATGTCTGCCCGGCATCAATGCAGTCTGAGATGGTCTCACTACTTTGTGCGCCACATCTGACACACGATTAGTGGCTACCTTAGTAAAAAATTTGAAACTGACATTTAGAAGACAGATAGATCTATATTGTTGAATTTGGACTGCATTTTGTTTTTTGGGAAGCAAAGTAATAATTCCAAAGTTTAGTTTGAATAAAGGGAAACCCCCATTTTGGAAGTGCCCAAACATGGCCATCAAATCCCCTTTAATCACACTCCAGAATCTTTGATAAAACTCCGCCGGAAAACCATCAGGTCCTGGTGATTTATTATGTTCCATTTGATTAATAGCATTGAACACCTCAGCCTCTGTAACAGTTTTTGATAAAAGTTCATTTTCCTGAACAGACAACTGAGGGATATCATTGGTGCGATCTTCCATTAAATTAAAAGAGTTCTCTTCAGGTGCTCCAAAGAGCTTCTTATAGTATTCAGTAATAAAAACTTTTAAATTCTCATCCCCAACAATAGTCCCTTCTTCTTGTTCAAGTTGGAAAATTTTGTTCTTTCGATGTTTTCCATTAGCAATTAGGTGAAAATATTTCGTATTATTGCCACCCTCCTGTATGTGTTTGATTTTAGCCCGTTGTGCCCATTTAGTCTCTTCATCTCTTCTAAGCTTATTTAACAGTTCATTGGCCTTCCTTAGTTCAGCTCTTTCGTCATCATTTAGAGGACATGACTCAGCCTGAATATCTAGAAAGTCAATGATGTTGAGCAATCTTTCTTTCTCTTTTTTGTATTTCCCACTTAAGTTCTTTGCCCATCCACGTAAAAATCTCTGTAAGTGTCTTATTTTGTTTCGCCAAGTTATTATTGGTGTTTTCCCAGCAGAAACCGCCGCCCATTCCCATTTAACTAGATCATAGAAACCCTCATGTTCGAACCATGAGAGCTCAAAGGAGAACCGTGCATTGTTCCCAATGTGAGCATGATCGCACGAGTCAATAAGAAGGGGGGTATGGTCTGAACCGGCCCGTGTGAGAGCCCTAACCGAAACCAGTGGAAATTTTTGTTCCCACTCCACACTCGCGAGAACCCGATCAAGCTTTTCAAAAGTTGGATTAGCCCTTCTACTAGCCCATGTAAATTGCCTACCCGAGAGCACAATTTCTCGAATATTCAAATTTTCAATAATAGCGTTAAACATAAAAGACCATCTAGGATTAAAATTATCATTACTCTTGTCCTCTGGTCTGCGAAGAATATTAAAATCTCCAGCTAGCAAAATTGGTTTGGTTTCATTATCACATACTCTAACCAATTCCGATAGAAATTCTGGTTTTCTTGAGTCTTGGGCTGCTCCATATACAGATACCAAAATCCATTCAAAACCATCATGTTTGGAACGGAGATATAATTTCACACAAAACTCTCCATTGTCCACATTGTTCACCATAAGAGTTGCAGTGTTGATTCCAACTAAAATCCCCCCGGACCTCCCACAAGGAGGGAGACAAAACTAACCAAAATCGGCTGTACCGGCTAGGCTACTCAAAAAAGACCTGGAAAAATTCGAACAACCCGTCTCTAATAAAGCGATAAAATCTAGTCGGTGTTCCCGGATAGCCTCCTTCACAAATCCGTCTCTAATAAAGCAATAAAATCTAGTCGGGAGCTGTTGGGCCAACGGCGCCGACGGGTTTCCCTTGGCCAGGATTTGGCGGTGTACGGGGTGCAGCTACCCAGCCCAATATGCATAGGAAGGGAGTGTCCCAAGGTACGTTGATCGCTAAAAGCGACTTTTTTTAGTTCCAAACGGGATGTTTATTCTTCATCTTATATACAGCAAGCTGTTTCTGAGAAACCAACAATTGACAATGGAAATCATATATCTTACGTGGATGTGTTAACAGAGGGAGCTAAAAATTACTCACGAGAGGATATTATAGCGTTTGGGGGAATTCCTGAGCAAAGGGTATCGGATGTGCGTTCAAGTGCAAGGATTGAGGATCAGGCTACAGCGGATCTCACGCAAATGGAGCGGGCTATGTATGCTGCTCAACCCAAGTGCCACAGGTTCGTCTACAACTAAAAATGCATCTCTGTTGGCTTTATCTCCGGAAAAAATTATTAGAAATGCTACTTCGTTGGGAGTCTCTTTGGGTAAATCGAAAGATGAGGCAATTAAGTCGGCTAAACTTATTCTTGATAATGAATTTAGTAGGTCACTTACTATGTTAAATACTAATATGGAAAACACTTCCTCCACTGAAAAAATCTCACTTGCAACACAATTTACAACTCAAGTACATGAATCATGATGCAAATCCGACGTTGCAGAACTCTACTGAACATGAGCTTCGTTCGCTGAGAACAAGCGATTTCGTTAAATTCATGCACCATCCAGGTTTATGAAAGTCCGAGCTATTGGAAAGTGCAATTTTTTCAAGGCTATACATACGGGGAGACATAACCACGGAAAGACCTTAGATATATATAGATCAAGATACAGGGAGACTGTAGATGTGGGGTGGAAAGACCGCAACTATTTTAAATTAAATAATGTGTTCTTCAGGATTCGATCCAACCCTTGTGCCGAAAAGTGTATTTGGCACATGTGCTCCTGATTTTTAAAAATCAAATTTTTTAGATTTTAAAAAATATGAAATTAAATACCCACATACATATAAACATTCTGAAGGTACGGTAGAAATTTTGAAGAAAAATATGTTATATTTTAAGCTATACAAAAAGACAAATTTCTGACAAACATATACCTCTATACGTAGTCACAAATTTGTTATTTTCCTGTAGCTCAAAATACAATGCAATTTCTACCGAAACTTTGCATGATTATTCAGAATATGTGTATGTATTCATGGAATAAATGTGATGATTTTTTGAAATGCAGAAATTCAGTTTTTAAATATTTTAAAAACTGAGAGTGCTCGTGCACCAAATTTGCTTTCCCCTTGTGCCCCTTAGCCCCTATATCATATTAAATTAATGCACTAGCGCGCCAAGTTCTCTAAAAATTCAAAATGTTGAAAAGGTGTAGGCTATATATATTTGAAAAATCTATCATTTGGTTCCTGGTACAATGTTATGTCATTATGACTTCAATTTGGAAATGCACAACTTGTGTTTATTTAGTTTCCTTGCTAGCTTACTTTTCATTTTCCTGATGGTTCTAATTTAGCTGAAAGAGAGATAGACCGAGTAATTGCGGCTTCGCGAATTACGCGTGACAATAATGTGTCATTGTTATGGCAAGGAAAAACCAGATGTGAAAAATCTTTTTCCCAGCCGGTCAAAGGATTGGGGTGAAAGAGAGAGGAGCTCTGGATTGGGCAGTTGACTTGCTTATGAATTGTTAACTGTGGCCACGGAGAGACGACCGACGACTTGCACTCGAGTATAGATATCCCCTCCCAATGAAATGTCTCGCCGATTCAAGCAAGCTATCAAAGCACTAGTCAGCTCACAAGCAGGTCCTTCCTCGATCTGCCCTTCGGCGGCGCGACCACCGACGTGGAGCACAAACAGCCGGCGTGGTACAACTTTTCTCTGTGTGTTGATCTCTCAAGTCTCTGTGTGATGGCGGTTTTAAATTATGTGTTTTCCTCGAGTTCTTGCTAACCTACTAAAAGTTGTGCTGGCTAGCTTGGACGCCTCCTCCTCGATCGGGATGATGGTGGATCCACTGGGTCTGGTGACCGCGATCCTGACGGCGGTGCAGCTGATCAGGAGCGCGGCGTCGACGGCGAGCCAGAACAAGGAGAAGTGCCTGGAGCTCGCGGAGCGCGTGAAGAACCTGGGCGACGTCCTCCCCAGCTTCGCGCACGCGGCAGCGAACGATGCGGCGACGGCGCGCGTGCTGGAGAGGCTCAAGGACGCCGTCGGCGAGGCACTCACGCTTATCCAGTCCTGCAAATCCGCCGGTACGTTCTCCGGTAAGTACAGCAGCAGGAAGGCCGGCGACCTGGACAGCGTTGACAAGCGGATCAACAACTGCATCATGGACCTCAGCCTCATCAACCAAGCTCGCATGAACGGCGGAGCAGCAGCTGGTAATGGGGATGGCAAAGTCCCAGCAGCTCAAGCTGGTGCACATGTTGACCACCACAGCTCCTACTATCAAGCGCAAGGTGGAGGTGCCTCCACCGCCCATGTTGCCTCGCCACCGACGCCGACGCTGCAGCACGCATGGAGTACACCACCGAGCTACTACCAGCAGCCACCCCCGACGCCGACTCTGCAGCACGCATGGAGTACACCGCCGAGCTATTACCAGCCACCCGGCTACGTTCAGTATGTTCCAGCTGGTCCTCCTCACTACGCAGCTGCTCCAGCCCCTCCGGGTTCTAATCTATCTTCTTATTGCACGCTTCCAACAGTCAACAAGATCATCAAGCGTGTGTTCCGCTAGTTCTCGTCGCACTTTGCGTCATCTTCTCTTTGATTTTGTTGTAAATTAGTTGAACTGTATGCCAATGAGTTTGCTCCGGCATCTCGTAAGTATGATTTCGTCTCATAAGGTCATTTAGGGCCTGCTGAGTTTTTCCTGTGATTCCGTGTTGCGGGCTAGGTAAACATTGTCTCCACTATCCCATTTTTCGAAAGAAGCTTGAATCCAAGCCTCTTTATCAAAATGTTGTACATAGTTTTTTTTAATATTATTCAACAAAGCTTTACAAACACGATAATGTATTAATCAACCCGAAACCACTTCCTTGTCTTGGCGACAAGGGTCGCTACATCTATAAACTTGACAGCTTCATGATCAGGGACATATGCCACGACCTAACATCTAGACACATCATCTGAAATTGGAGCACCCGTCGAGCGGGCCTTTCAGCACATATTGTATGCGCACACTTAAGAAGTTGTTGCGGCTTTCTTCCTTCAACCCATCTTCAAAAGAGATCAACACATTAACTTGTATCAGCGCTAGGCAGTGTCACTGTCATGCGTGCGTCTATCATCAAGGAAGAAACCACGCAGGACCCCTCCCTAGCGCCAACTAAAAAGAATGATGTCCACGGAAGGTAGAAGGGCGTCATGCGCCACCATCGTCGGATCCAGGAGACCTAGTTGATCTAGGGTTTCACCTGGAAAATCCGCAGGAGAAGACGAGAGCTGCTGCAGCAATGCCTTTGACAAGCCAACGACACAAAGATGTTGTCATCATACGCCATGACCTAAGTTGACGTTGTTCACCATCAGATGCTCCTCGCCGAACCCGTAGCCACCTAGATCGCCAACTGTGAGGTCGGTTGCCCCACCATCATCTGGAGTTGCTGCCATTGGCGTACGCAGCGGGTGGGCCGAGGGGGCCGTGGCCCACCCAGAATTTCGGAAAAAATATTTGATACCCCAATTTGTTTGGGCTGGAAAAAGCCCAACTAGCTGTTCGTGCCCGACTTTCCCCTTCCCCAGAGCGCTAGCCGCCAGGGCGAGGCCGGCCAGACGCGGAGACGCTCAGATTTTTCGACTTCGACGCAGGTTCGAGCTCGACCCCCGCTGCGGCGCCGGCTGCCGCCCTCTCCCTCTGCTCTCTACTCCTGCTCCTGCTCCGCTCGTCCCTCGGCACCTCCTCCCCTTTCCGTGCGGTTCGGATGTCGCTGCCCTGGCTCGGCTTGGCTCTCAAGGAGAAGTAGGTTCAGCAGGTCTCCAAGTCCCACCAATCACGGGTCCCCTTAAATTCTGGCCGGATGCACTGGTTTAGTACTTCAGCAACAGATAGGGACATAGCCACATCAAGTTAAATTCAGTCGGTAGTTTGAGTGTTTGACACTGTATTTTGTGCTACTATTAATATTCCCTTTACATTGATTCAATTGGTAGTTTGACACATAAAAATGAAGAGGAATATATGTCACTTACATTTTTGAATGTTTCTATGGTGTGTATAAACCAAGAGGAATAGCCAAATCACGATACTTTTTGGAAATCATGAAGCAACGAAGCAAATTCCTTCCATATGATCGTGCACATTTCATATAAATGTATTAAACTTCAATGTTGACTATCGATTGGCAAACTTTTATTATAATTGGAGGAGCGCAATTTTTTTTTTGTGTGCCCACCCTCTGATTTTTTCCTGCGTCCGCCACTGGTTGCTGCCCTGGCTTTCGATCTGCAGACCCCGGAGGGCTGCGGTTCTCCCGCATCAAGAGCCATCAACGCCATAGATTGCTCCAGCCGCACATGCCCCCTATCGCGATCCTAGGCTCGAGATCACATGATTCGCACCCTAGGCGCCGTCACATGGAGGCACCTTCTGGCCAGCCATCCCTAGTGAAGGGGACAAAATCAAAATATTACTAACACCGTTCCATATCCAAATGCACTAACGAAATAACATTGTACCACAAACCAAATGATAGATGTCCAATGTTAGTATACAACTAGAGCCAACTTTTGCATGTTAATTTACTGACTCCAACCTTGCTAGTTTCAGATCATGAAATGGTGATCAATCACCCCGGTTGTTAGAACTGAAATAGGAATAATTCCACTCACGTGGACATCCCTATCGTAGATTGTCAAATCCTTAACTCATTCCCATTGGTTGCCTTTTAACGAAATGAAAATTGCACTTCTCAACTTGAGCAGAAGACATAGTCTTCTCCATCCCAAAAATACTTAATGTACGCATTATTCTCTTCACCTACCTTTATGCTGTATAATTACATCAGTATGCATATCTAACAATACTATGTGCTTTTTTGTTGGCGTCTTCATCCAAATTAACTAGATTATAACATTGGGTGGAGCTAACATGAATTTAACTTTCATCTTGTCTATTATATGTGATTCGGTGAACAATTTTTTTGGGTGCACCCAACTTGATACAACCCTGGTACCACAAAGTATCTATTACTATGCTAATTACAGACTAGTTATGGAACATTTCATAGAGAAAGACAAATCTGAAATTAATTTTGTTAGCTTTTGAGCAACTATTTGGTTTAAAAATTAAATTTTCATAAGAGCGAGTTGTTCTATTACGGCGACGCTCAAGACGAGGAAAACCACTATGCCGGGCTTTTCGGTTGTGGGTTTGGTCAATTTCCGATCTGTTATTTAGGCATTCCGAAAAATTTCGGAGGCTAATAGTAGCGGAATGTAAACGCGTCGTGAAAAGATTGCAGCAGCCCGTCAGTAGTTGAAAAGGAAAATTACTATCTCTCGGTGGAAGGTTGGTTCTCATTAATTCAGTACTAACTATATGGTACTGTATATGTATCCTTTTTCCAGCTACCCAAAGGAGTCTTGTATCGGTTAGATTATTACCGATCTAGATTCTTCTAGCAAGGAGACAAGGAGACAGTGAGAACAAAAAAAAAATTAACGACTTACTAAATGGAGTGTTGTCTGCCGACCTAAGTACCAAGGAGAGCTTGGTGTTCATGAACTTCAGGTAAAGAACACCGTCCTATTGGGGAAATGGTTAGCCAAGTTGCTAACTGAATATCGGGTTTGGTATACATTACTAAGAAGAAAATATGTTGGTTCAAAAGCGATCTCTCAAGTCTTCTGGAAACCTAAAGATTCTCATGAGGAAACGTCGCGTGAGTCTTGATCTCCTCGAGTTTTTGGATTTTAATTTATTTTCATTATTATATGTACTATTCTATTTGCTATGTTTGAATTTGGTTGAATAATGTAATTTACTTAGTTAAATATTTGGTTGCAAGTATGAATTGTGGTGTGATAGGAATTTGGTTGAATGTTTTTATTTGCATTCCGACCGGCCTATTTGGGGTGCCAATGTGGGTATAGGCCCCCGAAACAGCGGCGCGGGTGCTGGCGCCCTCAAAACTCGTGTGCCAACAATGTTGCCGAACATAGTTTGGTGAGTAGCGACGATGCTCTAATGGCCTGAAATTGGCCCACAGTTTGGACACATGTAGAAACGACTGCCATAGTTCTCCCTGAGCCACCAGGCTGTGTGAAAGAGGTAAGAGTGACATCTTTAAAAAAAAATCAGCACAACATTGCCCTATCTCCAAAATGATTTTGAAATTATCAATTTCTCATGAAGACTTGGTTCACGGGAGTGGGATGAAAACGGATCGAATCAGATTTGATTCTTTCCATATCCTTTATCATATTATTTAAACGGATTTGGTTCGGATAATGGTCGGACGCGGATTCGAATACAGATTATATCAAACTACGGATTCAGATCGAAAATGGAGCAGACTTGGATTGGGAATGGACAACAATAATCGGATAAATACGTGTATAAATAGATAATTATATTTGTGTAAGAATAATAAGAAAATTTATACAAAGTTGATGTCCAATTATATTTAAGAAATTCAATACATCCTAAATGTTGAAAATCATCGGAGGTTTGAAAAGATTATGGCAATAACTTAAAAATACTATGTTTTGAAAACACATATTGTGTGATGTGTTATGTGCACAAGAACGACCACATATATCACCATGGAGTGAGAAAGAACTAGTGATGCGATGTCCGCATTGCACAGATAGTAAATTTTTTTGGAGGTTCATCGGGCTGCCTATACGAACTTACATCAAAATATTTTGTAGTAAAATTGAATTATCCTAATTAAGCCCCTCTGGTAATCTGCAAAAAAAATACCGGATAATCTACATCCGTCGGATTTTGCCGATACCATATCATCTACCATATCCGCACATCTATCACTATCCCTGTTCGCATTTATATCCGATGGATACCTAAAATAACTTAGCATATCCTTAAAAACGGATGTGGCGGATTCACTGTGGAAATACCCGCTTCGTTTACATCTCTACACGGTAGTTTTGTGACCTGCGGTGTTATTTACTCTATATTTTTAGTAGCATATCTTTCAAAGTTTTTGCCCTCCCTCCCCCTCTCACTCTCCCACACGGTAGGTAAATAATTGATGAGAGTGTAGTGTCAGCCGTTTTACTGGTCGTGAAAATTTACTCACCACCTTCCCCAAAACCATCAAAGAAACCACGTTGGGTATACAGGCTACTCCGCTCCACTGACACTCTCCACGGCGACGCAGGCGGCGGCGACGACGGACTGGGGCACCAGCGCGGCGACGATCGATGGACATTGACATGGGCGGCTTTAACCACCCAGGTAACCGCGACCTAGATCGCCTTGGTTCTCTGCCATGTACGGGCGTCTCTATTTCTTGATTTCTGAGTTTCTGACTGACCGCCATTTTTGGTCGCCGGGACGACCATCAGTCTGCGTCTGCTGCGGAGAAGGAGACGGCCGCGAGATGGACGAGGACGGAGCTTGCGAGGATTGCGCGACGCAGCGGCGGTACTTGTATGCTACCAAGCGGTTCTTCATCGTGGCTACCGACGATTTCAGAGACAACTTGGTGAGCCTTACCCGCATTGATTCCCACGATTTCTTCTCACCACCGTTGCTTCCGGCCGCTCGGCCGGCGGCGCTCCTCGAATTTTGGGGGTTTCAGGGTTAAAATATTAGTGCCGCTTCAGGAGAGTGGGTCTCAGCTAATGTAATAAGCTTAGCATTTGAGCATTCGTTGCTGAATAAAAAGAGAGGGCCCGGGCCAATGCTCTGTTCCTGCTCTGCTTTTTCCGTTCCCTCCTCTCTGAAACCAACTCTTTTATGTGTGTGTCCACAACGAAATTGTTAATTTATCACAGTTTCTTTGCAAGAACATTCACCCCGTAAATCAGTTTCACTGTATCGACATTACTTCCCTAGCCGCGCTGTGACGATTCCAAACAAATTTCCTAACGCTATATTTGTATTTCCATGATAAATCTATGCAAAAAAACTATATCGAAAGATGACACTCAAGACTGCTTATTTTCACAATTTGGTCGACAAATAAAATTGGAGAATGAAGTTAATCTCGTTAGACATATATGTAAAAGTATAGGTATAAGTATGTCTCCATACGTTACCTATATGTCTAACAAATCTCACCAAGAAAGTCATTGGTCCACAATGCTGGCAGCAATGAGCTACCTTATAGTATATTGCTCTACACCTCGTCAAAACATACCCTGGACTCCAGTACCTTTTGGTCTCAGATAATTCAATTTTGGGTACTTTTCCTTTGAAAAAATGTTTCTAAACATATAAAATGGTAGCAGAAAACACTCCGTACATGCATGAAAAACTATTTACTAATATTGCAAGTAGGATTGCAAGTGAAGCTCTTATGGAGATGATTAGTACACTGCTGCCTTCTGGTGTGTTATCATGTGATTGCTATTTACTAATATTCACATGCGATTGTCCGAGGAAAAATGTGTCTGAAGCTCTCATTCAGGTCATCAGGTGGGAAAAAAGCACCCCCTGCTGACACTAGAAAAAAGTGTTCGCTTCTTGACATATATTTTTTGTTTCGTTTATTTTCCATTTCCTTTGTCATCTGAATTGTGTCTGGATTTCCAGCATATAGCATGCAATTCAATGCCTAGAAACATGAATCTAACCGATGTGTATCTTCTTCATTAACCTTCATCAGCGCATACAACAGGGGCTTGGAAGCTGTCTTAGAAATATGATCTCTCTGTCTGAGCCTGTCAACCTAGAACCTCCCAATGGCTCCGTATATCCTATCGAAGCTAAAGGGGAGTTTGGCGATATAGTTTTTAGGAATGGATGGAAGGAGTTTGTGAGTGGAAATCACATAGAAGAAAATGACTCCATTCTCTTTGTGTACCGTGGGAATTCTAGATTCAAGGTTCATGTGTTTGATTCATCCGGTCATGAGAAGTCTTCATGTTCACCTTGTTCTCAAACTGTTGGTCCACCCCCATCTCAGAATACTGACTTGTCCAGTTCTGATGATGATGACATCATGAGAGAAAGCGAGAGAGAATCAGGTAATGTTATTATTGCTGCCTATGCATTATTTTTTGTAGTTACATGTTTCAAGGGAATTCTGGTCACTCTATGCTCACCCTACGAGAGTATGGTACGGTTTTCAGGATATGGAGCTCACAAGCCACATAATCAGGCATCTATGAAGCTTGGAGTCAATTCTGATCCTTTGTCGAGCAACCTACGGGAGCCTTTCCAACGACCCTACATTCTAGCCCGCCACACAACTCTACCGATGCAAGTAAAGAAGAAAGTTCAGGAGAAAGTCCAAGCAATTGAATCTGAACTTCCTATTTTTGTGAAAGAGATGACCACTACAAATATTGATGGTGGTGGCCACAGCCTAGGTGAACTGGTGAGGCTAAATACACACTCTCTTATCTACTACAGCTGCAAATATGGATGCCTTTCTCTTATCAAGAACTGATCAATTGTCCTTTTTATTGCAAAGTATGAAAGTAGTCGGTACCCATAGTTTACATCTCCAGAAACTCATAAATTTGGCACAAGCACCAACCAAATGAAAAAAGTAAAAAAAAAAAGAACAACATGCTAAGCATTTGTCAATCTCCTAGAAAGCCGCCAGCCAGCCAGGTTCTAGAAATCCCGAGTAAGCGTTAGCAGATGGTTGCACTCAGTAACCATATGATCCCGCTGATCCTCCGGGAGTAAGAGGGATAGTGACCAATCTATCCAGTGTGTGGCCATATTAATAATCTGCATATAATTGGAAGCACTTGCATTGTTAAAAATCACATTATTTCGACATCTCCAAATCGACCAACATAAAGCCGATACCCCAATGCGTATTCTAGCTTTAGTGTGTTTATCGATACCATTCAATTAATTTGAAAACATTTTTTTAATATTGGCTGGTGGAGGGATATTATAAGTGCTAAAGACAATGCGGCAAACAATTTTTGACAAAGCACATGAAAGAAATAAATGTTCTATTGATTCCTCTGCATCACAAAAACAACGTTTTCTTGCTTCCCTTCCATTGTCTTTTAGTTAGATTATCCCTAGTGAGTAAAACCTTCCGATGAAGGAACCACATGATTTTTTTTATATCTTCCACGGTAATTTGAGTTTCCAAAAATATTTCGTGGGAAAGTGATCATCTGAATTCATTAAGTCTTCATACATAGACTTCACAGTGAAAATACAAGATTTAGTGAGATTCCAAACGAATCTATCAGGTTCGTCACTAAGTTGTACCGCCATTAACCGGTTACATATGTGCATCCACGAATCCCATTTAGAATCATCAAGTATCCTCCGAAAACCAATATTCAGAGGGTGAGATAACATAACCGAATGAACCGATACATTCTTGTGCGAAACAATATTATATAATGATGGGCATTGATTTAGAAACTCAGATCCAATTTCTTAGTTTGAAAGTAATGGCCAATATCATCATTAACCAGTACTCCCACACTACCTCCTTGTACGAAATCCTTGATCCAATTACTCCAATTGGGAAAGCCTCATAGATATTTGGCTAACATGGGTATTTTTTGATAGATGTTTGGCATGGTGTATGCTTCCGCTTGTCTCCCGGACAAGACACATCCTCTCATTCTTCGGCTGGAGGGCAGGAAGGAGCAGTGGCGCGCCACGTTGTACGTCGGGTGTCGCAACCAGAGGCGGGTTTACGAGGGCTGGAACGAGTTCGTCAGGGACAACCAGCTGAAGCCGGGAGACATCTGCCTCTTCGAGGTGTCAAGCAGGGACAGCACGAGCCTCACCATGACGGTCCATCTCGTCCGCTGAGTCAGAAGTTATGTCATCGTAGCTCTCGATCCTGTCGTGGCTCCTTTACCCATGGTTCTGTAATGTGGATTGGACTCTCTGAAACCCTGCTCGTGATATGGGAGAGCAAATTGCTGAATAGCCTGATGGGAGCCTGTTTAGGTTATTTGTGTTTGTTGAACGACTTCCTCCTGTAGTGCTATGTAACTTGGAAAAAAAATTACTGAACCTATTCGACCTGTAGTGCATCTGAATTTTGTTATTGTTGCTGATTGGGATGCCTGTAGCTCTCTAGAACATATGCATGCTCCAGGTTGTAAGCCATTGTGCCGTGTTCCCTACTTCATGCCGTACACCACTTCCTTCAGCTGGGAGCAGGGTTTTTTTATTTATTTTTTCGTTGAAAATATTGTGAGTTATCTCTTGTGCAAGATAGATCACGTACAGGGGCTCGTAGCTAAATGTGAGGGGTCAGCTTGGAAGTGGATGTAAGAATGGCCAGGTACCCATGCAAGGAATTGCGACGAAGCGGAGTACAGATCCTCGAAGCCGCTCACGCAGCTGCCTGCCACCCCAAACCAAGACCACGACACCAGGACCGCCCCAGTCAACCCCCACCATAGCACCTACGGTGGGAGTGCTGGTCTAGAAGCAAACCAAGCCCATGTCGCCAGGCAGAAGGCATGACCCCTGTGCTTCTTATCTACATCATCTTGTTCTGATAAAACCCAAGCTTCTCGAGGATCTTGGTCCCTCGAGAGCATCCTTTCTATGCTTTCTGGCCTGGACCTTGTGCGTCTGGATATGCCCATTTAGACCAGAATGGGGAACTGAAGGCCAATCCTTGTACTCACTGAATCAGCAGCTCTTGCCAAACTTGCATAATTCTGCAATAGCATTACCATTAGACACGGATCACCACGTGGCAAAAAATTACCTCCGAGAACCCATATACGTTGTTCCTTGCTGCTGAGAATGCACATTGTTCCGGTTTCATAAGGTAACTAGTTCCAGAAATTAACCAATTTTGCTTGATTGTAGAGAAGGTGTCACATGTAATGCTTCTATTCCCATGTACTCTTCAGAAAAAACCTCACCGTTTTTTTCAAACATGTCTGTCAGACTGCAGTCTATGTTTCTGCCCTTAATTACCCAAAACCGTGGTTTATCTTTCCCTCCAGAGAATAGCTGAAGTACCTTGGGTACTCCACAATCACTTTTAGAGGCTTCTTCATGGTTTGTAACAGAAACTCAAGCTTTGGTTTCAGAACAAGGTCAATACTGTAGCCCAGAAGTGGGGAGAATCTTGAGATCATTGAGCATACATCTTTCTTAGACAAGACCATCATCATGATTCATGAAGTAATTCATTCTGTAAATATTGCATTTAGGTTACAAGCGTTGAATACTTAAGAGTTTAAGATAACAGCATATTAATGTATATATTTAACTAGTGAAAATCATGTTATTAGATTTCAGCTAAACAACAAATTGGAAACCAAGTAATCGAGCACCATAAATAGAAGATTGACTACACAAGTGGATTATGCTATTAGCAGTAACCAGGCCATAAACGCAATTGATCCAATTTTTTCAAAAGCACAAACCAAATGGTTTACAAATAGTAATATGCTGGTGATACACTTTCTTCGCTAACAGTTCCGATATAGCAGGTCTAACAAGCAAGGACCACTACAAAGTAAGTGGATACCCAGAACTTCAACCCATCAGTTTTTTGGTTGGGTGAAGTTTCCAAATTGTTAGTTAAGTTTGACGGGGTAGTGCGATGTATTTATTTGCAAGCTAGTATAAAGTTTCCCAGATTTGCAAGCTAGTCTATCTTTAGATGGTTGATACATTCAGCCACGCTATGTGACCCATGAGATGTAATAAGTTCTTTGGATACTTGGATACTTTTAATAATTTTGAAATAAAAGCCATATGCATTAATTGATGCAGAGGCTGGGACATGTTTCCCCGTTTCGAAAAAAATGATGGGATGTATCGACCTTGGGCTGTTAGATGAAACATCTTTAGCGGTGGTGCATGCTCTTTGGTTTGGCGAGTTTCATTAGAACAAAAATATAGTGATATTCAACGAGAAAATATACTTTTCACTATGGTAGCAGAAAATATACTTTTCACTATGATAGTTACTCGGCTCGAAGGCGGCATGACGGACGACGAGGTGGTGGTGAGCCCTGCCGGCGGTGGAGGGATGGGTGGGGGCGGTTTGCAGGGGAAACCCTAGGTCCTCTTCTCCTCGCCTCTCGACGGCCGGCGGTGGAGGGCTAGCGTTTCGGCTGTGGCAGTGCCCAGGCGTGTGCGGTGTCTCCGGACTACGCGATCGATCTGCGTTTGATGTCTCCGGCGGCAACCTTGGCCAGCCTGGGATGGTCGCCGGCGTGGGGGGCTGACCTGAATAAAGGCGGCGGTCCTAGGGTTTCTGTTGGGCGAAGATGAAGACCTAACTGAGGCATGCCCTTCTCGATCTGGCCTGAGTATTGAGTTCCGGAAGGCGCCGCCAGCGAATGTAACCGTTCTCTATTGCCTAGAGTTTGCTAGATCGATGATATTCGGTCGTGCGCACCTAAACTTTTATTCCGACCGTTTGGTTCTGAAGGGAGTTGCGCGAAACTCTGTTGTGTGTTGACTTCAAGTGACATTTGGTCCATGGTATAGTCAGAAGAAAAGAATATCATGAAGGTCGGATTGAAGGACTAGCTAAGGGAGGTTCAAGTCTCTGCACTGTTGAGGGACATGCTTAGTGTTCCGGGCTTCGCAACAGTGGTATGAAAGTGGGTGCGGTAGCACATGTGAAGTTCGAAGTCTTACCTTTCAGGGTGAAAATCCAAGGTTTGGCCTTAAGTGGTTTGTGTCTGACAATGTTCTTGTTGAAGACATCATTTTGAGAGCGGGGACTATCTTCAGGGTGAAAACCCGCTGGTGCATTGTTCCCTTCTTGGAGGCGTTGCTTTTGAAGATTCTGAATTTCAAGTGTTGTCTTGGTGGTGGATGTATTGCTGATGCTAAGGCAGAGATATTGTAGTGGGATTTTTATTTCTTAATTTTCTTTTTCTTCTTTTTAGTTGTGTGCTTCCGTAATGCCATTAGGGCATTGCGTTGTTGCAGAGAATATAATTGGTATCTTTTGATATTAATATATTTCTTTTATTGAAAATGACAGTTACTACTTTGCATCGTAGTAGTTGCAAAGTGACTCTGCAAAAGCTCCGCTGCGCGTCGACTGCCACTCCGCGAGCAAGGCTGGCAACGAGCATGTCGAGGCCTTAGACAGCAAAAGGCACCCCTACGAGTTAGACCAGAGCCACAAACATGGATACAACACGGGTGCTGCAACATATGGAATGTACTAAGAGCAGGTCTAACAGACCCCTTAAAAGCCCCAACCCCGTAAAATAACCGCCAATATACGGGGTAGAGCTCTACCCGGCCGTCTAGCAGACCCCGTAAATCAGCCCCCGGTATCGAATTTTTACAGTTTTGGCTACGGGGCGGCTCCTCGCCCCTTACAAGTACAGGGTGGGAGGGTGAATACAGGGCGAACCCCTCACCCTTGGCGGGCTGAAATTTCAGCTCGCAACTGCTTCTGCGCACTGTAGCGGGCGGCGGCCATGGCGGGCATCCGGAGCGGGAGCGGGCGCGGCCGGCGTGGGGACGGCCGGAGCGGGCACGGCCAGGGCCGGCGGCGGCCGGGGCAGAGCGGGCGTAGCAAGTGCGGACGCGGCCGTGGCGGGCGGGGCGGCCGGGGCGGGAGCAGGCGCGGCCAGCCGTGGCTCGCGCGCGTGGGCGGAGCGGGCGCGGTCGGCCGTGGCGGACGGGGCGGCCGGGGCGGAGCCGGAGCGGGTGGCGCCGGCGGCCGGAGCGCAGCGCGGCCATGGCCGGGCGGGGACAGCGGGCGGCCGGGCGGAGCAGGGCCGGCGGCGGGGTGCCGGGGCAGGGCAGGGGCGGCCGGGGCAGGGGCTGAGCAGGGGCGGCCGGGGCAGTTTTGAAGAGCTGTGATGCACGCACGAGGAGGAAGAAGGAGAGAAGGAAGAAGAGAAGAATTTTTTTTTTGGCATATTCTGGGAATATTCTTCTTTACAGTTTAGACATACGGGGTCTGCTAGCTCGTCCGAGTTTTCGGCCGGCGAAAAGTGAATACAGGCCCTGTACTCGCGTTTTAAGGGGCGAAAAAATACGGGGCCTGTTAGACATGCTCTAAGAAATGATACTAGCGACATGTCAGAAGCGTAAGATGGAAACATTGTACTTCATATCATTTCTCTGGAGGCATCAATTAATGTCCAGCCTTGGCTTAGTTTCTGGAATTATTGTTGACTCGCGATAACCGCATATATATAGCGACATGCTCCTAGATAAACTTTTAAGAACCGTTGTGAAGCAACTGTTCGTTGATTATGTTGAGAGCTTGGAAGCGGCATCCATAATGTCTCCGAACGACACAGCGAAGTCATCCAGAAGCTCACGATAATCCGGAAATATTTGATCGTTGATCGACAGAATTACCTTGATGATTCTATCGTAGCTCTGGTAGTGCACAATCACAGGCTGCGGAAAAAGAAACCCTGTTAATTAGCTACAATATAAGTGGTAACACAATAAATTTGAATATTTATTCCAATTTTCTATTCTTTCGCGTTATGAACTCTGGCTTTTGTTGTTCCGAAGCAATTGAGCTTAGCTTAGCTTACCTCAATCGGTATGAGTTGTGCGGCATGCCTTTTATGAATCAAAATTTTGGTCATTTTTTAAGGGCGAGCTATATATTCACGCGCTATAAAAATTACAATAATAAAAGACGCTCAAATCCTATCAAACAAACATCATTTGGTAACTCTAACTTAGCAGGACGGCAGATCATCCTCCTTTATGTTTATAGTTCTAAAACTAAAATAGGACATCTGCAATATCTTTTTAAATTTGCATCCTCCTTTTTTGTTTGTCGGTCTCAAGTTTGAATCCCACAATATAAACCTTGGATCTATGATGGAAATATAGATAGACTGTTAAGCCAATATGCTTGTTGTATTACCAGGGGGCCAAAGGCCACAATATATAGTACATGTACAGGTGCACATATGCAGAAAGCTCCCTAACATATGGGGAAACTACAATATACAGATATATACATCTACCCCCCCTCCCCCCCTCAAACTCATGGTGGATCCACAACACTGAGTTTGGAAAGTAAGAAATCATGCTGCGCTCGAGTCTGTGCCTTCGTAAAGAAATCCGCCAACTGCAAATCTGAAGGCACATAATGAACCGCAACAACATCATCCTGTACCTGAGCACTTGTGTAAAAAGCATCAACACCAATATGCTTGGTCAGCTCATGCTTGACCAGATCACGTGCAATACTGATAGCACCTGTACTGTCAGACAAAAGTGGAGTGGGTGTCGTAACAGAGACCCCAAAATCTGCAAGCAACCACCGTAACCAAGTCACCTCAGCAATCAACAAAGCCATAGCCCGCAACTCAGCCTCAACACTCGAACGGGAAACTGCAACCTGTTTCTTCGTCTTCCAAGCAACAAACGAACCACCAAGAAACACACAGTAAGCAGAAAGTGAACGACGATCCGTAGGATCACTCGCCCACGTAGCATCCGAATAGCACTGGAGCTGGAGAGAGCTGGAACGGGGAAAGAAAAGGCGACGAGTGATCGTGCCATGAAGATAACGAAGAACACGGAGGAGATGGCTATAGTGAACAGTGGTAGGAGCTGAGACAAACTGACTCAGAATATGAACAGGATAAGAAATATCAGGACGAGTACAGCAAGATAAACAAGACTCCCAACAAGATGGCGATAACGAGTGGGATCAGGAAGAGGATCACCATCAGTAGGACGAAGCTTAACATTAAGCTCCATAGGAGTATCGACTGTGCGCTCATCCCCAAGAGCAGCACGAGCAAGAAGATCCTGAATGTACTTTTCCTGAGAGATAGAAAAGCCATCAGAAGTGGAGAAAACCTTAATGCCAAGAAAATAGCGAAGAGGACCAAGATCAGTCATAAGAAACTGATCACGAAGACGAGCCTTGACGAAGGCAATATACTCAGGATCATCACCAGTAATGATCATATCATCAACATAGAGAAGAAGAAGAGTACGTCCACGAGGAGAAGTGTGAACGAAAAGTGCTGGATCATGAAGACTAGGAGAGAAACCAGCAGCAGTCACGACAGAGGCGAAGCGCTCAAACCAGGCACGAGGGGCCTGTTTGAGACCATAGAGAGAACGTCGAAGACGACAAACCATCCCATCGGGAACAGAATACCCAGGAGGAGGCTGCATGTAAACCTCCTCACTCAACTCGCCATTAAGAAAAGCATTATGAACATCAAGCTGGGAGACAGACCAGCGGCGAACAGAAGCAACAGCAAGAAGGGTACGCACGGTAGTCATATGAGCCACAGGGGCAAAAGTCTCATCATAGTCACGGCCGTGCTCCTGCTGAAAACCACGAGCCACAAGACGCGCTTTATAGCGCTCAAGAGATCCATCAGAGCGAGCCTTAATTTTATAGACCCACTTACACGTGATGGGACGAACACCAGAAGGGGGAGAAACAAGATCCCAAGTGCCAGTGCGCTCAAGCGCAGCGATCTCCTCAGCCATGGCAAGCTGCCATTCAGGATGACGCTCGGCATCCCGATAAGAAGTCGGCTCGGAAACGACAGAGAGACCATACTGACTAGGAGAGTAACGAACTGGAGCACGACGCTGACGAACAGGCCGGGAAGGGGGAAGCTCATCTGAAGAGGACAAGTCATCAGAAGAAGAGGAAGAAGGGACAGCATCGGAAGGAGCCGAAGCCGGAGAACGAGGAGTACTAGGTGGACTAGAGGAACGAGAGGATGGCGCCGAAGGGGGCGCATCAGAAGTAGGAGGGAGGGAAGGAGGGACAGCAGGGAGTGCATCCGAAAAAAGAAGAAAAGAGATATCATCCACCGGGTAAGTACCCGAGGTGGGGCAAGGATAGAAGGGACGCGTCTCATCAAATGTGACGTCACGAGAGATGCGCATCCGACGACCAACGGGGTCCCAACAGCGATAGCCCTTATGCTCATCACTGTATCCGAGAAAAACACACTCAACGCATCGAGCGGTCGGTTTGGTGCGTTCGCGAGGAGGCGAAGGACATAGCAGACGCAACCAAATGAACGAAGAGTCGAGTAGTCCGGAGAAACACCGGAGAGACGCTCGAGAGGAATGCCACCTCGTAGAGCAGCGGAAGGCTGAATGTTAATGAGGTGGGCCGACGTAGCGACAGCCTCGTAAATGTGGCGGAAGAGAAGAAGCAATCATCATAGCACGGGTGGTCTCAAGAAGATGACGATGCTTACGCTCGGCGACGCCATTTTGAGCATGCGCGCCGGGACAAGAAAACTGAGCGAGGGTGCCCTCCTCAGCAAGGACACCACGAAGGTGCTGAGAGATATACTCACCAGCAGAATCAGCGCGGAATACACGAATGGGTGAGGAATACTGAGTGCGGACCATGGGCGCAAACCGCTGATAAATAGAGAGCACCTCACTGCGAGAGTGCATGAAAAACACCCAGGTGTACCGTGAAAAATCATCAATAAATAAGATATAGTATCGATGGCCCCCTTTCGAAGCGAAGGGAGCCGGACCCCAAACATCTGAATGGACTAAATCGAACGGTCGCTGAGAGACAGACACACTAGTAGGATAGGGAAGCTGAATCTGTTTGCCTAACCTACAAAACTGACAGCAGTGTAACGACCCATCTCCGAGACAGACCCCGAAGGCCACGATGAACCAAAGACGACAGGCGAGAGTCACAAAGGTGACCAAGACGATGATGCCACTGCTGAAAAGAGCCGGTGACATAGGCAACAACCGGAGGAGAACTGGCAGATGAAGTGGCAGCGGAAGGAACACGAAGCCAGTCTAACTCCCAAAGCCCCGGAGACTGACGGCTACGAGGGCCAGCTCCAACCAGGGCCTGTGTGCGACAATCCTGAACCGCACAAGACTCAGCATCAAGAATGACGCGACAACCAGAATCGGTGAGCTGACTAGCAGAGAAAAGGTTCAGCTGAAGGCGAGGAACATGAGAAACATCAGGGACAGAGAAAGAGGGAGTAGAAAGGGTGCCTGTACTAGAAACAGGAATAGAGGTTCCATCAGCCGTGACAACACGGACAGGAGAAATAAGAGACCGAAGAGTAGACATAATAGAGGACTCAGAGATCATATGAAAGGAAGCTCCAGAATCCAGATACCATGGGGACGTACCTGACTGTGTAGAAAGTGGTGCTCGTGCAGTGCCAGAAGAGCCAGTCACAGAACCAGCAGCGCCCGGCGAGGAAGAGTCTGGAGTAGTGAGCAGACCACGAAGACCCCTGAGAATGTCCTGATCAGAGAGTGCAACTGCAGAAGATCCTGAAGAGCCGACCGCCGACGATCCTGGAACCGCCGACGTGGCGGGATCCCGCGTCCAGCAGGTAGAGGAAGTGTGGCCAACCTTGCCACAGTAGGTGCAATGAGGACGAGGGCGGAGACTCAGACCGCGAGGCTGCTGACGTAAACTGGAATCCCAAGCATCAAGCAGGCAGTGAAGCTGTGCTACCTCATGCGCAGAGAGGGGCGCGACTGGAGAGGTCGACGTACAATCAGGTGCCGACGAGGAGCTATCACCCACACGCACAGAGGCCACCGAAGGGGACGACAGAGAGCAACACGCCGATGAAGACAGAGTCGGCAAAGCGCGGTCATAACCGCGGGAAGATGCCGCAAAAGTCGATGTAGAGCGGCGGGCCGACGTAGACGAAGTCGGCGAAGCGCGGCCATAACCGCGGGAAGAGGCCGCAAAAGTCGATGTAGAGCGGCGGGCCGACGTAGACGAAGTCGGCGAAGCGCGGGCAGAGCCGCATAAAGTGGCCACAAAAGTCGATGTAGAGCGGCAGGCCGAGGGAGACAAAATCGGCGAAGCGCGGCCAGAGCCGCGGGGAGAGGCCGCGAAAGTCGGTATAGAGCAGCGAGCCGACGTAGATGGAGCCGGTGAAGCGCGGGCACTGCCGCGTGAAGAGGCCGCAAACGGCGACGAAGAATGGCTGGCCATCATACACGAAGGCAGCGGACAAAGACCAAGTACCGAAGGGAGGCCCAAAGATAAGGCGGGATCAGCAGAAGAAGACATCGGATAACAACAGCCGACGACAGTAATTTTTTTTTGTTCTTTTTTTTTTACCTCAAATCAAAATCAACTTAGACGAGAACGGCGACGGGAGCAGCCTGGAGATCGAGCGGCTTAGATCGGGAGCAGCCTGGAGATCGAGCAGCCCCGGCGGCCGGAACGGCGACGGGAGCAGCCTGGAATTGGAATTGTTGCGGATCAAGTGGAGCTAGCTAGATTGTCCTGGAGCGAGCGGGGCAAGGGCACCGGTGGGATTTGGGCGACGCGGGCATGCACGCGATGGAGCGAAGGCGAGCAGGTGCCGGCGCGGGATGAGCACACAGTCGATACTTCAACATAAGTGACATAGGCATCCCCAATGGGCCTGCCGAAGATGGTACCCGGGGTTTACTGGAGGCCCAATACCCGAAGAATAAGAAGATTCGGGAGCCCAAGATTTACTAAGGAAAGATAGAGTTGTAATAGGAAGTGTTGTTTGTAATCTGGCGGGATGAGTTAGAAACCGTCCCGGACTCTGTAAACTTGTATAGCACGAATCCCTCGCTCCACCTCCTATATAAAGGGGGAGTCGAGGGACGAAGAATCAATCGAATCATTGTCTGCAAACCCTAGTTTTCATAATCGTCGAGTACTTTTCGGCTGAAACCTTCGAGATCTACTTACCCTCTACTTCCAACTAAACCCTAGCCTACAATCCATAGGCATTGACAAGTTGATACCTTGTCAATTGGCGCCGTCTGTGGGAACTAGAGGCGTAAGGAGCCGATCTCGATGGCACGCTCAAGATCTTCGACATCGTCAACCGCAAGCAACACAATGGATCGAGGTAAACAGATCGCTGCTGGTCTTGTCGATTTTGTTCCTCACCCACCCTCCCGTTTGGATGCATATGCGTATCTGGCGGAGCCCATGGAGATGACGTTCGGAAGGTTCCACTTTCGCGTCGAGAAGGAAGGATCGTATCGTGTCGAGATTCCGATTTCGTCGGGATCGTCGGCGGTCGATTCCGATTTTTTAAACTATGCATCGTCAACCGAGTCAGGAGAAGAAGAAACCTCGGCGACATGCTACGTCAGCACCAGAGCAAGAGAGAAACTCGCCAAGATCTTCAACGACATGTCGTTTGAGTCATCTGCGGACTCATATATAAGCGATGGCTCAAGCGATATCGACGATTGCGACTTCATCGACAAATCTCTCACGGTGGGCAAGGTCTTCATCAATCTCAACGATGATGTCACCAAACCCAACGTATATCTGAGTACCAAATATCATCATATTTTCGCGCATTAAGATCAAGAGGAGAAATCTGAGGCTTTCGACAGTCTGGGAAACCCATACGTTGATCCCTCCAATCTGCGACAAGGCCTGGGCAACAAATACGTCGGGCCAGAGCCGCGAGATAGAGTTCAACTGTCACAAGCAGCGTGGGACAGAGCCACGGGAGCTATGAACGGCACAGAACCAATGGCTACCACGGCCACACCAGAAGAACTGCAAGCATATCAATATAGGCTCGCACGAGCTGCCAGGGAATTGGAAAAACAGACAAATTGAGTTGGACAGAGAAAGGAGGCAGCCTACGCATCCGGCAGGGAGAAGGGCAGATCTAAGTCGACAATCTAGAACCACGGGTGATAGCCATCGGGAGGCGCGAAGCAGAGCAAGATCAAGGCTGCAACACATACCCGAAGCGAGAAAGAGAGCACTTGGTCCAAAACCTCGACATGTCCTTTATGTCGATAGATACAAGAGGAAACATCATCCCTAAGACACCGGAGGCTGGGTATATGGCGACACATGCTTTTATCCTTGCATCTAAACCACCTCCAGGTGATCCAAGGGAAACACCGTACAATATGGCGGTAGCAGGAGTTGGAGCTATGGGGACGGCGTTTGTATCAACGCCTCCGAAGGAGCGGCAAGACAAAATAGTCCACGACTGCGGCGACAACGGCGGCAAAGACTCGAAGGGCCAAGTGGAGCAAGAGACACGGCCGCACAAGCAAGAGTCGACAGAGCGCGGCAGAGCGAAGGGATCATCGGCAATCTCCTGAGTTGAACGACGAAGATATGTGTGGCTTGCCATGCTTTACGAGGAGAGTCCGAAAAACTCGAGTCCCCTCAGGATTCAAGTTACCCGATAACTTCAAGAAGTTCGACGGCCTCCAAGATCCAGAGGATTGGCTAGTTGACTATCTGGAAACGGTGAAGCTCACAGGAGGAACTAGGGCAACAGCCATGCAAAGCATCCAGGTGCACTTGAGTGGAGCCGCACGATCTTGGATAAAGAAACTCGCCTCAGGGATCCATCGACAGTGGGAAAGTTTCGAGGATGTGTTCGTCAAGAACTTCGGATCCACGTGCAAAAAACCCGCGTCGTTAGAGGAGTTGAGAGCGTGTCGACAAAAGCCGATGAGCCAATGAGGAAGTACATCCGAGAGGTGGAATATCATCAAAAACTCGGCAGAAAATATATCGGACGAGAGAGCAATAGATGCGTTTGTTGCAGGAGTCAGGCGTGGAGATTTTGTCGAGGACTTGGGAAGGACCAATCCAAAGACAGTATCCGCGTTAATGGAGATAGCAAATAAATGGGCAGATGGAGAAGACGCTGTCCACAACAAACGACACAGGTCGCCAGAGGAGGACCGCGGTCGAAACTCTCTACCAAGGCGCAGATTTCCTCGGACGTACGGAACTACGACGCTCCAGGGACAAATTTCGGCAGGTTTTCGGACAAATACGGAGGAAGCAACGAGAGATGATTACCGAGAGAAGCGATGAACAGCGTGGTGATAACAGGGATGATTCACGCAACGAGGCAAAATAGCGGGCCTAGGTTCCCAAGACCTTTCATGTCCCTGAAGAGATGATGAACGGACCGTGCCGGATGCATTTTTCCTCGACAAAGAACGGCAAAAGACAGTCGGGGCACTTGCGGAAGGACCGTCGAAATTTTCGAGCAATGTTGCGGTATGCAGAGAACGCCAATGCGCGAGCAAAGACAGAGAAATCCTCGGGAACCCGGGAGTGAGATCCACTTGCCGCCTCCTCCTGCGATTACGGATGACAATCGGCATCGGCTCGAATAGCGGCAGACTTTGCACCACCACCCTATGTTGATCCTAATTCCAACGGAGCGGTGTCGATGATTCGAGAAGGGAAGGCCGTCCAATAGAGCTCGAAAGTAATCTCACGACGGGTGTTTATGGCCGAGAAAATGCCTCCACCAACAGTTGAGTACCTTAATTGGTCAGGACAAGACATCGGCTTCACAATAGCAGATCATCCGCAGCAAGTTCCGCGACCAGGGCAATCAGCACTTATTTTGCCAGCAGGTATCGCGGGATTTGATGTTTCTCGAGTGTTCATAGACGGCGGCAGCCTAAACCTTATGTATGCCGATACATTGAGGAAGATGAACATATCCTTAGCAAACTTGAAACCAACAGACACAAGGTTCCACGGCATCACACGGAGAAACCAAGTTATCCATTGGGAAAGATCAATCTCGACGTTCGGTTTGGGACCCGAGAAAATTACGAATCGAGAGGCTTGAGTTCGAAGTCGTGGATTTCCGTCGCAATATCACGCTCTGTTGGGACGACCGGCATATGCTAGATTTATGGCGGTGCCGCACTATACATACTTGTTGTGGAGGTTGCCTGGACCAAAGGGACCAATCACGATCAAAGGAAGTTTTGCCTTAGCCGATAAGTGCGACAAGGATTTCCACCGGTTGTCGAAACTTTCGGGATGCAAGCCGAGTACTTGGCGTCAAAAAGCATGACCGATTACGACGTCTTGCCAGGACGTTGGGAGGCCAAACAAAGAATCAACTTTCGATCGAGAAAAATTCAAAAGAGGTGCGATTCACCCGACGAGACCCAAAAAGACGACATCTATCGCAAACGACATGGATATCGCATAGGAAAGCGCGCTCGTCGAGTTCCTCCGTGAGAACTGGAAAATCTTCGCATGGTGTCCAGGTGACATGCCAGGAGTACCCGGGGAACTTGCCGAGCACCACCTAAACTTGGATCCACTAGCGAGACCAATCAAACAACCTTTGCGGCGTTTTCGAACCAAACCGCAAAGCCATGCTATCGTAAATCAATCGACTACAAGAAGCTGGATTTATAAAAGAGATATTCTGAAGCCACATGGGTAGCAAATCCCGTGTCGGTGCCGAAGAAAAACACTAAGGTCCTTCGCATGTGCGTCGACTTTACGTGTCTCAATAAACATTGTCCAAAGGATCACTTTCCCCTCCCGAGGATCGATCAAATTATCGACTCCACGGCTGGATGTGAACGTCTTTCCTTCCTGGATGCATACTCTGGTTATAACCAGATCAGATTGAAAGAAGAAGATGAAGTAAAAGCTGCGTTTATTACACCTTACGGCGTGTTTTGCTACGTAACAATGCCCTTTGGTCTAAAAATGCGGGAGCAACATATCGGAGGATGATGCGAAGTGTTTGGCGACACAGATTGGGAAGAACGTGCAAGTATACATCGATGATGTCGTCATAACATCAAAAAAGGGGCAACGCTGATTGAGGATCTCAAGGAAACCTTCGACAACCTCGATAAGTTACGCCTCAAATCGAACCCAACGAAGTGTTCTTTCAAGGCGTCCCGGCGGAGAACTTACGGGTTTCCTAGTCTCGGCAAGAGGGATTGAAGCAAATCCCGATAAAATACAAGCTATCGTAACAATGAGGAAGCCAACAAAGTTGAAAGAAATACAACGACTAGCGGGCGAGTCGCGACTTTGAGCAGATTCGTCGCAAGGTTGGGAGAAAAAGCGTTGCCGTTCTACGCTTTGATAAAACAAGGAGATAAATTTCGGTGGAACGAAGAAGCGACGAGCTTTCGAGGATTTGAAGCGTACAATCTCGACACCACCAATCTTGGTGGCGCCAAAAGAAAGGGAACCTCTCCTGTTGTATATCGCAGCCACGCCCCAAGTAGTGAGCACGGCGCTAGTTGTCGAAAGGGAAGAAGAAGGAAAGCTCCACGGCGTGCAGAGGCCAGTATACTTCGTTAGCGAAGTTTTATCGCCCTCAAAACAAAGGTATCCGCAGTACCAAAAGATAGCATACGGAGTGTTCACGACGACACGAAAATTGCGTCACTATTTTTCGGCACATCCGATCATAGTGGTCAATGAAGCTCCTTTGTCAAATATATTGAACAACCCGGAAGCTACGGGTCGTGTCTCCCTTTGGGGAATAGAACTTTCCCTCGGGACATCACGTATGAAAAAGAAAAGCAATCAAGTCGCAAATTCTGGGACTTCATCGCAGAGTGGATGGAGTTGCAAAATACGGGACCTCACGGATTTGTCGAGAACTTGGACCATGAATTTTGACGGGTCCAAAAGACTAGAAGGAGCCGGCGCAGAGTAGTACTCATATCACCCGAAGGCGACAAATTGAAGTACATCCTTCGGATGACGTTCCCTAACGCATCTAACAATGAAGCGAGAATATGAGGCTCTAATACACGGGATGAAGATGGCGAAAGCACTGTGAGCAACTCGGCGAAAATCTTTGGCGATTCACGGTTGGTGGCACGGCAAGTTATGAACCAATGTGACGCAATCAATGATAGCATGATGGCATACAAGGAGGTGTACAACGAGCTCGAGAAGTTGTTCGATGGATGCGAAGTAAACCATGTTAGTAGATTGAGCAACGACGAAGCCGACGTTCTTGCAAACATCGGGTCGCAATGCCTTGCGGTCCCGCCAGTGTATTCGGGAAGAGATAACAGAGAGATCCACTAAGTCGACAAAATCAAAAAAGAAGGAGAAGAAACCCTGGGGCTACCAAGGACAAGCAAGAGGACGAAGAAGAAGATCGGGACCTGGTCATGGTGATACAAATACCATGGATGCAACCGTACATATCATACATCCTAAGGAAAGAAATACCCGACGATCCGGTTGAGGCAAGGCGAGTAATTCGACGCTCCAAAGCTTTCACGGTGGTCAAGGGAGAATTGTATAAGCGAAGTATTTCGGGCGTCTTGCAAAGGTGCGTCACACCCGAAGAAGGAAGAATAATCTGAAGGATGTACACGAAGGAATATGTGGCCACCACGCAAGTAGTCGAGCTATCGCAGCCAAGGTCTTTCGGGCAGGATTCTACCGGTTGACGACAATCGAGGACGCCAAGGACATAGTAAGAACTTGCTACGCGTGACAAAGGTTTGCCGCAAAACCTCATTCTCCAGCAGCATAGATCGCACCAATACCATAATCATTCCCCTTTGCGCAATGGGGACTTGATATGGTGGGCAAGTTACACAAATCCCGGCCAGGAGGAAAAGAGTACATGCCGGTAGGCTGTCGATAAGTTTACAAAGTGGATAGAAGCAAAGCCGATAAATTCACCAGACGGAGCATCCGCGATAAAATTTGTCAAAGGCCTCGTCTTCAGCATTTGGAGTGCCACACAAAGCATCGTCACAGGACAACGGCAAAGAACTTCACATCCCATGAATTCAAAGATTATTGCGAAGAGGTGGGTATCAAGCTGAACTTTGCGTCGGTTGCACATCCTCAAACCAATGGGCAAGTCGAGAAAGCCAATGGCATCATCTCGCAATGGCATCAAGAAGCGCTTATTAGGACCACTTTGGAAAAAGCTCGACATACCTGGCCGGAAGAACTACCAAGCGTGTTGTGGAGCATCCGAACAACACCAAACACAGCAACGCAGAAACTCCGTTTTTCTGGTTCATGGAGCGAAGCGGTACTACCAATAGAGATAGAGCATAACTCTCCACGTGTCGCTGAATATGATGAAGAAACGTCGAGAAAAGCGTTAGAAGATGACGTTGACGCACTTGATGAAGCTCGAGATGAAGTATTATCTCGGGTAACCAAATATCAACGGGACTTGAAGAATTACCACGATCGATGTTTACGGCCAAGATCTTTCCGAGGTGGGAGACCTAGTTCTTCGGCTCACGCAAAAAAGTCATGAAAAACTCGAGTCACCATGGCTTGGTCCTTACATTGTCACGGAGGTAATCGGAGGAGGAGCATACGGGATAAAGGACAAGAAGACGGGGGTGGAGGAGCCAAACCCCTGGAACGTGGCGCAACTTAGGCGGTTCTACGCCTAGAGTCGAAATATAGTCTTTGTAAAACTTCAATGTACTGAAACGCCCGCGAGTTTTCAGACGCACTCTTTTCCTTTTTCGGGGCACCGAGTGGGGCCGGAGAAGGTTTTTAATGAGGCGGGCTCGCGGTGCTGCAATATAATAAAGATAGTGACAGTATAACTTTTCTTCTTTATCGACATGATCAAAGTCTTTGCTCCGACGAATTTCAAATATAGCTCATCGACAAAAGAAAAGCCTTGCTTTGGTATTCAAATACCTCGTGAGACAATAGAAATACAAAATAGTACTCAATAAAAAGCTCGGGGGCTCATCTCCGCCATAAATATATAAATGCCTTGGTTCAAAACCTCGCAAATATACACCGAAACACTCGGGGGCTAGACAAACAGAGAAATATAATGATTGCTTTACAATATAGTCATGGATTACAAACAAAAAATATCTACAAGAAGAAAATAACTAATCTTGATTCAATATGTCATCAAGAGTAACTCTGTTTTCTTCAGGGAGCAAAGCACCAAGAAAATCGGCATAATGGCCATCGGCAAAAAAGTCGGCATCCATCCGAAACGAGGTCCTCAATCATTTCTTCGGCTATAGGCGTAACCTTCGTGTTAATCCTGTCAACACCAACTCTCCGACGTTTTACCTTTTGGTGAACTTTCTCGACAACCCGGGTAAGGTCAAGTTTCGAGTGGCGATCCGGAGCATGATAAGAGCAAATCTGGCGCCAGCCACCAGTTGAGCTTTGACAAAATCATGGATACTGCGAGCATCCCTGAACCTTTCCATCAAGTCAGGAAGAGTTTTTGGCTGGACGTTCCGAGGAAACATGGAATTGTAAACCATGGACAAGGTCTTGGTACAGAAGTCAAGGAAATCGCGAGTTTGAGAGGCGCGATCTTGAAATCTGACAATTTGGCGGGTCCTATCTGGGGTAGCCCAAAACAAAGAACCATGGTCCAGGGAAAGATTAACAAGGAGGGTTGTCCTAGCATTTACCCTCTCTTCCTCGGCGACGGCATCGGTAAAGGCACCTATCAAAACAAAGAAGTGGAAACCTTTAAAAAGACGGTAGCATGAAGATGGAAGATATCGAGGAAGAAACAGGCATACCCGACATATCTCGCACCGGGCTTCATTCATTAATTCGAGCATGAAATTTTCTCGAGTAGTCGCCTTTTCGACTTCGGAGCAAAGCAATTTCTTTAGCAGCCACGGCCTCGTGAGCTTGTTGAAGAGCAATTTTTTCGGCTTCAGATGACTTACGAGATTGCTCCATCATCACAAGTGTTTGCTTCTTCGCATACTGAAGTTGTTGCCGAAGTTCATCCAGTTCTTGCGACAAGGTATCGTCGACAGGAGCGGTATCAGCAAAAGCTCTCCTCGCGTGGGAAGAAGAAGGCGAAACATTGGAAGGAGCGGCAGATGGAGTATAATTGTCAAATATCAACTGAAATTTAAACAAGACAACATCAAACAACCAGCAAAGATAGAAGTTTTCATTCATTTCTTGGAATAATTACAAGGGCATTACAGTGGAGCTAAGGAAGTACGTGTCGCCAAATGACTACTTTGGCGACAGGAGCAAAAGAAATAGAAAGAAAAACAGAGGCATGCAACTAGACCTCCGGCCTTGACGAGCTAGGAGTCGACGATGGCTTAATCCCGAGATACGCCAAGATCTTCTTGGTGTTGGGCTTGGCCGCCTTAATCAGTGACTTCCACCTTGACTGCTCTATTTTGCTCGGTGTCGCCCACTTTTATCCAGTCAATAGTCTGTCGACTGTCAGCAACCAACGCGACAGTGTTCTCAACGGCGACCTTCATATTTTCTTGGCGCACCTTCAGTCCAAGGTCTTCCGAAGTATTGAACATCTTGGCGAGGTTAAGGAAAGTTGCGGGTTCTTCTTTCTTCGGGAAGAAGTAAGGGAACAACGCCGACAATCCTGCACTAGCATTCGCCACGCCTTCACGAATTTCGCGCCCGTGAAACTCCGTAAGAGAAAGTGCGTCAAGGAGAGGATCGTTGACGGGATTATCCAGATCAAAATCCTGGTTTGTTTGGGCTGCCACACAAGACAAGACATCGATCAACAACCAAGAAACAGGAAGTGCAATAAAATAAAAGAGATTGATAATATTACTCGTAGTACGTCGACTTTGCGACTTCGGACGCTTGAGGATTCCTTCTTCACGAGAAGCTTGTGCAGCTTTGTGCTCATCGAAGGCGGTGTCGCATCCTCAAGTTTCTTCTGCGGTTCCTCGACACTGGCGACTTTCGTCTTAGCTTCATCAGCTTCGACCTTGGCTTTGCTAGCAGCGAGTTCGGCCTTCTTGCGAGCCGCCTCACTTTGCTCAAGTTTTTGAGCAAGTGCGTTGGCGCGTTCGTTGGCCTCTGCAAGTTTCTCTGTCAAGATATGGAAAATAGAGAGAAGAAAGATCAAAAATCGCGGCGAGCAACAGGAGTGACAAATTAAGGAAAAACAGCAAGTATGAAAGTCGTTACCTTCGGCTCTGTTAGCACATTCACGGTACCCAATAAATTGGGAACCGATGCGGAGAAGATCCTTGATCATAGGCTGTTCAACATGAACACAGTAAGAGAAACATCGGCATGAAAAAGAGAAAAGGTGTGACAAAACAAAATAAGAAAAATATAGATGCCGACAAACTTACATCATCTAAGAGCAGAGTCGACGAACTGCCCAACTGAGGGGCAGGATCAACAATCTTTTCCACCCTTGCCCTTTTTGGTGAAGGGGCACGGGGCTTGATGGCGGAGTAGTGGTGACGACGTTTTGTTGAGGAGGCGACGTTTCTTCTCCTTCAACTAGCGTGTCCGAGGCAAGTACAAGACGTGACGTGCTTGTCCGAGGAGCCACGTCGAATCGGTACTTCTTCCTCCTCATCACCGTTGATCAAAAAATCGGCGATAAAAAGCAAGACAAGATAAATATTTCGAGTACAAGAATAGAGAGAGATAAAGACGACTTACGAGTGACGAGGGATTCAACATAAGGATCGTAAGCTGCCTTCGGATGGGAAGGAACAACTTCTTTAGCCTTAGAGGTGCCAGAATCCTCGGCATCAGTTCTTTTCCTTTTGTTCCTTGGAGAAACAGCAGGAGGAAGGGACTGCGTTGACTCACTGGCTTCAGACTTCTTTTTCATGAGAAGCCGCAGATTTGTGAGAACCCGCGACTTCACTTTCTGGAACAGAAGAGCCTTGAGTATCTTCGGCAACGATGGCCATTTCTTCGACTTCTCCACCCTCAGGAAGAGGAGGAAGGGAAGTCATAGTAGGATGGTTCTGTAAAAAATAGTGACAAAAAGGAAATTAAAGAGAAGACAATACAATGAGATGCAGAACAAGATAAAAACTCGGAAGACAAAATACCTCGGGAGTGGATTGGTGGAGCCGTACGGTTCCACGCGACTTGGGGAAGGAATTGGGTCTTTGCCCAGGACGAGAAAGTCTTCGAAGCAACTTCTCGAAGTCCTTGGTGGACAGATCATCGGAGATTACCGTTGGCGTCATTTTTACCGCAGTACGTCCAAAGGGGATTTTTGCGAGCTCGAAGAGGCTGCACTCTAATCTTAAGGAAGTAGGCGGTGATTTGAACACCAGACAGCTCCTTGCCTCGAGTGTTTTGAAGTTGATGAATACGAGACATGAGTGCCTCTGTCGCCTTTTTCTCTTCCTCGAAGCCTCGGCATCCCGGGAGCGAGCGGCGGCTGGATTTTGGCACTTCCGTCGAAGGGGATTATGTTGTGCTCAACGGAGTTGGCACTTTCTTCGTGAATGTAGAGCCACTTTTTGCGCCATCCTTGGACAGAATCGGGAAACTTGACGTCGAAGTAGTCGACATCGGTACGGACACGAGATAACAACGCCACCTATGTTATAAGTGGCGTTGTGGGAGCCATTGCGGCGGAGGCAGAAAATGCGTTTCCACGAGCCCAATTGGGAGGGATTCCGAGAAACATTCGCAAAGCGTAATGAAAATAGAAATATGAAGGATTGAGTTGGGGGTCAACCGGTGCGGTTGAATCCCATAAACAAAAAGAAGGCCGCGGAGGAAATCGTGGATTGGGGTCGAAAGGCCGCGGATTAGATGATCAACAAAACTAACCCGGTACTCCATTGGAGGATTGGGGTAGCTTTCTTCGCTAGGGAAGCGGATGGCGCCTTCTTTCTTCATGAGGCCAAGCCTCTTCGAGCGTGTTGGTGTCTTGGTTGGAGATTTTGGATCTCTCCCACTCAAGATCCTCGGCGGCCATCTTGGATTCCGGGTCTTGTGGCGAGTCGCGCGCGCGGTGGCATCAATGGCAATGGGCAGAGCAATGTGTGTGCGTGCGGAAGATTGGAGAGAGTTGGGCGCGGGGAGTTTTGCGAAGAGGAACAATTGAGCGGCGCAAGCGAGGGATGAACGGAGGTTGAAGAAAGGTTTATATAAGACTCGGGTGAGGCGGTGTGCCGTTGGATGAAGAAATCGTGTGGTGAGAATGGATCTTCTAGATACAAGGGCAAAACAGTATTTTCTTGAGATAGGCGTTACCGTACGTGCGCCGGGAAAAGCGGAGGACGTGTGTCCCCCACTTGCACGACGTGTCAACATGGTAGAAACAATGGACCCACAGAGCGAGAAAAATTACGACTATTCGAGAAGGATGAAGTAAATTTGATTAAGGGAAGCATGTCGACAAGAAAAATAAAAGAAGATTGGCGACAGAAAGAATTATTCAATACTTCGGGAGCCTTTGACCAAATACAAGTTTTTGCCCAAATGCTCGGGGGCTACTTTGGAAAAAAGTAAAATTTCGAGTATGACAATATAGAAATTGTGGGAGCCTACAACCAAGCACAAGTCCTTGGCTGTAGCCTCGGGAGCTACTCCCATCGGGAGCGCTGTTCGCGCACCCGAGAGATTAAAAAAAAAGGGAAGAAGAAGAAAGAGATCATATTGGGAAATAATGACAATATAGCGACAAGGTGGACTAAAATATTGAGCCTACAACCAAGCACAAGTTCTTGGTTGTAGCCTCGGGGGCTACTCCCATCGGGAACGCCGTTCGCGTGCCCGATGAAGTTAACAAAGGAAAAATAGAAAAGCAAGAGAGTATATTTCGAGTTATAGTTAACTCTACATATACTCCCATCGGAGAGTAACATAAGTCATATGTGACTCGATAAAATGTGCCATTCCAACAGTAGGAAAAGCACTCGACAATATATTCTCGTAACGCCGAAGTTGCGATCAATTTACGAATGCCGCAACTGCGAAGGTAAGACCCCAGATCCGTTCTTTGGGCGTGGCATCGCCAAAGACTGCGCTCTGCTACCTTTATCCGTATCGCGAGATACGAAGAAAAATCCTAACGGACGCGTTAGGTACCCGATAAATTTGACCGGGACTCGACGAATGGTAAGACCTTAAGCGGCACTGTCGAAGTTTACACCATATCCCGAGATCATGTCCAGGGACGTGATTTTGAAGTAGGTTTTTGCGGATTGCCACTAGAGCGGTTAACTAGTACACGATCCGTCGGATGAACTAGCCCCAACTACCATTATCCCTGTACAATATAGAATTTTATGTGAAGAAGTATAAAAAAGTTAAAGCTTCCGAATAAAAATAAACAGTGGAGATTTTCCCCGACTCTACGATTCAAGCAAAATCTCGGGGGCTACTGACATAGGCATCCCCAATGGGCCTGCCGAAGATGGTACCCGGGGTTTACTGGAGGCCCAATACCCGAAGAATAAGAAGATTCGGGAGCCCAAGATTTACTAAGGAAAGATAGAGTTGTAATAGGAAGTGTTGTTTGTAATCTGGCGGGATGAGTTAGAAACCGTCCCGGACTCTGTAAACTTGTATAGCACGAATCCCTCGCCCCACCTCCTATATAAAGGGGGAGTCGAGGGACGAAGAATCAATCGAATCATTGTCTGCAAACCCTAGTTTTCATAATCGTCGAGTACTTTTCGGCTGAAACCTTCGAGATCTACTTACCCTCTACTTCCAACTAAACCCTAGCCTACAATCCATAGGCATTGACAAGTTGATACCTTGTCAATAAGAAACTTTGACAAGAACGGTGATGCGGGAGAGTTTTGCGTTAAGCTACATATACGATCCAAATTGGATGGTTTTGAATGGATATTCATGGCAGTTTACGGAGCTGCTCAGGATGTTCAGAAACCACCTTTCTTGGCGGAACTTGTCCGTATGTGTGAGAACCAAATTTTGCCTATGCTGATTGCGGGGGACTTTAACATTATTAGGTCGCCTCATGAGAAGAATAATAATAATTATAATGCCCGATGGCCTTTTGTTTTTAATGCTATTATTGAAAGTTTAAATCTCTGAGAAATTGTTCTCTCAGGACGTCAATACACGTGGGCAAGTAGAAGAGAAACTCCAACATACGAAAAACTAGACCGAGTGCTAGCTAGTGTGGATTGGGAGCAGAAATTTCCTCTTGTATCAGTACGAGCACTTACACGTACGGGTTCTGATCATACTCCCCTCCTTATTGACTCTGGTGAACAAGCTCACCTTGGCAATAAGGCTCTTATTTCTTTTGAACTATCTTGGCTGAGCGATGATGGTTTCCATGAAATGATTAAAAGAGAATGGGGTGCGGTTGTTCGGGGAAATAGCCCGATTGAAATATGGCAAAACAAAATTAGACACTTAAGACGATTCTTAAGGGGTTGGGCCAAAAATCGGAGCAGGGTGTATAAAAAAGAAAAAGAGAGATTAATGGCACTTATTGATGCGCTAGACATTAAGGCGGAAACGGTTCCCCTGGTGGCAGCCGAGTGTGCTGCCCTACGAAAGGCTAATGATAGCCTAGCTAAACTCAGACGTGACGAGGAAGCTAAATGGGCCCAACGTGCAAAAGTAAAACACATACAAGAAGGGGGAAATAATACGAAATATTTTCACCTGATTGCTAATGGAAAACATAGGAAGAAGAAGATTTTTCAGTTAGAGCAAGACGAAGGGACAATCGTTGGTGAGGAAAATCTTAAAGTTTTCATCACTGAGTACTATAAGAAACTATTTGGGGAACCAACAAAAAACAATTTTTATATGAGAGAAGATATTTTTGCGGATATACCTCAGATCTCCCCTGAGGAAAACTCTTTCCTCACATCTAAGTTCACTGAGGAAGAAGTATTTGAAGCTATTTCTCAAATGGAACACAACAAAGCTCCTGGACCAGACGGGTTTCCAGCCGAGTTTTACAAGCACTTCTGGGAAACTATTAAGCACGATCTCATGAACCTTTTTACGCAATTACAACAAGGTGATCTCGAGTTATATAAGCTTAACTTTGGGGTTATTACTTTAATACCTAAGAAAGAAGACGCTGTCCAGATCCAACAGTATAGGCCTATATGCTTACTAAATGTGAGTTTCAAGATTTTTACCAAGGTAGGTACAAATAGAATAACCGGGATAGCCCACAAGGTTATTAAGCCTACACAATCTGCTTTTATGCCGGGACGACATATACTTGAAGGAGTAGTTGTCCTTCACGAGACCATCCATGAACTACACAGGAAGAAAATAGATGGGGTCCTTTTCAAAATTGATTTTGAAAAGGCCTATGATAAAGTTAATTGGCATTTCCTTCAACAAACTATGCGTATGAAAGGATTTTCGCCTATTTGGTGTAATTTAGTGGCTAATTATGTTCAGGGAGGATCAGTGGGGGTAAAGGTTAATGACGACATTGGCCATTACTTCCAGACTAGGAAGGGATTGAGGCAAGGCGATCCTCTATCACCTATCCTATTCAATATAGTTGCTGATATGCTGGCAATCCTAATTGTAAGAGCAAAAGAGGATGGTCAGGTCGGTGGTCTTATCCCACACTTAGTTGAGGGGGGAGTATCCATTCTACAATATGCAGACGATACTATTCTCTTCATGGAACATGACCTTCAGAAGGCTGTTAACATGAAGTTAATCCTTTGCATCTTTGAGCAACTGTCTGGACTTAAGATCAATTTTCATAAGAGTGAGATTTTCTGTTTTGGAAGGCGAAGGATGTGGAGAACCAATATAAGCAAATCCTTGGTTGTGAAGCTGGTTCTCTCCCCTTTTGTTACCTGGGGATCCCGGTCCATTATAGAAAACTTCTCAATAGGGAATGGAATCCAGTAGAGAACCGCTTTGAACGAAAGTTGGGTTGCTGGCAAGGCAAGCTACTCTCATACGGAGATAGACTTGTACTTATTAATTCCGTCCTAACTAGCCTACCGATGTTTATGTTATCTTTTCTTGAAATACCTAAAGGGGTAAAGAAAAGATTAGACTTCTACAGGTCAAGGTTTTTTTGGCAAAATGATGAGCATAGGCGTAAATATCGGCTGACTAGGTGGAACATTATTTGCCGACCTAAAGATCAAGGGGGTCTCGGGGTGGAGGTGTTAGATCTCAAAAACAAATGCCTACTCAGTAAGTGGATGTTTAAACTCTTAAATGAGGATGGAGTATGGCAGGAGTTGCTGCATAATAAATATCTCCGGACTAAAACGCTGTCACAAGTGACAACAAAACCCACCGATTCTCCTTTTTGGAAGGGGCTCATGGGAGTTAAGGATGATTTTTTCTCTCGCGGCTCTTTCAAAGTTGGTAATGGTCAAAATACACGCTTTTGGGAGGACATATGGTTAGGTGACCAACCGCTAGCTAAGCAATACCCTTCGTTGTATAACATTGTCCGCCGGAGAAACGTTACGGTTTCAGATGTTCTAACGAGTAATCCTCTGAATATCGAATTCAGGAGAACTTTATCTACTGATAAATGGGAGGTTTGGTTACTACTACTTCAGCGCCTAATCAGGGTTAACTTGACGGAAGACCCGGATGTTTTTGTCTGGAAATTAACTACCAATGGTGTTTTTTCGGTCAAATCCATGTACATAGACATGATGAATGGTCATACGGTTTTCTTGCGCAAATATCTTTGGAAAATAAAGGTACCGCTGAAGATTAAGATTTTCATGTGGTTCCTTCATAAAAAAGTAATTCTCACAAAAGATAATCTCGCAAAAAGAAATTGGAATGGGTGTAAGAATTGTGTTTTCTGTGGCTCTAATGAAACTATAAACCACTTATTTTTCGATTGTCCCTTCGCAAAGCTAATCTGGAGAACAATCCAGTATACTTTTAATATTCCTCCACCGGCCAATGTTACAAATATGTTTGGAAATTGGCTAAATGGTGTTGATAAAATATCTAAAGCACAGATTCGAACGGGTATTTGTGCTTTGATGTGGGCTATATGGAATTGTCGCAATGATATTGTCTTTAACAGAAGCTCAAATGCTAAATTTTTACAGGTTATCCGTATGGTTACGCACTGGATCCACGAATGGTCATACCTACTACCGGAGGCTCAGCGTGCGCATATGGATTCTGGATGCAGCCGTCTGGAGACGGTTGCTCGGGATATCTACAACCAGGGTGGCTGGCAGCCTATTAAGAGATTGGAACTTGCATAATTATATTTTCTTTTTTATTTTCCGTTGGTTAAGTTTTACGTATACCTTATGTGTCTCTTGAGTTGTATAACTTCTAAATATTAAACTATGCAATAAAACAGCTGTGTGCATCTATTGATGCAGAGGCTGGGGCGATGCTCCCATTTCTAAAAAAAAAGAAACTTTGACAATAATTTATACGTTATGTTTATTTTATCGTTTTTAAGTTCAATTGTACCAAAATTTAAACAATTTGTTTGTTAATTTTTTTGAAACAAATTTCAAAAGGCAATGGAAGTTTTGAACTTCTGCTCATTTCAAGTGAGGCAAAAAAAATCATTTCCAAATTCTAAATGGCACCATAAGGTCTAGTCATCTCTCCTTAATTTCTAAAAACTCTATTGGTGATGGGTGTTAAGAGTACACCTCCACCACCTTGTTCGAGTACTTCTTAACTCGAATCTGCTTGTCAGTAATATTTATACTCCAGTTCCTCCTAGTGGTCAACCATGCAGGATGTTTGTTATTGTTGTCTTGGGTTTCTACTTTTTTATTGTTCAAATAAATGATAGTGCTGACATTTTACACAAAAATACAGTACACATTCCGAAGTGATGTAAAGAAATGGTAGTGCTGACATTACAAGTTTTTGATGCAAGATTTTGGGTAACTTACTTGTGGAACTCCATATACACTAGGCGCAATAAAAACAACTGGATGCCCGTAAAGATCTATCTGTTCTGTTGGTCCAACCATGTTTGAGAACGCTATGGTTGTATTTTCAGCCATACCACCAAATATGAAAGCGCCTCCCTGCTTAGACGGTTAAGTTGGACAATTACAAACATGAACAATAACTAAATAAAGTGTTTGGAAAATACAAATAGGGAGCAAATATACCTTGAGACCAAACGTGTTGAGGAAAAATTCACACATCTTATGTGTGAAAGCCACTTCGAGTGAGTTCTTTTTTCTATCCATGGTTTTCTTTGCCTTGCGAACATACGCAAGTGGGTCATCGCACATGGCTAAATGGAATCGGAGAAGGATGTAGCCTATTTGATTTCCCCATGCCGCCTCATTATTCTTACCAGATTCTATCATATCAGCGTATACCTGTTCATAGTTGTAAGAAATATTAGTAGGGAATAGAGATATCCTTGAATTTGGCATTCCAGAAAAAGCGTAGTCAATGTAGCAACTCTAACTGTAGCAAATCAAAATAAATAATGTAATATGTAGTTAAGTCAGGTGGATAATACCATGCATAGTTTGTCATGAAACTTCGTATGTTAACATCATGATTGTTAATTTATTAGTTAGTATTACTCCATATAAAAGTAATTATGGAGCAAACATCACGTTTCCACTATCCCAAATGTCATCCCTGAGTATGGAGATATATAGTTACCATTTTATTCAGAATTACTTTCTCCGTTCACAATTAATTTGTTTTCTAGGTTTAGTCAAGTTAGATCAAATGTTTAGAAAAAAATAGCCACATGTAGAATGTAAACCATATATTATTGAAATCTTTATAAAGTACATTTTCATATTATATGCATTTAGTATTTAAAAATATGATTTTTTCATATCCTTAGTCAAATTTTATAAAATTTGACTCTAACTAAACCTAGAAGGTGAAGTAAATAAAAACAAAGGGAGCATAGAAATGGATGAAATAATTAACAATGGCCTGAATTTAATATTTCTTACACACAGATACTACATGTCACAATAGAGAGGGGGAAAACTTACTTGTAGGCTAGTGAGTGGCCTTGTATTGACAGCGATGACCGACCGTAGGCATATATCCTTTGCGTTAGTGCCACCTGACATATATTAATACGTTGACGGTAGGTTAGGCTAGTCATAGTGCTAATATCATAGCTAGTATCATGCATCCTAGCCCCACCAAAAATACTGATGTAGTAGGTAATTATGGATGAGAGAGGAGATTAGAGTATCATAGGTAGATACTGTATCATAACATCACGAGAAAAGTTAGTATCAAATAAATTTTGTACACAAATTTGTATTAGGATTCTAGAAATCAAGTAATATAGCAAAACTATGATACTAGTCTATAATATACTATGCATTATGGATCTAGTATTATAGAAAGTATTATATACATGATGATACTAACCACTATGGGCCAGCCTTATAAGTAAAGCATGGGCTTCCAGGAAAAACTGTATATGGTACAATGATTAATTAAATCCTTTGTTTTGAGTAGTCACCAGTCACCGCCGGCCACTTACCGGACTTGCGGAAGTAGTATCGTGATAGTGCAGCAGAAGTTACGCCGATTAGCACGTCATTGACAGTCTGCCGGGACACCAGACGAGTAAGACGATTGATGAAATAGTGTACTCCAGCTAGCTTTAGAAGAAGGAATTAGAGAGAGCAAGCTAGCTAGTTAGCCTTACGCAGTTCATGGCGTTCTTGATGAAGATGACGTCGTCAAAGCAAAGGCTCCGGTGCACGAAGCGGCGCCTGTTGTTGTTGTGGTGTTCGGGGAGTACTCCGCGGTCCGCCGGCGGGCTGAACACCGTGTGCGGTTCTCCTCTGGAGAACAGGACCATGGCGGCGAAGCACCAAAGATCCACCACGGTGTTCCACGCGAGCACGACGTAGGACCAGACCAAGGCGGCGAACGCCAGCGCGCCGCCGGCGGACCGCGGGCGGCGCGCGTAGATGGCGCCCGCGCGGGTGGGCATGGCCGGCAGGCTGGCCGGGTCGGTGGCGCTGCGTGCGGACGCCAGGAGGAGCATCATGAGCGACGCGCCGTCGCCGAGGGAGTGGTGGATGCGGATGGCCACGGTGGAGGCCACCTCCGGCTCGGAGGTGGGGAAGTCGAGCAAGTGGAACTCCCAGAGCGGGCGGGAGCGCGCCATGGGGAGCGTGGACAGCGACGCCACGTAGTCCTCCAATGCCTTGTCTGGGTCGGCGGCGACGGCCGCGGCATCCAGCGCCGGGACGACGATGTGGTCCTCCACCTTCACCTTCACCCGCACCCACCGCGGGTTGCCGTCCTCGGAACCATCCGTCACCTACGCGCCCTCTCAACTCTCATCCCATTGGTTAAACCAAAGGCAGCTGGTACTCCAAATACTGTAGCTAGCTAACCTGGATGCTGTTGAAGCGAGGGTGGGGGGCAATGAGGCGGGCGATGCCGGCGCTGAATGCCGGTTTGTTCAGACGCGAGCCCAGGCCGATGGTGACGACGATATACAGGTTATCCACGAGTCTCGACGTAGGGCTCAGGGGCTCCCCCTCCGTTGCCGACTCGTCGGCGCCGGCAGCGGCCGGTGGCGCTGCTCTTCTTGGCTTGGTGCGTATGGAGAGTGGCCGGCTTCGTAGAGCCGCCGACGAGGGTCTACCGCTGCGCATGCTAGCTTCCAATTCCATTGGGCGCACAAAGCAGGTGTGTTTCGCAATGGGGGTTGACGGATCTGGGCGAGACGGACGTCTGCCTTTCTTCTTCCCGGCAGCGACAGGCCACGACGGTGTGCTGTGCTGTGCAGCGCAGGGACCATGAGGGCACCATTTGTAGCTTTATTTTCTGCTGTATATGTGGTTTTTTCTGGGGGGCCGTCTTCTACTGTGCCGCGTGTGTTGCAACTTGCATATCATCACACGTCAAGGCCTCAAGGTCGAATCTCAATCCGCAGAGAAGATCAGGTGATCTATATTCAACTCTTTGCTGCACGTTACGAATCGATTTTTCCGATCTACTACCTCTATACGTGTTCAATCGACGCGGGCGTCAGTACCTGTGCACTCTCGTGTCAATTTAATCATACCGAGGGAGTATCTCGCAAGCTAGGTCCTAGTTTCGTGGAGATTACTTTCCCATGAAGCGCAGAAGCACATGCTCCCTCCTCGAAATAGACAGCAAGGTCATTTCTGGTGGAAACATACTCTTGTGGTTTAGGACCCCGCTCCCGTGGGCGACCGGGGCGCCCCGGCCTCCCCACCCTCTCCCCCCCCCCCACCCCCCCCCCCCCTTCCCCCTCCTTCCCCCGCCGCCGCCGCCGGGCAAAGCCCGGGCGGTGCTGGCGGCGGCGGTTTTCTCCTCTCCCGTGCGCTTGGGAGGCCCGACGGGGCGGGCTTGACCAGGCGACGTTGGAGGGCGCCGGCTCCGGCCCAGGCCGGCGCGGATCTCGCCGTGGTCGGCGGCGAGGCGGGCGGTCGCGGCGGTGGTGCCCAGCGCCTCGCCAGCCAACGCTCCTGCGTCCATGGTGGCGGCAGCCGATCTGGGCCGGTCGGGCCCGGCCGTTTTGGGGTCTCTCTCGTGTCTGTACGCAGAGGCCTCCTCGACCACCATCCGTCGCGGCTAGTGCCGTGCTCGGACTGGACCGGCAGCGCCGGTTTTGGCGATCTGCCCGCTCGGGCTTGTCGGAGCTCGGTTGAGCTTCCGGCGGTGGGTCGCCGTTGGGGTGTCGTCCCGCCTTTCTGGAGTCGCTGGGGCGACGTCCTTGCTAGCTATCTGGGACGATGTCCTTGGGCCGGCTCAGTACTACAGCTACTCCGGCGGCTGCAGTCTGTTCTCCCTCCGACCAACGTGGTCGTGCTTGTGCAGGTGTGCTCGTGCGCTGGGAATGGTGGACTTCGTGGTGCCGCCAATCTAGGGTCTTGGACGTCTAGATCTGGGTCTGGCCGATACCTCTGCCAGCTAGCACGTGTTTCCTGCGGATGAGTTGAGTTGGGGCTAGCTCATAGTGTGACTTAGGTTGGAGGCGCGGCGGTGATCTCCGCCTTGTTCGCTCTACGTCCTCGCGACGGCGTCCGATATTTCTATCTAGGTTTGCACCTCGGCGAAAGCAGCACATGGTTCTGACCTGTGCCGGTGACGGCGTCACCTGCGGGTGTCGTTACCTTGTTGAAGGCGTCCCGATGATGGCCCTCCTGTTCGAAATGATGGACTCCATCCCTCCGCCTCAATCTGCGCCTCTTGGAGGCTTCGCTTCGTGTAAGCTTCTCTAGTAGTGTCTTGTGGAGCACTGTGTGACCTCCCGCTGGTGTCTCAGCCCTCCCGCAACATCGGCCTGACTGCATTTACACGGTTGGCTGCGGTAGCTAATTTCCTTCCTAGCGCCTTGGGGGGCTTTGCTAGGTCGGCGTCTGGTCGTAGCTCTTGCCGGTGTGCCTATCCCAATGCCAGGGGATGATGTTGTGTGTTTGGTCTGGACCTAGCCCGAGCTCCATGGGTGGTGGTTCTCGGGTCTAGGTGAAAACTCTGCAGGTCCTTCTCTGCCGACGACGATGACGCATTCTTGCGCCATTCACCTTCTTGGAGGCGTCGCCGCAAGACCCTCCCTCCTTTGGTTCCTCAAGCTCTGATAGGTGGCCGGCCCGTCGTTGAGTTCCCCCTTGAGTTTCAGTCTTGGTGCGGTGGAGGTTTGTTGGCGTGGACTCGGCTGTGATCGCTCCGGTGCAACAGAAGACAAGGCTCCCTCTTCATGGATCTATTGGCGTTTCGGCTTGCTTTTCTGTGTTGTCTTTTGTTGTGGTTTGGGTTGTGCGATTGGCGTGTGTGTGTTGTAACTCTTGGTGTAACTCCTAGCCGGTTGATGGCTTCGTTAATTCAAAGCCGGGCTCACTTCGAGCCTTCCGTCTAAAAAAAATATAGACAGCGCAGTCTGACAGACATGTATGCGAAAAACGACGAGCTTTTTGCTGAAGAGTATTTGGGAATAGAAACTTTAACTATGACACCTTTACAGTCAAGCAAAAGTGAATAATTTCTCAAGTTATACCAAGAGTTACAATATTGCGGGGTGACTGATTAGAACACGAGCAAAGGAGGCAGCTACAAGTAGGCTTCCATGTAGGCTTGGAGTGCGAGACGACTATTCTACAAAATCAACCAACCAAAAAAGGCAGCTACAAGTAGTCTCTTCACACCTTCCATGTAGGCTTGAAGTGCGAGACGACTATTCTACAAAATCAACCAACCTAAAGTAGTTGTACGGGGGACCCATGTATTCTCTTTGCTCACGCCACTATCGTATGGCTTGTCCATTCATTGATCTCCAGCTCCCTCCTTCTCTCCCAGCTTCCCTCTCTCTTCCTCGCTTTTTCTCCTTTCCGACGTGAGGAAGCGCCCTTCTCTGCAGGCAGCACCTGTCATTGCAGAGCATGCCACCACGGCATCTGGACCTATGTGTTCTGCGGGGGAGCAAGTTAGAGTGACGTGTTGTACATGCCCTTATGCAGCTCCATGCTTTCATGCGGGGAGGGAGGCTTTTTTAAAGAATGGATGCTGGTTTTCCAGAGTTAAGCATTCTGGCCTCAATGGGCATACCCAGATGGAGAAGGTCCAGGTCTGTAGCATGTGACTAGAAAGGTTGTCGAGGGAATATTGAGATCACCGAGTGGCTTCGGTTATATGAGAACGAGATGATATGGACGAGAAGCACAAATGTGATGCTTTCTGCCTGACAACAAGGGCTTGGTCTGCTTCTAGGGGCGCGTTTGGTAAGCTGGATGGACCTTGGCTCGCATCGGTCTAACAAATTTTGGTCCGTTTGGATGTCTGTAGGCCACTGCGTTCTTGCATGAACCGGGTTTTAAAGCACCCCCGAGATAGGCCCTGGAGGAACGCCCGAAATGGCAGTTTCTCCGGGACCAGGTCCGTTGCGGCCACAAACCTGCACGCGTGGAGAAGGGAGGCGGAAACACCGCGTCCCTTCGGGAACACGCGCCATAATTAGGGTCACCGCTCCCTCTCCTTCCTCTCACTCACGACCTCCCCCAAACTATCACATCACCCCGGCGGTTCCCCTCCCACCGACCAATCCGCCGCACGGAGGAGCACCGGTACCGGAGGAGGAGACATCGGCGAGCAGCACCGCGACATCGGCCGCAACAAGCTCCGCAGTCTTCATCAGCATTGATACGTCTCCAACGTATCGATAATTTCTTATGTTCCATGCCACATTATTGATGTTATCTACATGTTTTATGCACACTTTATGTCATATTCGTGCATTTTCTGGAACTAACCTATTAACAAGATGCCGAAGTGCCGATTCTGTCGTTTCTGTTGTTTTTGGTTTCAGAAATCCTAGTAACGAAATATTCTCGGAATTGGACGAAATCAACGCCCAGGGTCCTATTTTGCCACGAAGCTTCCAGAAGACCGAAGAGGAGACGAAGTGGGGCCACGAGGTGCCCAAACCCTAGGGCGGCGCGGCCCCCCCTTGGCCGCGCGGCCCTGTGGTGTGGGGCCCTCGTGCCCCTTCCTGACCTGCCCTTCCGCCTATTTAAAGCCTCCGTCGCGAAACCCCCAGTACCGAGAGCCACGATACGGAAAACCTTACTGAGACGCCGCCGCCGCCGATCCCATCTCGGGGGATCCAGGAGATCGCCTCCGGCACCCTGCCGGAGAGGGGATTCATCTCCCGGAGGACTCTACGCCGCCATGGTCGCCTCCGGAGT